>NC_050450.1:49169807-49469807 GCF_903995425.1 Onychomys torridus
GATAATATACTCTCAAAAAATAAAAGAAATAGTTTTTAAAAACAAATAAAGGTATAAAAATGAATAAATAAAGCTTTATCTCAAAACAAAGAGCTGACACATCCGGCAATGTACTCACTCAGATACTACAGAGTGATGACTGTGTAGATAATACTCCTCAAAAAAAGTGACAAAATTAGGTAAAATGAAATGTGTGCATTGAAATGCACATGATCATAAAACTTAAAATCAATTGTGGACAAGTAACAAAACTTAAAATCAATTGTGGGCAGGTAACAAACAAGACAAGGAAATCTTTTAACCTATAAATGATGCACTTATGGCAGGACATCGTGTGAATGGCCGAAATGTCAATGATACAAACTCTCATTGAGAACTTCTTCAAGAAAACTGCAGTCCTGGGAATAAACCAAGCACTCCAGTGCTGAGCTAAATGCCCAGCTCCCCCATCTCAGCCCATGCTAACAGACCCAGCTCTTCAAAGGATACTGAGTGATGATTTTCTTCTGTGGAAATGACAGGATACTAAAACACAACTTGAAAGAAAAAACTCCTCTTTTGTAAATGTTCTTTTAATTCCCTATTAATCAGACAGTGGTAACACTTTAAAAACCATTGTTTCACATCTGTTTATATAAACATGATGAGGAACTTAAAAAGACCACCATTAGCATGTTTTTAATTTTTGTATTTGTGTGTAGGTATGCGCCTGATTGTATGTACAGCATGTGCATGGAGACGCTCTTGGAGGCCACATCACAGATCTCCTGGAGCTGAAATTAGAGGTAGTTGTGAGCCACCATGTGAATGCTGAGAACAGCCTGGGTCCTCTGCAAGAGCAGCCAGCACTGATCCATGTTTCCAGCCCCATCAACATGTTATTTAAATATAATAGTTTGTCACATGCTAACACGTTAGTGATAATGTAATATTCTTTTACTTGAATTTAAATTTCTACTTAAGGTGTTAAAAAGCAATTCATAATTTTTACCTTAGCAAAATAGAACTTGTATATTTTAATAGTCATTTCATAGCTTAGTGTTAATGAAAGTACAGATAATACAAATAAAGTTTGTGAGATTTTAATTTATACTTTTCATACATACATAGTTCAACACTAATGGCATCCTTAATTATCATTATAATTCTGTGTGATGATTATTGGTGAAATTATTAAGGCAACTCCACATAGTTAAAAGGGAAGTTTATTTTGTGGGGTAACTTACAAATGAAGGGATAGGTTGTAGGGTCTGGCAAAGGTATGGCGCAGTCTGGCGGTGTTCTCTGAAGAACTCTGCTCGGTCTACCTCCAGTGTCCAGGGTCCAGGCACCAAGAAATCCCTCTCATTTGGATCCTGGGTCTTCAACATCCTCTCTCAGCCCTGCTTTGTGGGTGTGACCATTACCAAAGCCTCAATGGGGGTTGGAACTTCCAGGCCAAGGCTGGAATGGCTACCCACTACAGATGATCATTTAGCGTTATATTTTCTAAAATTATTTTATGTTTATTATTTTATATTTATTATGTGCATGCGTGTTTTTCCTGCACGTATGTCTATGCACCACATCCAGGCCTAGCATCCACAGAGGCCAGAGAGGGTGTTGAATGCCCTGGAGTTTTGGGTGGTTGTGAGCTGCCCTGTGAGTGTTGAGAATTAGACTCAGGCCCTCCACAGAGCAACAGGTGCTCTAAACCACTGAGCCAACTCTCCAGCCTCACACTTCTGTTTCAATATTACATGATGTTAGCACCTGTCAGCTCTGCCCAAATCATTTCCTTGCTGTTCTGAATTTGGGGCATGATCATAATCAACCTCTCACTGATTCTTCTGTTCTAACCTCTGAGCGTTCTCCTGGGCTGGATGCCGCTAGAAGACATGTAATGGGATCTTTATCTCAGTTGTATTTTATTTAAAATGCTTTAGTTGAAAAATCTTTTAGCTGGGTGGTGGAGGAGCATGCCTTTAATCCCAGCACTCAGGAGGCAGAGGTAGGCGGACCTCTGTGAGTTCGAGGCCAGCCTGGTTACAGAGGGAGTTCCAGGATAGGCTCCAAAAGCTACATGGAAATCCTGTCTTGAAAAACCATAATACATACATACATACATACATACATACATACATACATACATACATACATTCATACATACACACATAAAATAAATATAAAAATAAAATTTAAAATAAATTTTAAAAAATGTGTTGTTAGTATTGTTTTGGTTTTGATACTGGGTGGGGAGGCTCATGTCTTTGATCCTAGCACTTGGGAGGTACAGACAGGTGGATCTCTGTGAATTCAAGGCCAACTTGGTCTACATAGTCCCAGACCAGCCAGAGCGAGCTACATAGTGAGACCTTCTTTCAAAATTAAAAACAAACAAACAAACAAACAAAATAAGGTCTCACTATGTTGCCCAGGCTGGTCTCAAACACTTGGGCTCTCTTCAACCTCCTACATTATTCCTTGGGAAAATGGGAAGTTTTTAAAATATAAAATCTCCAGACCTACTCATTCCTTTAAATATTGTGGAATGGGTGCAGATTCAGTACAGTCTCCTCTTCAGCTCAGGAATGCTTCTCAGAGCTGTTCTGGAAACTTTATCCCATGGGAAATTCATACAGCAGCCACAGCTAGATGTGAGCTATATAAGAACTTCAGGAATGGACCTGAGATGGAGACCTCAAACTGAACCTCCACAGCAGGAGCCCAGCAGGGCCCAGTCTGCCTGCTCCTTCAGGGCCTGGCCTGGCAGACACCTTAGTCACACCTCACACTGGGCTCCTGTAGCCTACTATACCCCCCCTCTCCCACCCCCACTCCCCACCCCCAGGAAGAGAAAGAGAGTTAATCACATGAAATGATTTACTTATGAATAAAATCACCGGAGGGGGAAAAGTATTTAAAGTCACTTTCCAATCACTCTTCCAGATCAGTTCCTTGAGGGGAGTGAACGCTGCCAGCAGGGGGCAAGATGCACAAGGCTGTGCTGATTTCATGCAGCCAGAATAGAGGAGAGTCTGAATTGTATTTTAATTGCAAAAGGAAAGGCTAGTTTAAGTTAACTATCAAATTTCATTGCAATTTTTATAGAGTACTAAAATCTCTTGGTTATCAGTATTTTGGGGTGCATTCATCTCACCAGAACACGGCCTGACTTCCGGCAACCTTATATCTACCAACCTGAAAATGCATCTAAGATAGATAGTCTGTCCAATTTATTAAACTGTATAAAACGTGATGTAGGTCCCTTTGTCTCACTGTGCCTGTCCCCTCCTCAGCTACTCTGTGTTGGTGCCCTGCAGTGGGGCATGCTGGGACAGACACCAGCATCTATGGGACTCACGTCCCAGGTTTTCTATGAAGGCCCTATAAACTAATGGAATTTCCTTTGTGTTGTAGAAGGTGTCAGTGAGTCATGCAGAGTTTTGTAAGCTTGTCAGAAATGAGCGTTCAGGGGGTTGTCTGCCATGCCTCGGTCTACCCCCAAATCCTAAGACATACCCAGTGTGAAGTCACATAGAATGAAAATTCAATGCTGTTGTGTTGGGCACCAAGTTCCCAGCATACCCAAACCGCAGCCAAGGGCACCAAATACAAACGAGACAGAAGCTGGCAAAGAGCAGCAGCCACAGTAGAGGAGCCTGGAACAGCACCTCCACTCAGCTAAGAAGCCATAGTCTGTATCCATCCCAGAACACCCTAAGTGCCCCTTCCTGATGCAGAAGCTGAAATTGGTAGTGCCACGTCTGTCCATCCTTGTTAGTAGCAGAAGCTGTGAACTCCGGCCCCAGGGCTGACTGTTCTACTGTATCAGATCCAAACGGTCCACTCATATTGATCTAGTCATGCTAGAAAATCATAATTTTCCCCCATAACATAAGACTCTTCAGGAGGAAAAAATGACAAATGGAACAATATCGCCTTGAAGAAAGGTCACATGACAGTGCATGTTTCATTGCTTTGGGATACTTTGGAACCCTATGGGAGACAGAAGACGGGAGTACAAAGAGATCAAATCATCTCTAAATTCATGGTAATTTGCATCTTTTTTTTTTCTTGATGGTGACTTTGATAGCAAGATTAAATGAGCTATCATCTCAGCTGGGTTCTGGGAAGAAGTGTGCCGCACTGAGCGGTTGGCTCTATGATGCCCAGTGTGCCGAGCTGAGCAGTTGACTTCACAATGAGCAAATGGCCACATTCACCAACTCATTGACTTTCCAAACCCTTACTTTTGCAAGCCATTAATGAGTTGTAAAGCATTTCCTATCTAGCTGGGATGGTTTCTGAAGCCACTGATGATCACAGAATTAACCGTCTCATCTTGTTTAATTGTGGAGTCCTGAGAAGGATTGTCTCTTGCTACCTCCTAATAAATGGGATATTTACCTATGAATCTTCTCCACATGTCACCTGCATCCCATGAGAATGGCACATTGAACTACAAAATGAGGGTGAGATCCATAAAGGAATGACGAACAAAAGCACCAAGCAAACATAGGCCTGATGAGCAGGATTAGGACATCTACTCACAATGTGCCTTATTAAATAATTTCCTCCTTTCCCTTCCTCCCTCTAAGCCCTCCCACATACCCCTCCTTGCTTTCTTTCTAATTCATGACCTCTTTTTCCACTAATTGTTGTAATATGCATATATGTATATACAAATGTATTTCCGATTCTAACCATCCCTATAATGTTACTTGTATGTGTGTCTTTTCAGAGCTGATCGCTTGGTATTGGATAAGCAATGGTTGTGCTGGTCCCTGAGGAAGACTGTCTCTTCAGCTCCCAGCATTCCTTTCTTTGCTTGTAGTTCTTGTGCAGAGTTGAAGCCTCCTGGACTTTCCCCCGTCCTCTTTAGCACGTCTACATTGGCTGCTCCTCCAAAGACTCAGGTTCAACTCCCAACATCCACATGGTGGTTTACAACTGTCTAGAACTCCAGTTTTATGAGATCCAATGCCTCTCCTGGCTTCCACAGGCACTAGGCATGCATGTGGCAGACAAACATCCATTCAGCCAAAACACCCACATACATGAAGTACATTTATTCATTTTTAAAGAAGTTTTCTTCTATGATCTTGCTGAAAATTGGTCTATGCCGTTGACTTGGGGCTCTTCTCCCTCATCTGTGCCTATAATAGAAGGTTTAGTCTTTTCATGGGTCCCACATTTCCAGTGTGTACCTTGCTTTTTTTAATTTTTTTTTTTTTTTTTGATATTTCTTGCTATTTGGTCTAGATCCTTTGCTTTATCTTCGGGTCCCAATCTTCTATCTTCTGCTTTTTCATTCTATGTGAGTTTTCTAGTTGAGCTATTGGGTTTTTCATTATTTCTTCATTTCAGCCTGAGTCCTCTCTAGTGTTTCCTTATTGAATTCTGGCCTCACATCATGCCCAGTCTTCCTCATTTCCATCGGCCGTTTGCTTTTGTTTTCTTGGGCATTGGTCAGACATTTATTCTTCTTATGTTCTTTCTCCATAATTCATGGAGCTGTTTGTGTCATTTTTAAACTGTTTGAATTCTTTGATGAAGTTGATGGTTGTCCTCTTAAAATCCTCTGTCCTGGGTTCAGCTAGGTCATTCTCATTGCAAACATGGCTGCAGGACTGGTAGATTTTGGGGAGGAGAAGATGCTGGCTTGATCTTTTACCGTGTTCCTATACCCCCAAGTGATTGAGTACAAAGTTGAGGAGCAGAACTCAGATGATCCCAGACAGGTTTTCTGCCAGAAGTAAGGGACAATGACCAAAAGAAGGACATTGGTGCCACACACATAGTCTTGTAGAAAAGACTCATCACAAGCAGAGGCAGGCACATTCCTGAGCATGCTCAGTTCAAAAAATGGCAAACCGCAATGCCTTCCAAAGAGCAAGGTGTAGGTCACTTAAGAAGAGCCAGTACAGACAGGGTGTGTTTGCTTGCGAGTTTCTCTGGCAGGCCTGCAGTCTGTGAAGGAAAACTGAGAAGAAGCTGTGCCTGAGGAGACTCACTGACTGATTAGAACTTCAGTCCTGTGGGGAGATGGGAATGTTGCGGGTCCAGAGGCCAGTTAGCTTGTCTAGTTCTAGCCTTCAAGACAGCCATTTCTTGCTCACTGTGTTCAAACTAAATCTTGTGAGTAATAGATAAAAACCTTTGAAACTTAGTGGACCACTAGCTTTCACCAACCCCAAAGCTCAGAATGTCATTAGATAGCATCTTGGACCAATAGAAACGCCTCTCCCTTCTCACGATAGCTGCCTTACTAGTGTTCCTATCCATGCATTTTGAACTTACCTTGATTGATGACCTTATTCTGTAAAACTATAAACCTTCATGAAACTGCTTCCATGTTGGAACATGGGATTTGGGGTGACCTAAGTCTGTGTTCCCAGGCCATGGAACTCAAAATGGCCCCAGAATAAACTCTTATTCCATTTGAGATGAGAGCTGTGGCTTTTGTGCTGATGTACACTAATAGTCATGTTAAAAAAAAATGGCAGCAATGCTCAGGAGGCAGAGGCAGGTGGATCTCTGTGAGTTCAAGGCCAGCCTGGTCTACAAAGTAAGTTCCAAGACAGCCAGGGTTACATAGAGAAACCCTGTTTTGAAAAACCACAACCACCACCACAAAAAAAAAAAAGAAAAAAAGAAAGAAAAAGAAAGAGCACCGGCAACAGAGGAAATGCTGCCGAGCCCCTGACCTGCAGCCCCTGAGAGACCCTGGCTGACTACTGGGGTCCCAGAGAAAAATAGCCTGGAGCCTCCCTTCACCACACCAGAGCCCCAAGAACACCTAGAGATTGCCATATAGAGCCAGAGGGATCCAGACCTTAACCTTTCACCTTTGGACAGCAATTTTCTCTGTCACTATTATTTTTATTTCTTATTTCCTATTATTTAACCTCCACTCTTCATGTATGTCTCACAATGCTTTTGCTTTCTTTTTTGCTTTTTGTTTGTTCGTTTTATTTGTTTGTTTTGTTTTTTAGAGACAGGGTTTCTCTGTGTAGCTTGGCTGCCCTGGAACTCACTCTGTAGGTCATGCTGGCTGTGAACTCGTGTAGACCTGCCTTCCTCTGCCTCCTCAGTGCTGGGACTGAAGGAATGCACCACCACGCCCGGCTTTGGTGGTTTGACCCCCATTGCACTCTGCTCAGGCAGGGTTCAGACGTAGTTCAGGTTTCTTCACCCAGTTTACCCGAAGCATTCTCTGCTGTACACCAACCGTAGCTCGCTCATGTGCTCCCTCTGACCCCTGTTTTTTCTTAGCTCTTATACTTATCCCCTCTTCATTTTACTTTTTAATTAACATTGTTAATTTAATTCCTAAACTTTGTGAACCCTCACTGAATCCCAGCTTTTGGCTTCAAACTATTTTATCATCTACTAGATTTTTCCCCTCAACTTAATCTAATATTTAATCCTTATCTTTAACCACCACATTTTCCTCCTATTTATTCCTTCCTTCTTTCCTCCCTCTTTCCCTCCCTCCCTCCCTCCCTCCCTATCTCTCTCTCTTTTTTTTTTTTCTGAGACAGGGTTTCTCTGTGAAACAGCCCTGGCTGTCCTGGAACTCACTCTGTAGACCAGGCTATTCTTGAACTCACAGTCATAGAGATCCACCTGCCTCTGCCTTCCAAGTGCTGGGACTAAAGGCGTTCACCCAATTTCACAAAACAAGTACTATGAGATGTAAAACCATAAATTAACTCCAACACAATGGCAGCAGATGACTTTCAAACCCTGCTCTCACCAACTGCCAGGTCATCCCAATGAAACCAAATGGAAATATCAGAATTGAATGATGTCATAGATGAAATGGACTTAATAATCATCAATAGAGCATTCCATCCAATTCCTGCAGAATACACATTTTTCTTAGCAATCTGTGGAACTTTCTCCAAACTAGATCATGTATTAGGATACAAAGCAAGTCTTAGCATTAATGTAAAATTGCCATAATTCCTTGTATCCTACTTAGTCACAATGGAGTATAACTATAAATCAGCAGCAAGAAAAACCTTAGAGCACACACAAACCCATGGAGATTAAACAACACACCGCTGAGTAATGAAAGAAGCCTTGAAGAAATCAAGAACGAAAGGAAAAAAATCACTAAATAAAATAAAAATGAATATACGATATACCCAAATCTACAGGATAGAATGAAAACAGTCCCAGGAGGTAAGTTTATAGCTCTAAGTACTTACATTAAGAAATCAGAGAGGTCTCAAAAAAACAAAACAAAACCCAAAACTTATTGATATGCCTGAGGGCCTCAGTAAAAAGAATAAGACATACCCAAATAAGTAGATGGGAAAAAATCTTTAAGATAGGGGATAAATTAATAAAATGGAACCAAAACAATACAAAGACAATGAAACAAAGAGTTGGCTCTTTGAAAAGGTAAACAATATTAACAAAATCACCAAAATAAAGAGAGAGAAGACCCAAATTAAGAAAATAAGAAATGAAATGGAGTCATTACAGCAGATGCCAATGAAATTCAGAAACCGATAAGGTGTTACTGGAAAACACATCCTACCAAATAAAAAAATCTAAAAGAAATGGATGGATTTCTAGCCACATATGACCTATGGAAACTAAATCAAGAGGGCATGAACAATTTATACAGAATATAGCAAGCAGTGTGACTAATGGAGCCATTGAAAACCTCCCAACTTAAAAAGTTCACGTTCTCAGGGACTTGCTGGTGATTTCTTTCTTTCTCTTTCTTTCTTTCTTTCTTTCTTTCTTTCTTTCTTCTCTCTCTCTCTCTCTCTCTCTCTCTCTCTCTCTCTCCCTCCCTCTCTCCCTCCCTCCCTTCCTTCCTCCCTCTCTCTCTTTCTTTCTTTCTTTTTCTTTTTCTTTCTTTTTTTTGTATACTGGAAATTCAAAGAAGAAGTAAAACAGTGCTTCTCAACCTTTTCCATGAAATAAGAAAAGGAACATTGCCAAATTCTTCACGATGCTAGCAGACCACCAACTGATGAGAACGAAACAACAAAATGAAAATCGCAGACCAGTTTCCCTGATGAATTAGACTAAAACATTCTGAACAATGGTTCACACACAATCTTTGCAAACTGAATTTAATAATACATAAAAAGGACTGTCATGATCAAGTTAGATTTATGCCAGAGGTTCAGGGATGGTTCAATACATGTAAATGAATAAATATCATATATTACATAAATGAACTCAAGGACATAAGTCATATCACATGGTCATCCCAATAGATGCAGAAAAGCCTTTTTACAAAATCCAATTTCCCTTCATGATAAAGGGCCTGAAGAAACACAGACGAGGAGTAATATATTTCAACATAATAAATGGGGAAAAAACCCTCAAATCACTTCCATTAAAATCAGGAGCAAAACATGGTGTCCGTATCCCCACTTTTAATATAGAACTGTTATCCCCACTTTTAATATAGAACTGAAATTCTTGCTCTTAGCTAGAGCAATAAGACAAGGGAAGTAAATGAAACATATGAATAGGAAAAGAGGGAACTGAACCATTTCTATTTGCAGATGATGGAAGAGACCCTGAAGACTCCAGAAGGGAACTCTCGGAGCTGATCAACACCCTCATCGAAGTGTCAGGATATAAAATGAACACAAAAATTTAAACACATCATTGATAAACTGAAAAAGAAACCAGGGGAACAATCCCATTCACAATAACTTCAAAAATTACATTGGAAAACCTAATCCAGGATGTGAAAGACTTCTATAATGAAAACTTTAAAACCCTGAAGACAGAAAATGAGGGTACACCAAAAGATGGAGAGACCTCCCATGGTCATGGATTAAAAGAATCAATAGTTTGAAAATGGCTGCTTTATTAAATGCAATCCCAATCTAAATACCAGTGACATTCCTCACAGAAATAGAAAAACAACCTTAAAATTTATATGGAAGCACAAGATCGTGAGGATCCTGAGCAAAAAGAACACATCCTAGAGGTATCAGCTTATCTGATTTCACATTATACTATGGCGCCATAGTTTTACAGACAGCATGGTATTGGTACAAAAACAAATTCATAGATCAAGGGAATAGAGTAGAGGACCCAGATAAGAGGCCACACGACTGTAGCCACATTATTTTTTTTTATATAAAAATGCTGAAAATACACATTAGAGTGAAGATAAGGATGGAACTAAGTATGTATCTCTCACTTTGAAAATAAAAATCAATTGTGAGCCGGGGGCGGTGGTGGCGCATTCCTTTAATCCCAGCACTCGGGAGGCAGAGGCAGGTGGATCTCTGTGAGTTCGAGGCCGGCCTGGTCTACAGAGCGAGATCCAGGACAGGCTCCAAAACTACAGAGAAACCCTGTCTCAAAAAAAACCCTCAATATAAGATCTCGAACTCTGAAACTTCGAGAGGTAATATAGGGAGAGCGCTTCAAGATACAGGCACAGGTATGACTTCATGAATAGACTCTGGTAGTTCAGGAAATAGGCCTGGTCAACAAATGGAACTGTATGACAAGAAAACTGAACCAGATGAAGAGGCAGCCAACAGAATGGGAGAAAATCTCTGCTAGCTATACATCCCACAGAGGATTAACAGCTAGACTAGACAAAGAATTCAACAAATTAAACACCAAGAAAACATCATCTAGCATATACAAAGAATTCAATAAATTAAACATCAAGAAAACAACCTAATTTAAAAAAATAGACCATGAAACTGAACAAAGAGTTCCCAAAAGAAGAAATACAAATGTCTAATATTTTAAAAAACGTGTACAACATTCTTAGCATCAGGGAAATGAAAATCAAAATTACTTTGGGATTCTGTGTCCCCCAGTCATCACAAAAACAAAGAACAGGGATGCTAGTGAGGATGCAGGGGAAGGAGTGTTTGTCACCTTGGTGGCGGTGCAAATTGGTGTCGCCACTATGGAACCCAGTGTGGAAGCTTCTCAGAAAGTTAAACTATTACCTCAGCTCTGCCCTTCCTGGGCACCCACCCAGAGAGGACTTCTCCCTCAGAGACACAGGCACAGCCGTGTTCACTGCTGCCCTAGTAGAACAGTGTGGGAATGGAATCAGCCTAGACATCGACCTACAGATGAATGGATAATGAAATTGTGGTACATACCTACAACAGAATTTTCTTTAGCTGTAGAGAAAAATGAAATTGAGTACTTTGCAGGAAAATGGATGAAATGGAAAAGTGAAAAGTAACCCAGACCCAGAAAGACAAATGCCTCACGTCCTCTCATATGTAGATCCTAGCTTCACACTTTCGGATTTTCTTTTCTAATTTAGTGTCTGTACAGATTAGAAACTAGAAAGGGGCCGTAAGAGATATGGAAGAAGAGGTATCATGGGGTGAGTGGAGAGCAGAACACAAATGCTATCAAAGTGGGGGTACAGGATTCTAGGGGTTTAAAATTTAAGTGAGGATTTGGACAGACAAACAGACGGGGGACATGATGGGCTGGAGCAGTGAGTTAACTGACACTGGGAATGTATAAAAACCTTTATGGGAACCCACTACTTCATAATCTCATTTTAATAGATAATTTTTAATACGAGCTTGAACACAGGTAGCCTGACTGGGTGGACAATGCTTCTCCTAGAAGACATAAATTATTAAACGAAAATCTCATGCCAGGTATGGGGAGGCCTCCAGGGCCCCCCAAACAATGCAAGCTACTGCTATTTCTCTTGGCTTCCCACGATAGGTAGGTGGTAAGACCCCATTGCTGAAGACACAACACACTGTAGTTGCAGATCATAGGGAAATCAGACAGGAACTGACCTGAACTGTCTCCTGGCTGGGTAGTTTTCCTATGGCTAGAAGAAGCTGTGTAGGGTTCTGGTGGGGAAAAGGCATCAGTGGTGTTGGCCAACAGTGAATCTTGAGTGCTACAGTACTAACCTGCCAGGAAAGACTGCCCAGTGCTGCAATAATCACATGAACATTGCAGGGGTAACCGACCACTACCTCCTTGGCTCTGAGGTGAATTCCTGCCTGGTACTGTGAATGTGGTGAAATCCCACCGTTTTGGAGGTTCCAGCCAGAGGGGAGAGTCTATTACTGCTATTCTGCCAAATGCACACATCAAATGGCCTTCTAAATGTGTGTGTGCACACTCACCAATCAGGGCTGCTCTCATCCTTGGCCAGAGAAGCCTCCCTCTGCAGTGAGCAGCAGTCGGTGCAGAGGACAGTGAGTGCTCTGCAATGGGACACTGAACGGACATCGGCGTCAACCCCCATGCAAATAAGGGGATAACGCAGAAAAGGGAGCAGAAGAAAATGAGAACTGGAAGATGGAGGGGTGCTGTGGAATACGCTCTTCTGGTCACCACATGGTCTTTGTGCTCATGAACTCTTTGGCACGTACTTGAGACCTGGTCAAGAGCAGGCCAATAAGAGCAGTCAGCATTTCAGCAGGCAGCTCTGACTGGACTCAGCGAGTTACAACGGAGGTGGCAAGAGGACCTGTTGGGAGGTGACTGGGGACAATGAGAAGGAGGACTTGGGATGGACGGACTCCAGACACCTTGTTTATAGTCATAAATCATTAAAGAATAAGTAAAAGATACTCAAAATAAAGAGGGCAGCAACCCCATCTCCATACATATAGAAAGAAGCTTATTCCTAAAAACACCTGCCTGCTGGCTAGCCTTCCCTGGTGATTTTTCTCATTAATTGAAGAGCTAGAGATGAAAGTCTGGGGACAGGAAGAGGCTGTGCCTTCCCAGGGGAGCAAAGTGCCTAGGAGCCTCTAAAGGCAAGCACAGGAATCACCAGTGATGATGCACTGCCAGCTCTGAGGCACCTCTTTCACACAGCAGGCCAATCGAATGTGTGGTCAGCCTGGCAGTGGATTGTTCTCCATACGTACTCACATGCACACACCGGCCACTGCTGTGAGTCATATGGGCGTGTGTCTTAGTTTGGTGTCCTATTGCTGTGACAAAATGCCATGACCAAAGGCAACTGAGGGAGGGAAGGGTTTGTTTCGCTTACATTATCTTACATCATCAAGAGAAGGCAGGAACTCAAGGTGGGAGCATGGAGACAGATACAGAAGCAGAAGCCGTGGGGGAAACGCCGCATACTGGCTTGTTCAGCCTGATTTCTCACACACCTAGAACCATGAGCCCAGGCAAGAGACAGCTCACCATGGGCAGCACCCTTCCACATCAATCATTAATCAAGGAAATGCTCCACAGGCTTGTCTGCATGCCAGTGTGGTGGGAGACGTTCTCTCAGTGGAGGTTCCCTCTTCCCAAATGTCTCCAGCATGTGTCAAGAACCAAACCAAAACACAAACAAACAGACCCCACAAAACCTAACCCACAAAGTGTGTGTGGCACCATCCCACAGCCATACTGAGCAGAGCTGTTTATGGGTTGAGTTCAGGGTTGTGGATGAGACAGTATTTCACAGATTGCATCATGAGTGGTGATTGGATCATGAGGTCTCCTCTCATGAGAACAGCTTTAGTGGCCTTAGGGAAGGACTTGAATGTGGGGGTGCAACTCTCGTGGTCTTCTTTAATCATATGTAGACATATAACATTTCTCCTGCCAAAGAAAGCAGCCCACACCAGACCTGCCAGAGCCTTGATACCTTTTACTATCCACACTTGAGAGCTGTAAGAACTATGTTTCTGTTGAGTATAAATTATCCAATCTCATAGACTTTGTTGTAGCAGCAACAAATGGGCCAAGACAAGCATTTGTCTTCAGAGCACTGCTTTGCCATCTCAGGTAGTTAGGATGCCATGAGTGTTCCATGCAGACTGCTGCTGGAGGTGGACATGCAGACATCATGTCAGTTTCATTCATGATTTGGACCCTCCTCCAATGGGTCCTGGGGTAGCCACCGTGGCTCTGGACCCGAGAAGCCCCACTCAGCTGCTCTTTCTTCCCTACCTTCTCCGTGACAGCATCTGCCAAGGATGGATCTGCACTTTCCTACCCGAGCCCGGAGCTCATCTCTATGAGGTTTTAGGGACTGGCTGAGGGTATGGCAGAGAGCAGTGGGCAGAGGATGAGGGAGGGGAGGGTGAGAGAAGAGAGTGGCAGGCACAAGAGGTCAGGCTCAGACAGTAGCAGAATAGACAGGGAACAGCCCTTCGAGACAGATCTTGTTCTAAAACTGCACGGGGGTTGGATTTTCTTTGCTTGAATCCTGGGTGCTGCAACCCATCTATCTTCCCCACCACTCTGGTTACATTGTAGCTCTGCTGTTAACTGACAGATTTTTCTTTCCTCTCTCTTTTAGACCCCCAAACCAAGTTCAAGCATAATGAATGCTCCGGCGTGTAGGGTGTGACCGCTCTAGCTCATCTGCTACCACATTTCTCATCATTAAGCTTCTATGAAGGCAGAGGGTGCCTGAGTTACCCAGGAGGGAGCCTGACATCTTAGGGACACCCATAGTTCTCCCAATGACCACACACACACACACACACACACACACACACACGCACACACGCACACACGCACACACGCACACACGCACACACGTACACGCACACGCACACGCACATGCACGCACATGCATGCACATGCATGCATGAATTCCTAACTCACTGAGGACACACTGTCCAGAGACAAGTGAGCCAGCCCATCCAGGGTACAGCCTGGGTACAGGGTACATACAGGGTGTAAGGCTTTGGTAGCCATCATGGTGGATTGCCACTTGGCGAATGCAAAGCCAGTAAGAAGTACAAAAAGTTTAAAACATTCTGCATGTAAGGACAGGGCCAGAGTAATTCCCAAGGTAGCCATCTCCTGAACACACAGCTCTAGGGATCATCCTGGGTGACCGGGGCTTGCACTCATGTCAAGCTGGGCACGTTCCTCACTGTGCTTGGCTTCAGAGCACACACTCATACACTGTGTGCTCAAAACCAGTGGATGAGGCAGACTTGGAAGGAGATCTCAGCTTTCTCATGAGACTGTGTGGACAGATTTCACTTGAGGGCACCCAGAAAAGTGACGCTGATTTTGACTGGTTTAAGCCAGTTCCTTTTACTATGCTTCTAGCAAACCTTACCTGAAACACACAAATGACTTGAAGAAGCGTTAGGAACCCTGTAAGGGTCACAGCTTCTTCCCCTGCAAGCGTCGATAACTAAAACACGCACCTTCCACCTGATGCCCCTGACCAGACCCCTACGATAGCCTTGTCCACGGTGCATGCTCCACTGCACCAGGAGGCCCCCAGTGATAGACAAACTGACATGAAGCAGGCATTTCCCACCCTCAGAAGCATTCTGCAGGAAACATCTGTGGTGCCCTAAGATCTCAGCAGCAGTGAAATGAAGGTAAATACTTGTCTTGGTCCCTTTGTACTGCTGCGACAAAATTGGTGAGACTGGGAAATTTAGAGTCAACAGAAACGCAGTCCTTACAGCTCTTGAGCATGGGCGGCCCAGGACCGAGGTTCTGGCAGGCTTGGCTGTCTGGCACAGGCTCTCTCTGGAGGGGAGAAAGGCTGGCAGATCCCAGATTTCTCAGCTACAGACGTGTCTACAGTGGCCTTTGGCTGGCACTCACTGACTTTAAACATAGAACAGAAAGTGTGCACCATATGAAGCCGTAGATGTCATGGTTGACCAATAAAGTAAATCTGTGTTCTCTTAACTGTGTTTTCAATAAGCAACATCAATAAGTCTGAACTGATGGGTTGTGGGTGAGCTATACCCTGAAGGTTGTCAGGCAGAGAACCCTGCTAGGGTAGAAGGATGCTGCTGAAGAGGTGAATCAGAGTGACCCCCGGTCAGCTCAAAGGCCTGGAGCCAATTTGGAGAGAACACATGGAAGAAGAAGATGTGGGTTCTACTGGGGAGGGGGTGTCTGCCTCAGAGGTGGTTCCCCTGAGTAGCAGCATGAGTCAAGAGGGCTGAGGAACAGTTTGTCCCATCTGTTTTTCTCCTGGCGTGTATTTTCACGACTCTCTTCATGCTGGTGATTGTTACCTTTGCTGTGTGGGAGCTTCTAATCCATGTATCCTATTTGTCAGTTCTTAGGGTTAGTTTCTGGCTTTACTGAACTTTCCAAGAAGTTCGGGCTAATGCTGGCATCTAGAAGTGATTTCCCAATATTTTCATCTAACTGTTTCAAAATTTCAGATCTTACATTAAGGTTTTTAATTGATCTGCATGCAGTTCAGGGTGGGAGATATGGAACTACTTTTTGAAAAACATTTATTTACTTAACTGATTCTTCAATAATGTCATATCTATATATGATGAAATTTTCTCCTATCCACTCCCCATTTTATCCCTCCAACTCTTAGATCCCCACCAACACATTCCCCTCTCGAACTCATGTCCCCCCTTTATTCTTTTGACCACCCACAAAGCCCAATTAGTGCTGCCCACATGTGCATGAGTATGGTGCCACCACTAAAGCGTGGATAGTCTACCAGTGACCACACCATCCAGAATGATTCTCTTGCAGGGTGTGGTGACAGACACCTTTAATCCCAGCATGTGGAAGGCAGAGGCAGGTAGACCTTTGTGAGTTCCAGGCCAGTCTGGCTGGTCTACAGAGTGAGTTACAAGTCAGCCAGGGATACACAGTTTAAAAAAAAAAAAAGATTCTGTTTCCCCCAGCTGCTATTAATTTCTGGTAACGCCTCAGGAAGGTGCGAGACATTGAGAGCTCCTCCCGCATCTATGCTGGAATTTTAGTGGCTTGATCTATGCAGGTCTGTGAAGGTAACCGTGGCTGTGAGTTCAGGACCACCACGGCCATACAGCCACGTCATGTCCAGAAGTCATGACAGTGTTTCACAGCACCCCTTGCTACATCCTCTCACTCTTACATGCTTTCCTCCTCTTTTGATGATCCCCGAGCCTTGGAAGGTGTGTGTGTGTGTGTGTGTGTGTGTGTGTGTGTGTGTTGAGGGGGTGGTTTAGATAGTCAGTTTAGGGCTGAGCACACACACTTGTTATTAGCACTTTGTTGTAATTCTCTGCATTGACTTCAGCCCACTGCAAAAACAAACAAACAAACACACAAACAAACAAACAATTTCTCTTACCAAAGATGAGAGTGTTACAGGTATCTGGGTACCACATAAATATTTAGAAGACAATTTGACAACATAACCACTCAGCAAGACAACAGTACAGAACCTTCCACCCTAGTACCGTGACCTCCGCAGACACAGGCTTTTGGTCAGGTTTACACTAGCCGGCATGAGAGCCCCTCCTGTGCATCATCAGGATGTGTTGTTAGCCCATAAACACTTGTGCTGCTATTTCACACGTGGAGAAATCTTGCCCAGCTGCTCAGTATTAGAGCGTGCATTGTCCAGTGCTGGGTAAGACCACTGACTGATCTTTGCTTCCTAGTAGCTTACACAGTACCTTCCAGCCCCACAAAACCTGCCAAGAGTGAGGAACTTTCCTGGCTAGTTTGAGATTGACTTCTCTATGTTCTGCAGCCAAAGAGCATGTGGTATCTCCAGCAAAAGGCCTTGCCGTGGAGTTTCATGGAAAATGCAGGGCAGTGGTAATAGCCTGTACTGTTGTGGAGACCTCTGAGGCCCCCCGGGCCAATGACTCTAGGAGGAATCCCATGCCTGCCACTGTGATCTTTGTTTAATAAACCATGTCTTCTGGAAGCAGCACCATCTGCCTTGAAGGGTTTTTCCCTTCAAACTTTTTTCAAAGTTATATTTTGGAATGGGCTGACTAACTAGTGGATTTCTATAAGATATCTTCATATACCCTTAGTTTTGGTTAATCTGCTGTCATAGATTTGACTGTCAATTGGACACAAACCTAGAGATACCTGGGAAGCAGGGCCTCAACTGAGAAGTTTACTAGATCGCATTGGCCCATGGCAATATCTGTGGGGCGTGGGTTTTTTTTTTTCAAATTGAAAGTTGACTAAGAGGCTCCAGCCCACTGTGGGTGGTCCATACTTGGGTAGGTGAGCATGGGCTGTAGAAGAAAGTCAGCTGACTGTGAGCTTGGAAACAAGCCAGTGAGCAGTGTTTCTCTATTGGTTTCTGCTTCAAGCTCATGCCTTGGGTTTCTGTCCTGACTTTGCTTTATGCTATACTGTAACTTGTAAGCCAAATAAGCCCTTTCCTCCTTGTTAAGTTCCCCTTCACACACCTCTCTCTCTCTGTGTAATTCTGGCTGGCTTGGAACACTGTTTAGACTAGGTTGGGCTTGAACTCACAGAGATCAGCCTGCCTCTGCCTCCTGAGTGCTGGGATTAAAGGTGTGTGCATCACCATGCCTGGTTATTAGTTACTATTCAATTGCTGTGATAAAATATTATAGCCAAAGCAGTTTATAGAAGGAAAGCATTATTTGGGCTTATAGCTCCAGAGGGGGAAGAGTCCATCTATCCCTATCACCGTAGGGAAGCATGGCCGCAGGTAGACACAGTGGCTGGAACAGCAAGCTGAGACCTCACAAGCTTGAACCAAAAACAGAGAGCAATTGGAAATGGCAAAGGTCTTTCAAGAGGTCCCCAAGCCTGCCTTCATGACACACTTCGTTCAGCAAGGCCACATGGCCAAAACCTCCCCAAACAGTGTCATCAACTGAGGACCAAGGATTCAAAGGCACGAGCATGTGGAGGACATCCTCGCTCAAACCATCACACTCCATTCTCTGGTTCTCATAGGGTCATGAGCATATCGTACTATAAAATGCATTTAGCTCCATTGCATAGTCTTTCACAGTCTCAACACTGTTCAGAAGTCTAAAACCTAAGCCAGGGGCAGGAGTGTGTGTGTGTGTGTGTGTGTGTGTGTGTGTGTGTGTGTGTGTGTGTGTGTATGCCTTTAATCCCAGCACTCTGGAGGCAGAGCCAGGCGGATGTCTGTGAGTTCAAGGCCAGCCTGGTCTACAGAGCAAGATCCAGGATATACATGTGCAAAGCTACACAGAGAAACCCTGTCTCAAAAAAAAAAAAAAAAAAAAAAGTTAGCCTTCCCTTAGGAACAAGAGAAGAGTGTTTTTCCCTTATAGGGAACCCATTTCACTGATTAGAAATTGTCCCAGTGTAGTGTTATAACTCATTGGCTCTGGGCACTTAAAAGCTGAGATATCCTGGCTGACAGCAATCACAGCAGCAAAGCCCTTCAAACCCGCCGCTGGATTTGCTTCCTCTAAGCATGTCTGACCTTTAGACATTACAGCATGAAGTTGTCATCTAAAAGTTCACACTTGAGAACTGTGCTGTCCTGATACAATATCCTCCTTCAAAATGCCCAAACAAACAAAAATCCACTCTCATATTATTTCAGGTAGATTTAGGATTTCATGCCGCTTGCATCCATGGTTATGCTTCACCGCATGCAGACAGCCTCACTTGAATACGCTTGTACATTGAGACTAAACCAGAGTGCCACTAGATGGCGCTGGAGGATTTCCTGGGCTAGTCAGGGACTGGACAGTTGTTACAACCGAGTATGGAACTTTGTTCCAGTGTGACACATCTGGCTCTCTTTTTCTAAAGAGCTTGAAGGCTGTGTGCGGTGAAGTTGGCAAAGGGTTCTGGGGACCTTGGTCTAGTCTTCCAAATGTTTGTCTAAGTCAGTGCTGGGAATTGTGTAATACAGTCAGAGTGGTTTGGTCCTTCCTGACTCCCAGGGTTGCCGTCAGGATACTTGAGCATGCTTTCAGCTGCCCTCGATTGCAACACAAGAGGGCCAGGTTCTCAGGCTCCCATGTTATCTCTGATAAGGTAGTTAACGGTTTGGCTTCAGCCTCCTTTCATTGCCCCGAATAGATGATCATACAGTCTTGGCAGAACTTCGCCCCCTCCCCATTGTATTCTATATTAGTGTGGCCTGTTGTGACCACCGGGGCTCTGTACTGGCATCACAGTGGACCCTGGCCTGCCAGTTGACTAGGTCATTGAGTATGGGCTCCCTCAGCCCAGTTGTGTGCTAAAGACCAGATTAGGACCTCATGTGTGCGGCAGGTGGTTAGGACGCTACAGATGTTTTCCATCTCGAGTCATAAGCCGCAGTGGGTCTTTTGACGTCCTTAATGAAGGTGGAAAATGCTGACTAAATAACCTACTTTGGGTTGTATTTGAGACAGGTCAGACATGGGGAAGGGCAGGTACTTGGTGGTGCTGAGGTCCCCGTTAACCTCCTCATGAAGGAGAAGAATGTTCTCTGAGGGAGAGAGCATGAGACTGTTTATCATTCCAAGTTTCCCTATGTGAAGTTCCTGGGTGAGTGTATGAGGAAGGAGAGCAGCGGGAGAAAGCTGTGTAGATGGAGAAGAACAAGGAGCCGTGGGAGACGCCGAAGAGGGAGGAGGGAGCACAGTTGCCAGGAGGCAAGGCTGGTAGCGGAGAAGCCAGTGGTTGAGCAGAGGCTGGGGTGCACACAAAGGAAGGCCATCAAGGTATCATCTGAAGCTGAATTCAAAGATGAGTTTATGTAGGAGACCCCAGTAAGCCACATGCAGAATTCCTGTCACAGCTGAAAACTCCTGGAAAAGCCATGGAGTAGATAGATCATGAAGGCATTCCAATGTCCTCCCTGAGTTATCCACAAAGGTTTAATTATAGGCTGATGACAGCTCAGTGTGCCATGAGGTTGCCAAAATTCTTGACCTATTTTGTTGCAAAGTAAAACAAAATGGTTCCTCCCCCCCTATAAGTGTGGGGATCAAATTTAGTCCAATTTTTAAAGACTATGTCCCAGGGACCAATCACAGGAAAGATGGTCAGAGTCCCATCATTTGGGTCCTACTGAAGGCCGATGTCCCTTGAAGACAATTGGCCTCCCTTATTGTCAGGGCTGTGACCTAGACTCACCACACTGACACAGTTGAGGTGTGCTCTAAGCTATGCGTTATAATGTAGGCTAGCTGAAACCATGTACAATGTACTAATGGAGACTCTGGGAGTTGGGAGGGCCAGGTCACCCTGACTAAATACACTCTTCTAGTCATAGTTGGACTTCAGAGCCCAATCACCTTTGTTGGCTAGGATAGACTGAACTTAAAGGGAAAACATCACAGACCAAAGCTGGTAAGGACTCAGTCATGCTGGAAAGTGAGGGGCTTCCTACCCATATGTTTTTTGGGATCAGGAATTGTGGCCAGGATGGAGAAAGGATGGTTATAAACAGTCAGCCACATGCTCCCCTCTGGCCTGCTCCAGAGAGCAGCAGCAAATGCCAAGACCAGTACGGTGGGTGAGAAGGGAAATAGAAGAAGTCTTCACGATCTGCAGGGACTCATCCTGGACAAGTTACTGACAGCCACGTCACATGTTGGAGGGGGGCGGTGTGTGTGACTCTTAGAAGGATGGCAAGGTGACTCCAAATGGACTTAGAGCTGGCCATCTTCCTCTTCTGGAGCTACCAAAGCCTTGGCCAGTGTCCTCCAGTTGCAAATGAGAAGTAAAGCCTTCCACAAAGGCTGGTGGGCGTGCCTTAGCTTGTAGGTCTTTGGTCTCACTGGAGTACAACCCTACCATGAAGCCTTCATGTCCACGATTGGCAATAAACTCTCTAGTGTGGAGAGGCCACAGGAGTCAAGGAGACAGTTCCCTGTGGGGCACCAAGATGTCCTGGGAACATGTGACAAGCTAAAGGTATGAGGGTGGAAGCATTTGCCAGACCAGGAGATATACATACACATATATGTATATATGTGTGTGTATGTATATATATATGTATATATACATATATATGTATATACATATATGTATGTGTGTGTGTGTATGTATGTATGTATTCATTAAATAGAGTATGCTGCAAGGAAAGACAGAGACATGAAGGGGGCAAATTCTCAGAGAATCCCTCCTTAAAAGAGAATGGGAATTTTTTTTATACAGTTTAAGAACAGTTTGTCTTATGGGGTCCATATCTGGAAAGATGACTGGGCAACTCACTATCTTGTAAAGCAGTTGTTTATTTATTTACTTATCCCCCGCCAAGACAGAGTTTCTCTGTGTAATAGCCCTGGCTGTCTTGGAACTCACTCTGTAGTCCAGGCTGACCTCGAACTCACAGAGATCCACCTGCTTCTGCTTCGTGTGTGCTGGGACTAAAGGTATGAGCCCCCACACCTGGAATTAAGCAGTGAATTTTGTAGTATCACTTGTCTTCTTGACTTTGGCTATTTGGGACAAGATGTCAAGGGTCATTAGGTGTTGGACAATCTTACCCAGCTGTGAACCCTGTAAGCGTCAATAACGACTGTCCTGGCAAGAAATGCCCATTGGTGCCATCATAGCACAAATGTTAGGGAAGTAACCCCCCACTTTGTGATTGAATTTAAGGCTTGCTCCATAAGACTGAACTCACACGTGGTACTGTTAACTGGACCAAAACCATGTGGCTGGTCGGTCATGGGCCCTAAGGGAGAACCCAATATTATGATTCTGCTAAAGGAATAAAGTCATAACTTATCCCCTAACTTTTTCTTTAGACTATAGATTAGTGCATGTCTCATCCTTCATCAGAGAAGCATTTATTGATTTATTATTTACCTTTCTTAACAGTAGAGAGTGATCGATACAGAGACCCACAACTTGAATGTGCAGAGAAAAAGAGACTATAGGGGGCTCAACTCTAAATCTATATCACATCCCTCCCTGCAAGGGCTGGGGACCATCTCAGAGTTGGGAGCAGAAAGATTCTATGAGCCAGAGGGAGTTGGGTGTCTGCAGTATTTTCTGGACATGACCGTGCAGTTACACATGTGGATGGACAGACGCCGGGGCTGTGTGTAGAAGACTTGCATAAGATGAAACCAGCCAAAACCCCAGCCTGGATGGGGAGGGGCTCATGAACTCCCACCCCTGTCTGGGGAGCTATTCGCCACTGATAGCTGCCGGGAGGGGGCTGGTGACTTTTCTGTGGGGCTGTGGCTCCTCACAGGCTTGCCCTGTTCTCGTACCTGGTCCAACACCCAGGTACAAACAGGCAGTACTGTGTGGACTGGGTGACTTAAAACAAAACATGAAGTAGGGATGGCAAAGTCAGGGAGGGAGGGAGAGGATTTGAGGGGCGGGCATGGGTCTGACTAAAACACATTTTACTCATAGGTAAAATTCTCAAACAATAAAACAATTAAAACAACAACAGCAGTAAAAAGAAAGATGCCCCAAGTTAAGGAGGTCGGAATCCGGACAGGCAGCCACAGTCTGATTGGTAGAGTGAGTTAATTTTGACTTTAATTTTTGACCTTTTGGTCCCTATGGAAACCTTAGCCAAAGAGCATCCACGATGGTTCAGGTGAGAGGGCGGCTTTCACAAATGCAGACTGCATTTGTGGGCTTAGTCCCCAGAAAAGAGATGGAAGAAAAAGCCAAAGTCAAAATTCGGGGGGCACAAAGGCGCACACCTGCAGTCCCAACACTTGGAAATTACCGCAGGAGGAGTCAGCAGTTCAAAGTCATCCTTGGCTACTAAGTGAATTTGAAGCCAGCCTGGGCTACGTGAGACTCTAACTTAAAGACCAAACCAAGCCAAATCGGCCAAAGTAAGAAGAGCCCAGGAGTGTTGCAGGATATTTTCATCCACTGAGTGCTCAAGACAGGCTCCTTTAATCTGCCCTGTGATGCATGCCCAGTGTATGTATTTACCAGAGGTAAGAAAGGGAGTTGTCAGAGGATTAGTGAAAGTGTAGGAATTCCTCTTTTTATTTGGGGCCTTTTTGTCTACAGTGGTATGTCTCTGCCTGGGTTCAAACGCACCTGGTTCAGCACTTGCCTCAGATTCCATGAAACGGAACCCAGGCCTGGGGATGCAGATAAAACAGTGGCTGTAAATGGCACCGGGAGGTCCTGTCTCCTGTGAAAATCATCTGTTCTGGAGTCCCTCCAGTGCTCGGCATTTATGTGTCACGTGTTCTGTTCATGACGACACTGACTCGCTCGTAACCCTGGCTCACACAAGACAGGAATGCCTTAGAGCAGGGAAGGTTCGGTCACTGGGTCCCACAGGGTCTCAGCACCTGGCACTCATACATGTGGTACATTCTTAAGAGCGATTCTGCCTGTGCATGCAAATAGATACTGAATTTTTTCCACAGACAGATGATACTCTTCATGACAACACATGGCTGACGCATTTGGAACACAGAGATTCTGATTTTTGTGTTCCCTAAACGCTTCCTTGGAGGCTTTCAGAAGAAAATGTTTTGCTCATGTCTAAAACTAGTCAAACCATTTATAATGCTGCCTGGGGCTGGTGTGGCTACCCGAAATGCTTCTCCTGATGCAACGGGAATTTGGAGAATTTGGAGGAAAAGCACATTCGGCAGCTGCAACTGCTCAGCTTCGTCACCCATCTCAAAACACCAACTAAAGAGACAAGCAATGGTGTGAAGCAGAGAAAAGTCAATGCTGGGGAAGAAGAGCAGATAAATGGGTCCGAAATTTGTCTTCCAAGTACCGACATGAGATTTAAACTTAAACAGAGGAGGAACTGGAATAGAATGAAAAGTTATGCATAATTAGGGGCTGGAGAGATGGCTCAGCGGTTAAGAGCACTGGCTGCTCTAATCGGGGGACTTGGGTTCCATTCCCAACACCCCCATGGTGGTTCACAACTCTTTGTAACTCTAGTTCCAAGGGATCTAAGGGCACCAGGTACACATGTGTACACATACATACATGCAGGAAAATAACCATATACATTTAAAAGCTATGCATAATTAGTCTTGGTCAAGGTGCGGTTTGGTTGATAATGTGTCTCAGTCTTTGTCCTACAAGGTGGTTCTGAAGCAGTTGTAATCTCTGTCACTTGAGGAGAGCAGGCTTGCTCCTATGAGATGGCTACCGCTCCAGGCTGCACCTCAGCACAGTGGAAAACTACCTTCATTTTGGGGGTGGGGTGTCTGTCTGAGGCATTGTTGTTGCTGGAATCCAAGGTGACGCTGGTCTAGAACAATGCCTTCCCGTTGTGTCTTCAGCCGGGAAGGAGACTGAGACAGCATAGGCAGGCAGATATACCGCTGTAATCAACGCACCAATGTGGAGTCAATCAGAAATCTAACCCACGGTAAAGGAAATGAACCCAGAATGAAGGCAGAGATGCCAGGCCTTCATCGTGTGTTTAGCTGTTTTCTGTGTCCAAGTGATGAGTTGATGCTTTTTAGTAAAAGCAATTTCTAAATGCCTGCTATATCAGAGCAAGACACAGGTGGGCCTTGGCCCCGTGTCTGGCAGGGGATGCTTCTGCGTCAGAGGACATCTGTGGACACTCGGAGGACCTGCAGGCCTCAGCTCATTCAAAAAGCAGAGGCGAGAACTCACGAATGACTTAACACGATGGACTTGTTTTCTTTCTTCCTAGATACATCAGCCCAAGCACAAGGCCATGGAGGAGGACAGTGTCTCTAAGGGGGCCTGGATTCAGTAGAAACGATCAACTCTAAACCGCTTCCACGATGGAATGTTGTAAGATGCAATCAGGGATGAACTGCTTCCTTTCAGCAACAACATGCCACTTGTACTTTGCCAGCGTTATCCAGTGATGTCCCAAATATACACGAGGACAGAAAAGGTCCTTGTAACTTTTCCTTCAGGCTGAACACCCTGCTAAAAGTAGCAGCTGCTTCTACGGTAGCCTCGGGAGATGAGGGACTTGACCTCAGTTTCCCATGGGGGAGCTGGCTGGTCTGCAACTTTAATGAAACCACTTGAGATTTAAAGGACCCATAGAATCAAGTAAACAGTATCAGTTTCTGAGACCTGGGAATCTTATCCTCAACACTGGGGACTATGGGGGAATTTAAACTGCCTCAGAATGTATGATAAGGTAACATCTCTACATACTTACAGTCTTCTGATGTGATTCAATTTCCCCTAAGCAATATGGTGTAACAAGCCAGGCAGAAACAGACTAGCACAGGTCACTCAGGTTTCGGGGGACTTTCTTGACATACCGTGTCCCCTGTGGTGGGTCACTGGAATGATGTACTGTAGAGAATTCTGTGGGGCAGCTGCCTCCCTGGCCAGCTAAGCCTTCGTCTCCCATAGGAGGATGAGGTGGGAACCAGGACAGCAAGCCTCTGGGGAAGCGTCACTGTGAAAGAGGCCCTTTCCACCCAGGGGAAGCGGCCGCTTCTCTCACTTCCTTTCTGACACCAGCAAGTGGCTGCATGCTATTTTGGGGTCCTAGCTGCAGTATGTGAAACCCATGCCACTCTCGAGAAGAAGGGGTGGTAGAGAGGGGACACCAGGTGACACTGGCCTGGCTTGGTGGTCACCCCAGGTGCAGAGTAGCAGCATCAGAGTGAAACACCCAGGAGGCAGTAGCCCCAGGCCCTGTCTCATCAGTGCCAGCATCCAATGCCCCTGATTGGATGGGAAGCAAGACTGAGGTTCAGACAGGCTGAGGACACACTGCCTGGAGCTCTCATCCCACTTCCCTGCTCCCCTCTTTTCCTATTCTGTGTAGTTGTTGGACCACACAATAGTGCAGTTAGGTGAGATTTGAACATGGGTAGGAAGTTATAGTTTACCCCAGTAGACATCTAGGCAAAGCAGTCCAGACCCAGGGAACAGCATGTGTAAAGACCCTGAGGCAGAAGTGTTATAGACATGTTTGAGGTACAGAAGGGAAGTCCTGCATCTGCAGTTGGGGGAGAGGGGATAGCAGATACGAGCTTGGGAAGGAGCTGGGCTTTCAGAGCTGGAGAGCCAGTAGAGGCTCCTGTAAAGGAGGGCTAAGCGGTTTGGTGTTAACAGGGCACATGCGTCTGGACAGGAATAACAGTGAGGGCTACAGATGGCAGCAGGAGGGACCTTGAAGAGGGCTCTGGCTGATTCAGGTGAGAGGGAGCTAGCTATTAGGGCAGGCAGGGAGAGAGGGGCGACTATCCCAGGATCGTTTTGAAAGTGACTCCTGCACGCTTTGCACCTGGGCTGGGTGAGAGTGGGGTGTGGGGACTCGCTGGGAGTCAGCATCCATGGTTCTCCGGTGCAGCTCAAGAAACAGGTATTCTGGGTTCTGATCTCAGCATGGCTAGCCATTGGCTGTGTGCCCGGCCACGGCCAAGGCTTTGGCTCCCATCTGTGGAGGACTGATGGCTCGCCCATCCTGTGTCCAGGGTGAGCTCCGCACTGACACATCGAGGGTCTGGGAAATGCCGACGAAGGTCCCTCGGAGGCCGATAGTCACCATGTGTGTGACCTCAGCAGGTCTCTTGTCACCCCCAAACTTGTCTTCCCCCTTGAAAAGTGCTCACAGCCCCCGGATCAATCATGCCAGTGACACATTCACAGTCACAACTTCTTTCCCCAGAAGACAGATGAGCAGCAAGCCAGAGGCTAAAACATGAGGTCATTGTAAGCTGCAGAGGAGACAGACAGGGCCTGATGGGGGGAACATCTTGGGGATGTCATTAGTGCAGCGGCTGGGAGAGGTGTTCCAGAAGTGTCACATGCCAGCTGGGATGGAGGAGGATAACAAAGGGAGGAATGGAAGCTTCTGGAAATAGGGGGACACTGATGTGGGTGCAGGGCTTGTGAAGGATGATGGGAGGGTTCTGTGGGTATCAGGAGATACCCGGATGGAGGGGATGCAGGTAGAGAAGTAGGAGGTGTGGGGGGTGGTTGTGATGGACTGAGAATTACCTGGTATATAGAAATATGATTGGTTGTTACTGAAGTGGATGACAGCCATCACATGTAAGTGGGCAACATGTGTGCCTTGTCTCTTAGAGTGATTTACAATGGGGTGCGCATTTCTGGGAAGAGGGAAGAGCCACATGCTGTCCTCAGCCCCTCAGTTCTGAGTTACAGGGTTTTACTGAGATGGGATGCTGTAAATGACCAGGGGATGGGGCCAAGGCCAATGCTTCAGAGGGAGCCCAGCTGGGCTCTAAGCCAGATGGGCAGATGAAGACCTTCCCCACTGCTGGAAAAGCCCACTGGTTGATAGGGCATACATTTTGGAGAGTTAAGAGCCATCTTGATCTTGGATGGATGCTTCTGGAAACAATGGCCTAGGATGGTCCAGAATGTGCTGGTCTATTCTTTGCTGCTATTGCTAAATACACAAGACCAAGAAATCCATAAAGAATAGATGTTATTTGGATCTTGGTTCTGGAGTCATGCAAGTGCCTAGTTAGGGGCTTCCTGCTGCATCATGGCATGGCAAAAGGCGTCAGGCCAGGCACAGCAGGCATGCTAGCTCTTCTCAGGAAATAGAATGGTGACACAGGCCTGTCACTGCAGCACCCAGAAAGTTGCCTCAGAGGGATCACAAATTGCACGCCAGCTGGGCTACACAGCAAGATTCTGTTAACAAACAAACAAATAAACTCAATAATGTCATAGCAGAGTCTATCAAATCTTAATCACCTCCCAAGGACCCAATTTCCAAATACCATTGCCATTCATACTCACTATATAATTTGAGAATAATGGTTCAAGCACACGCGCCTTTGGGGAGTGGGGCAGCACTTCATACACAGCACAGGGCCTTTCTTTCTCAGACAGGTGAAGGCCCTGTGGTGGTATTGTGTTCCCTGAAATGTTGTGTGTTCCCCGAAATAAACATATCTGGGGTCAGAGAACAGACAGCCACTAGATCAGAGCCAGAAATGGTGGCTAGAAAATGGGAAGAGTAAGCCATAACAGAAGTTGGGCGGTGGCGGCGCACGCCTTTAATCCCAGCACTTGGGAGGCAGAGCCAGGTGGATCTCTGTGTGTTCAAGGCCACTTTAGAAACAGCTAAGCATGGTGACCCACGCCTTTAATCCCAGGGAATGGGGGCAGAAAGAAAAAGGTATACAAGGCGTGAGGGCCAGGAACTAAAGAGAAGTAAAAGCATGTAGTTAGTAAAGCATTTCTTTAGTTAAGCATTCAGGCTTTGGAGGAACACAGTTCAGCTGAGATTCATGTGGAGGAGGACTCAGAAGCTTCCAGCCTGAGGAAACAGGATCACCTGAGGAACTAGCAAGGTGAGATAGCTGTGGCTTGTTCTGCTTCTCTGATCTTCCAGCAATCACCCCAACACCTGGCCTCAGGTTTGACTTCATTAATAAGAACCTTTAAGATTCCTGCTACAAGGCCCGACTCTGGTGACTTTCCCAGGCCTCCATGTGAGCCAATGGAGGTATCTTCCTCCAAGGCAGGGAAGAGTCGTCACTCAAGGCGAGAGCTCTCACCTCTTACTGCTACTGCTACTCTATGAGGCAGGGTGACCACCACTCACACACAGGGCACTGTGGCTCACTCCACTAATAGACAGGACACTGCAGACACCCCACTCACAGACAGGACATGGTGGCTCACTCCACTGATAGGCAGGACACTGCAGATCACCCCCACTCACAGACAGGACACTGGCTCACTCTACTCACAGATGGGACACCAAATCTTAAAGAAGTCATGTGGTTTGCCCAAGCATCACAACTCCTAAGTGGCAGAGGGACATGAACATGGGTCTTTCTAAGGGACCCAGGATGTGACAGGTAGAGGGCACAGGACTGTAGAAAGTATTCAAATGATGTGGCAATCATCATTTGAGGCAAATACACACCTCCTCTCAGGAGCCACCTTACTCCTGGGTATGCATTCAATTCAGATACGTTGACATTTTCACTTTAACTCATATTTTTAAAAACTCTCATGCCAGCCCTATTTATAAGTTTCAAAGAGTAATTATTCCAACTCTCCATGAACAGGATAGTGGACAGGACTGTGGATGTTCACAGAATGGGACACGAACAACAAAAATGAATGAAGGCTAGCTATACACAGCAAACAAATCCACACATAATGCTGGGGTGGGCTTGGGTACCATAAACAGATGCTATGTTATTCCTGCATGTGACAGCCACTGTTAGACAAGGCTAACCACATAGGCAGTAGTAACCCTTTTTGGGGTGAGGTGGGGGCAGAGAGTGAGCCTTCTTCGGACTGGGGTATGGGCCCTGGTTGTGTGGATATAGCCGAAGAAATCTGCTGGGGCTGGAAGAGGGAGAGACCAGACACCATTGGTGTCCCAGCGGGTCTTGGTTAAGGCTGACACCACGGGGACCACAGGGCTGGAGATGAGGCTGCCGGAGGGGAGATCAGCCACATGAGACTTCAGCGTTGTCTTCTCTGTCCTGACTGCCTGTAGTGGATGAATACTTTCCCCATCCCCTGCGGAGACCTGGCCAGTCTGTAGCTCTTCTGGGTCTTTGCTGCAATAAGAAGCCACCATCCTGAGAATGAGGAAAGTCTACATTTAGGGTCACAGGATGGCAGTGTGAGGCGGTCACATCTCTTTTGTCCTATCTCAGCCTCTTCCCACTGCGAAGTGTGGAGAACACTGGGCTCTTGGGCTCTTTGCTTTCTCTCCATCCAGCCCTGCCTTAGACTGCACAGCAGGAGGGAGTGTACCCCCACACCCTGTCAGTGAGAAACCACAAGACTTGGTGTTTGCCGGTGCAAAGCACTGGGTGTGTTCTCAAAGCTCCCTGCAGCCCTGGAAGTGGAGGTTGCCATGGTTCACTTCCACAGAACGGGGAAACAGGTTCCAAAAGGGCCCAGGAAGGAAGGGAGCAGGGCCATGCGACCTGCCCTAGGACCCAAGTTCTGACAGAGGACGATGCCTTTGTGTCCTCAGCAATTCATGGCAGCTGCCCAGCCCAATGGCACCTGCCAGACCCTGCCTTGACCCCAAATCTGACTGTGTAAATCCAGTCATCCTTGGCACCCGGACACTGGTTTGTGAGCCAAAGCTGTCTGCAAACAGGACTGCAGAAGTTCTCACTCTGGCCTCGGGGCCTGCAGAGTTAGACTTCCCAGTTTGGTGTGTGTGCCGACAAGTCGAGGACTTTATCACGGTTATTTTAAAATAAACAAACCAGGAAATCTGCCTTTCCGCTTTATTTAACCGGTAACACGGCCACCGTTGAGGGTTGAAATCCACAGGACAGCAGCTATCTGGGCTTTTCCACTCTGCTGTGGATGCCGCATATAGTCCAACAAGGGTCCCTAGGGGACAAGTCAGCAGGCCAGACAGATGTCTTACTACTCCTAAGTCCAGATTCTCCTTCCTTGGAAGTCTCTTGCTAGGTGAGGTGAGGTTGCCCCTAGAGTGCCAGGGAGCCCTCAGCCTGACAGTTGGGGCCTGGCAGGGAGGGGCTGGGGCAGCCACACTGCTGCTCCTCACTTGAGTCCAGAATCAGAGGCCAACTTAGGGTGCCCAGTGAGGGATGCAAACCAGGGACTCTGAGGCGTAGTGACCAGGCAGTGTGACTCCATTGGCAAATACATCCCTATGTGATGCTTCATCTCAATGGACAACTTGGTTGGACTTAGAATCACCTAAGAGACAAGCCTCTGGGCGTGTCTTTGAAGGATTACGTAATTAGGTTAACTGGTGTTGGAAGACCTACCCCAATGTGGGCAGTGCTGTTCCATGAACTGGGGCCCTGGACTGAATAAAAAGAAGAAAGTGAGCTGGGCACATCATCCATCACTCTCTGCTTCCTGACTTTGGAGGAGGTGTGAATGTGACCAGCTGCCTCCTGAGCCTGTGCCCTGCCTTTCATACCATGATGCACTGTATCTTCTTGAACTAGAAGCCAAGATACACTCTTCCTGAAGCTGCTTCTTGTCAGGTGTTTTGTCCCAGTGATGAGAAAAGCACGGCATCCTCTGTGCAGGACGAGGATGGTGGGAAGTCGCTGCTGAGTTGTCTAAGGATATACAAGAACTCTGCATCTTACACATTTGTGTGTGTGTGTGTGTGTGTGTGTGTGTGTGTGAGAGAGAGAGAGAGAGAAATTCAGTCTTCACTAAAAGTATCTAGTATTTAAGAAAAAAGAAAGTAGAGAGAAAAGCACTGGAAAGAAATAAAAATTGAAAAAGGATTAGTTACAAATTAGAAAATGTGGAGCTAAAAATTTCAGGAACTAAAATTAAAAAACTTAAAAGATAAATTTGATAATAGGTTAGATACAGCTGGGGAGGGTTGTAAGGAACTGGAAGATAAGACAGGAGAAAATATCCAGACTGAAGAATAAAACTAAATAGAATATAAATAAGCCAGGCATGGTGGTGCACACCTTTCATCCCAGCACTTGGGAGGCAGAGACAGGTGGATCTCTGAGTTCTAGGCCAGCCTAGTCTACAGAGTTGAGTTCTAGGACAGCCAGGGTATGTAGAGACCCTGTCCCCAAAATCAAAATAAATAATAATAATAATAATAATAATAATAATAATAATAAGCGTAAATAACATTTGAAACCTAATATTAAAAAATATATAAGATGCCGTGTGGTGGTGGTGCACGCCTTCAGTCCCAGCACTCAGGAGGCAGAGCCAGGTGGATCTCTGTGAGTTCAAGGCCAGCCTGGTCTACAGAGCAAGATCCAGGACAGGCACCAAAACTATACAGAGAAACCCTGTCTTGAAAAACCAAATATATGTACATATATATATTTATGTATGCATATATATATGTGTGTATGTATTTATATGATGTATGTAACCAGAATCCCAAAGGAGGAAAAGGCACTGGGCAGTGGTAATAGTACAGGAAATGGCAACAGAAGAAAATAGTAAGTGTGTGTGGTGGGATGGAGGGTGGTGGAGGTAGAACCTAGGGCCTTGCACATGCTAAGGAGGCAGTCCACTAATGAGCTGCAACCCCACTCCTAACAGAGTCTTTTAAGTAGCCATGGATTTGAGCTAGACCATGAACCTCTTGCAGGGTAAAGCTAAAGCCTTGCATGGAACCGTTGGAACTCATGCATGCCTCTGGGGAAATGTCTGATAGAGCAGTTTAAAGGAGGAAGGGCTTACTTTGGCTGAGGGCATCTGAGGTTCTAGAGATATAGAAGATGCTTGCATTCAATGTGTGGATCCGAGATGAAGTGCAGATTTCTGAGATGCATGTGTGCTGGGGCAGGGCACAGGGAACAGAAAGGGATGCAGGAAGAAGGGACAGAAGACAAGATGTCCTTCAGATTCTTGCCTCCAGCCAGGCCCCACCTCCCACAGTTCTGCCACCTCTTATGAGCTGCATCTTTGAGGTTCTTCTGCTCAATAAGAGTCAGTGCTCAGGACCAAGCCTGTAACTTGTAAGCCTTCTGGGTTTACCCAAACTGCAGCAGAATTGTGCAATAACATTATTATAACAGGCACTGGCCCACCCGACCCCATCCTGCCTTCAGTGGGCTATGGGCTCCCCTAGCACAGAATCTTTGCCTCAAGCTTGCTGTTGCCAACAGCTCCACATCTGGCGCCTGGTTGCTCGTGGACCGTATTGGTGACCTCTCTGCCTCTTACCTGTCTGTCCTCTCAGAGGCTGGGGCCACTGGCTGGAAGAGCTTGGGGGTTGGCAGGAATGTGGCTCTCACAGGCCAGGGACTCTAGCCCTGAGGGTTGAGATTTGTGGAAGCAAATCCCCTCTCCACCACACCACAGGCTGTATACAAAACGCTCAGTCTCTCTAACCTCGCTTTCTTATGTGTGCAAAGGGATGCAGCTATCTTGCCTGAGGATGAAAAATCAAGTTTGTGCCTTGTCCCTGGCACATGACAGGTGGTTAACAAACTTTGATCACTTACTGTTAGCCTACCCACTCCAATTCACTAATGGGCAACTCCACTGAAACCATGAGCCTCAGCCCCCTTCTGTGGGGATGCCAGAGGCCTGGGCACAGCAGTGAGCCCAACCTCCTTCCTCTCTTCTTGGCCACCTGTCATCTGTTGGATACCATTCACATGCCAGGCACAGCTCTGGATGCCAAGGTCTCTGCAAGGTGAAGAAAAAGCCCACGGGGTCCTGGAGTTCACTTTCTTTTTCCTTTGTCTGGTTTTGCTGAGAAAGGTCCCACTGTGTAGCACAAGCTGTTCTGGAGCTCACTCTATGACCCACCATGGCTGGCTTCAGACTTGTGACTTTCCTCATTCTTCAGTCTCCTGAGAACTGGGATTAGAGGTGTGTACCATCACGCCCAGCCTGGAGCTCACATGCTAGCTGGGAAAGCAGGTGGCCCCTGATGAGCACAGAAATGTGTGCAGAGAAAACATAAACTCCTGGCAGAGGGATGTGGCTCAGATGGCGTGCTGGCTAGTTCTTTGTCAATGTATACGAGCTAGAGTCACTGGAGAAGAAGGTGTCTCAATTGAGAAAATGCCTCCATAAGATCTGGCTAGAGGCAGGCCTGTAGGGCATTTTCTTAATTAATGATTGATGGGGTGGGGATCAGGCAATTTTGGTTAGGGCCACTCCTCGGCTTGTGGTCCAGGGTTCCATAAGAAAGCAGACTGAGCAAGTCATGGAGAGCAAGCCAGGAAGCAGCACCCCTCCATGACCTTTGCATCAGCTCCGGGTTCCTGCCCTGTTTGAGTTCCGATACTCATTACTTTTGTTTTGGGGAGGATTGTAGAAGGACTTTGGAACTTGGGGCTAGAAAAGCCATTGAGTGTTCAAAGCTTGGCGGGCTGCTCTGTGGGAGCTTGGAAGATAAGAATGTTGAGAGCAGTGCAGAGATGAAGGCCTGGCTTGTGAGGTTCTAAAGGGAAGCAAAAACTCTCCTGAGCCTTTGGTGTGTGTGAAGAATCTGGTGCCTGGTCAGCTGGGGCTGAAGAATCAGCTGTGATTAAGAAGAGGCCAGCATCGCTGAGATGAAGTCTTCTGGGATGTGTTTCCTCAGGGTCAGGTACACAGAACAGCTTCTGGGCCAGGAGTGCCAAGGTTGTACAAGGTGCTGGCAGCCAAACTTGATAGTTTAAGAGTCACTCAGATGGTACTGGTTTGATGGTGTGAAGGGGCCATGGAGAACAGCTGAGGCTTGGCACTGTGTGACAAGGCTGGAGTCCCTGAAGAGAGCCCAGGAGGGGCTATGGGTGCAAATGCTGCCCAGTAGAATCAAGGAACCCAAGCAGTTTTGGAGATGCCAGTACCATGGGAGGACCACCAAGAACAGCAGCAGCAGTGGAGAGGAGCCAGCCGGAGCTTAAGCTGTGTGTGCTGCAGAGGGCAGAGCTGGAGAGGTGACCCAACCCTCAGAGGAGTCCAGAGGATCCGGAGTGAATCCCAGATATTGGACATTGAGATACTGGAGCTCGGTTTTGCTTTGTTCAGATTGTGACTGTGCCCTGGTTCTTCCCTCTTGAAGTAAGAAAGTATTTAATTTATTTTTTATTTTACAGGAACCCATAGTTGAGAGTCTTTAAACTTCTAAAAAGACTTTGGAATTTTACAAAGACTTTGAATTTTAAGAGAACGTTTGGATATTTTTAAAGAGACTTTGAACTTTTAGGTATTTGAATTTTTTTTTTTTTCTGAGACAGAGCTTCTCTGAGTAGCCTTGGATGTCCTGGAACTTGCTCTGTAAACCAGGCTGAAGTATTTGAATTTTTAGACACAGTGGGACTTTTAAAATTTAGAATATTTTATATTGTGATGTTGCTATTAATGTGAGATCTTGGGGATGAATACGAAAGTAAAGGTTGTGGCTTAATAGTGATAGATTTGGGTGTCAATCTGACAAGGGTCAGGTGTGCTGGCTGGTTTTGTGTCAACTTGACACAAGCTAGAGTCACTGGGGAGGAGGGGGCCCCAATTGAGAAAGTGCCTCCATGAGATCCAGGTGTAAGCCGGGCGGTGGTGGTGCATGCCTTTAATCCCAGCACTCGGGAGGCAGAGGCAAGCGGATCTCTGTGAGTTTGAGGCCAGCCTGGTCTACAGCAGTGAGTTCCAGGACAACAGCAGCCTGGGATACACAAAGAAACCCTATCTCAAAAACAAACAAACAAACAAACATACAAAAACAAAACAAAAACCAAAACAAAACAAACAAAATCCAATTATAGGTAGGCCTGTAGGGCATTTTCTTAATTAGTAATTGATGTGGAGGAGGCATTCCTGGGCTGGTGGTCCGGGGTTCTATAAGAAAGTAGACTGAGCAAGCCATAGAGGACAAGCCACTAAGCAACACCCCTCTGTGGCCTCTGCTTCAGCTCCTGCCTTCAGGTTCCTGCCCTGCTTGAGTTTCTGCACTCACTGCTTTTGATGATGAACTGTAATAATAAACCCCTTCCTCCCCAAGTTGCTTCTGGCCATGGTGTTTTATCACAGCAATAGTGACCCTCACTAAGACAGATGGGGACTCTGGCCAGTACTTGAACAGACTCTGAAAGAAGATGGCTGGAGACAAGACTTTCTAGTGCAGAGCAAGGTGTTGCTAGGGCAGGGAAGTAGGGCAGAGGCTATGGGTGTTCCCAGGGATGTCCCTGGCCCACCCCAGGGATGGCTGTGGTGGAGCAGACCTGGGGATGTGGGAGAGAAGAGCCCTACATGGACCCAGGTTACTCTTAGCTCATGGGCTCCCTCCCTGCTGGTCTGTGAGTCACAGGCTGTGTACAGAGGGCTCTCTGAATCATTGCCCCTTCACCTTTTCTCAGGCTGTGGCCTTTTCTCTTCACAAAGGACCTGGTTCACTGATTCTCCTTCCATGAATCGGTCACCTCTACTAGGAACCAGAACTTGGGGTTTTGTTCACTTGCTTGTAATTTCCATTCATTTACTCATTCAAAAACTATTGGATGGATGGATGGTGTGGGCTGGGTCCTTTGCTGGAGTCCGAGGACAAGTTACATGTTCAAGTAGCCCAGAGCCCAGAAGTTTCATGACCTCAATGTTCCCATCTGTAAAAGAGGTGGCCCCCTGAAGGGCCATCCACTTGTGAGTCCCTTCCTTTCTAGAGCACTGAAGATCCTGGAGGAGGCAGCTTTCCCAACCCCATTTGTACAATAGAGGACTTCAACTAGAGAGACAAGGGACCGATGGGGAGAGAAATAGATTTTTCCCTGTCTTAAGATCTGAAAGTTTCTAGAAGCCCAATCAGGGGGCTGGCTGCCAAGCCTGACTTAAACCTAAGTCTGATTCCCCAGAACCCACATGGTGAAGGGGGAGAAATGGTTCCCACAATGTATGATCTTATCCCTCTCCATACCATTATCTTCCTTCAACACCACAAGCCAAGCTCAAGTCTTTAACGCAAGATTGCAGGACACATCTCTGTGACAGCAAGAAGCGAGAGCCCTTCCTCACAGACACTAAAAATATAAAAATGATGGCAGGTTTAGAAAGCCACCGGCTTGCAAGGGTGACATTTGTTTTTGCCAAGGATCATCAATTTAAGTTGTCGACAGAAAGGTCATCTTTGTTATGCTGGGCTTGAGCTATCTAAGCCAGTGCCGTGCAAACAAGGGCGGGCATGGGAGAAACAGCCAGAGCACAACCCGCAGGTGCCACTGCTTACAGAGGGGCCGTTACCTCCCATGGAGACGCCTGGTAGTTTCTTGTCTCATCCTCATGAAGAACCAGACGGAAGCAACATGGAGGAGAGAGGATTGATTTAATTGGTGGTTTTCCTGAGTTTAGCTCCTGATGCTAGCTAGCTAGCTCTGCTGCTTCATGGTAGGGTGGGCAGAGTGGGGAACAAAGAGACAAGGAGGGCCAGGCTCCCAATGGCCCAGCTTCCTTCCATAGACCCCATTCCCTATGGGGTCCATCACCTCCCAGCAGCTCCTCAGGCCCAGATCATGCTTCCAGCACATGGGCCTTTAAGTAACATCGAGATAAACTACAATACAGATCAAAGAAGAAATGGAAGATTGGAAATCATAGAGAACACTCTAGACCAGTGGTTCTCAATCTTCCTTCAATACGGTTCCTCATGCTGTGGAGCCATCTCCCCCGACACACCAAAAAATTATTTTGTTGCTACTTCATAATTTTGCTACTGTTATGAATCATAATGTAAATATCTGATATGCAGGATGTCTGATTATGCAACTCCTGTGAAAGGGTCATGCAATCCCTCCCAAAGCGGGTTAAGACCCACAGGTTGAGAACCACTGCTTTAGACAAGCAAGACTGGGAGACAGAGGTGGCATTCAGCAGGAGGGCAGATGCAGATGGGCATAGCTGAAGAGACTCTGTGAGCAGGCAGAGGTCCGCATGACTCACTGTGCTCCTCCTATCTACACCTTGCTTTTGTTTTGAAATGTTCACAATAAAAAAGTAAAAAGGAGAAATGTTAAAGTAAAAGAGAGTGCCCAGCGCCTCCCATACGAAGCTGGGACTCCTATAACCAAGAGCCTACTGTCTGCTTCTTCAAATTGGGATCTGCCCAAGCGCAGCAGCTAGCATTGCTGAGAAGTGGTCATGGATGTCTCACGTGTAGATGGCAGTCTTGACAAGGGCGCCAGCTATCAGTCTAAAATTGTCCCTTTCTGGACACTTGCTTATCCCAGCATCTACTCAGGATATTATTGAGTGCGTGCCTCAATACCAGGACTAGAGGGGAGGTAGGTCAGAGCTAGCTGCCACCATGGGTCTGTAGGTTGAAACCCCACCATGTGCACAAGCAATGTTGGATAATGACAATGGGCAGCATTCCCTTTGATTAGGTAATCGCATGAGGCACCTCAAGGCCTTCAGCGAGACCGTGTGCAATGCAATAGACTGAAGCATTGAAGCAGAGCTGGGGCTTCAGCAAAGCATCATCGTCCCTGTGAGAGCTGCTGGAGGATGTACCTCAGAGACTGAGTCATATGGGAAACACCACATCTGAGCTGTCCCAGCTAGCATGATGTAAGCAAAGGGGGGCACGGGAGTGGTCATATCCCCCAGCAGCTCTGCTGTGGGGCTGGGCTCAGCTAAAAAGTTGGAAATGACACACCCAGGTGTTTAGATGGCCCGGGGTTTGCTTTCTGGACTTCTCCCAACTGCCTACGCATTTTAATTGTTGGGCCTACTTGGGTAAAGGAACCAGCTCTCGAGCCTTGTAGCGTGCAAAGTGTCTTTGTTCCGGGTTCTAAAACTTTGGCCATGTGACTCACAGTGAGAAGCTGGTGGTGCCCCTGGAGACAGCACAGAAAAGTCTGGTTTCAGAATGAGGTTTGGAAACTGCCAGCTCTATTCTGAGAGAGCACATGTGCACTGGAGCATCAGCCAGTGGTGGCTGGATGTGACCAGAGGGACCCTCCCTTCTATCCTTCCCCCCACTGTCCCCCCAGAGCAATCTGGGCTTTGTTTGGCTTGCATTTATACACAGAACATTATAAGTATCGGCCCAGATGGTGTGAGAGATCAGAACAGGTCATCGAATACATCCCAGCTCCAGCTGTGGGAGGTACAGGGGGCTCAGCACTCCCAGAGAGCTTTCCCACACAGGCCTGAGCCCCAGGCAGCCCTCAGTGAGGCTGCAGAGTCCAGCTCCAACAGGTCCAGACAGGTGAGGAGGGGCCACAGCCCAAGGCATTCCACCAACCCCGAGCTTGCCCTGTTCCCATATGGAGGCAGAATGTTCCTGGCAATGGATTCTACCCGTCACTTCTTCTGCCCAGCTGTGGTTTTGCTACTGTTCATTAACACTAGCTATGAAAACCCCCCATGTAGGGCTGGGGTTCCCTCAAACATCATCCTTTTGTCCCATCTGTCATATATCATATCCCCAGACACATGATTCTGCACAAAACAGCACCTGTGTGTGTGTATATATGTGTATGTGTAAGTATGTACATGTATGTATATGTGCATGTGTATATGTGTGCACATGTGTATGTGTGCATGTATGTATATATATGTGCATGTGTATATGTTTATATGTATGTGTGATTGTATATATGTATGTGTTATATGTGTATGAATGTGTGTGTGTGTGTGTGTGTGTGTGTGTGTGTGTGTGTGTGTGTGCAGACTACTGTCAGCATCTTGCTCCTCCACTTGTCCTCTCAGTGACCTGCCTCGTAGAGCCCAGCCTCTCCCACACTCCCATAGCTGCTGGGGCTTCTCCTTTGACCTCTGCACCCTGGCTACACAGCCAGCCTCCAGTGGATTGCATCACTGTCAGCCTCCTGCTGCCGTGAATGAGCCACCAGCGATGGACTTTCCAGGTTTCAGGGGTCAGTACTGAGCAGAGAGTCCCCTAAAATGGCTCTGGGCAACTACAAGCTCCAGCTGAAGGATTTTCATATTTCCTTAGATCATCTGCAGCTGCCTCTGGATCACACTCAGAGACTCGACCCGATGGGTGACATTTGTTTGTCATTGATTAGATTCCTTCCTTCCTTTCTTCTTCCTTCCTTCCTCCCTCCTTCCTTCCTCCTTCCTTCCTTTCTCCTTCCTTCCTTCCTCCTTCTTTCCTCCTTCCTTCCTTCCTTCCTTCCTTCCTTCCTTCCTCCTTCCTTCCTTCCGTCCTTCCTCCCTACTTCCTTCTGTCCTTCCTTCCATCCTCCCTACTTCCTTCCTTCCTCTCTGCTTCATTCCATCTTCCTTCCTATTTCCCTCCTTCCTTCCTTCCTTCCTTCCTTCCTTCCTTCCTTCCTTCCTTCCTTCCTTCCTTCCTTCCTTCCTTCCATGTTCCTTCCCTCCTCCTTCCTTCTTCCTTCTTCCTTTTTCCTTCCTTCCTCCCTACTTCCTTCCTTCTTCCTCCCTTCTTCCCTCTCTCTTCCTTCCCTTTCTCCCTCTCTTCTTCTGCCCTTCTGTCCTGGATATTGAACCCAGGGCCTTGTGAATGCTAAGTACCACCACTCATCCCCCACACCCCACAGCTCCTGCAATGTATTTCTTTCCCCCCACCCATACTCTCCAGGGTTGCACTATGTAGCCCAGGCTGGCCTGGAGCTCATGACCTCCTACTTTATCCTCTTCAGCACTGGGATTAAGGTATGCGCCATTTTGTTCTGCAGAGCTGAGGATGGACCCTCACCCACATTTGACCACTGAGCCACCGCACTGCAGGCCCCTCTAGCTGTCTTGAGCTACATAACATGTTACTGTGAACCATACTCAGCCTGTCTACAACAGAACCACAGAACTACCCAGCTGAAGCCGGGACCTCCTGCCCAACTTGTCCCTGTCTCCTTGCCCTTCACTCTCCACAGCCTCAGATGACTCGATTTTCTTTCCAGCTTTAAGATCTCTGTGCTCTGTATTCTATACAAGAGTGAGAACACATGGCTCTGTCATTCCATGACTGACTTCTTTCTCTTTCTACTTAAATAATTTCAATTTTTACAATTCTATGTGGATGGGTGTCTTGCCTGTATATGTGTCTGTACATCACACATGTATCTGGGTCCACGGAGGCCAGAAGAGGACATTTGATCCCCTGGAACTGGAGTTACAGGTATTGGTGATCCATCATGTAGGTGCTGGGAGTTGAATCTGGGTCTTCTGAACAGCAGCCGGTGCTCTTAACTACTGGGCCCTCACTCCATGTCACGACTTCCTTTTCTTTTCTTTTCTTTTCTTTTCTTTTCTTTTCTTTTTTTTTCTTCCTTTCCTTTCCTTTCCCCTCCTCTCCTCTCTTCTTCTCTCCTCTCCTCTTTTCTTCTTTTCTATCTGTTCGTTTTATTTATTTATTTGTTTGTTTGTTTGTTTGTTTATTTATTTATTTATTTATTTATCTATCTATTTATTTTTGAGGCAATTGTTCCTCTGTGTAGCCCAGCCTGTCCTGGAACTTACTCTGTAGATCTGGCTGCCCTTGAACTCAAAGATCCACCTGCCTCTGCCTCTCAAGTACTGGAATTAAAGGTATATGCCACCACCACATCCAGCCTGACTTTTTTTTAACATAGGGGTCTCTAGTCCTATTCATGTTGGTTGATATAAATGGCAAGAGTTCCTTCTCTTTTGAGGATGAATAGAATTCTGTTGTTTATACACCACAGTCACCCACTGACGACATGCAGGTTGACTCCATATCTGGGCTACTGTGAACAGCATTGCAATAAACTTTCATTGTTGGGCAATCCCTGCAGGATTCTGAAGACCTGGGAATATGTAGAAATGGAGTTAAAGTCCAGGATAATCAGGGCTGTAGCATGGGTTTTTCCATTTATCTTATTGGAGGATTCATTGTGTGCTGCGAACTTGCTGTAAGAATGGGCCTGTGGTGGCCAGGTATGGTGGAGCACACCTAAAATCCCAGCACTCTAGATTCTGAGACAGGAGAATTTTGAGTTGCTCCGGGTAACTTTGTGACACCTGTCTCAAGAGAACTAAAAACCAAACAAACAACGATCAAGTGACTGTGTGAAAACATGCCATTCTCACGATGACTCAGACCCATTTTTTCAGATGAGAACATGAAGGTACAGGTCACTGCGTATGTAAGCCTCCACCAAGGCCTTGGACCCTGAAGCAAAGTCCAGATCTGCAGGGTCTGCCCAGAACATAGGCACCTAATGATCTGGGTCAATCACATATGGCTTCCTGAGAGAGGTGATACTTCAATGGAGAATTGTAGAAGGGACAGCAGGAACTGACCAGGTAGCAACACAAGATGAGGTAGTCCAAGGGGAGGGAAGGACTGAGGGAGGGAAGGCTATTCTGGGAAGACAGGAGCTGTTTGGGTGGCCTAGCCTGGAGAATGGGCAGTGGACAGGAACCAGGCCCCTGACGTGGGCCAGGGAAGATCTAGAAGTCCCCAGGCCTTGTCATCTTACAGCCAGGTCAAGCTAAGCCCCTACTGCTGAACCAACAGGGTCAGATCACCCACCTGTACTCCCTGGACTGAGGCGCAGTCGCAGGTCAGCAGGGTGGCTTATTTACATGCCCAGGTTGAGGGGAAAACCCAGGAAGTGTGGCCTAGGCCTAACAAAATCTCAGGCTAATAATAAACGCCCTGAGTAATGAGTGGCGTGGGCCAGGGCAGGCAGGAGGCTGGAGCCAGTGGCACAGGAGCGTGGTGAGTAGCCAGCTGTGGTGGGTGAGGGCCAAGAAGGTGCTCTGGGGGCTGGGGATCTAGCAATGTCACCACAGGTACAAGCTAAGGCTATTCAGCTTTGGGACAGCCCCAGTCCTGTACATGGGAGAGGGCTCCGGGTCCAGGTCTTGCCTGCCAGGGGTCATGGGGTCAGCCAAACATGTAGGGGGTTCTTTTTGTGTCCATGTTCTCCAGCTGTTCTCCTTGTGCCCTTGGATGGTTTTTAAGTGAATCTGATAGATTTTAGATACCTTAGCGTTTAGAACTCTGATCCCATTTAACTGTCATGAATTTCTAAGAACTCTTAAAGAACACCTAAGGTGTTGAACACAAAGTGCCTATGGTGTCCTCGGTGGCTAAGTTCAGCCCAGGTCCTTCATGGCACACAGGAGAAATTGGGTTCCATGTCTCAACCTCTCTCTGTCCCCATTCTGTCTTCTTCTTTTCCTTGTTGATTATTGTTGACAAATCGGCACTGTTTACAGTGGAGTGCTGATGGAGTTTTAGGGTTACCTCTAAGACTCCCCATCAGGACTCAGGGCTCACAATGGCTCCACCTATCCCCACACCCAGACTTGGCTCAGGCAGTCCCTTGCTAGAATTTTCATCTCTGTCCAGCAACCATGCCCACCAAGGATGTCAATATGTAAGTTTCACAGACAATTCCATGGGGCAGTGACCAGGGCCACCTTGACCCAAGAGGAAATGTCAGAGGACCTGGGACCAGGAGGGAGGAATCAGCCAGAGTGTTCTGGAAGCCACAGCAGCTTCTTGATGCTGCAGTGAAGGTTGAGACAGGTGGAGAGTTCACGTTACCACTGTTAATACCCTTGCCCTTGGCCTTGGGTGGGCCGATTCTCTTTACCTACAAAATGGCTCTCAAAACCACAAACCTGCTCTCAACCCTTCAGACGCTCTTGAAGAGTCACAAACAAAGGCTCTGGGAAGTTAAAAAAAATGACAAAAATCCTCTGGCTTGGAAAATATTTTAGCATTTCTTATATTTGTACCACTATGAAATAGGTACATATTCTTTCTGTTCATAGTTCCTCTATAACAATAAAAGTTAAAACAGTTACACATGAAATTAAAAATAGAAAACTATTGGCCAGGTGTAGTAGCACACACCTTTAATCTCAGCACTTGGGAGGCAGAAGCAAGTGGATCTCTGTGAGTTCGAGGCCAGTCTGGTCTACATAGTGAGTTTCAGGACAGCCAGGGCTACATAGTGAGATCTTATTTTTTAAAAAAAGATAATTAATAATAATAATAGAAAGCCATTAAAATGAAAGTAACTACCTTAATATAGTTCACATAACAAATAATTTCATTTTGCTCAAGTAGAAAAATGTTTTGTATGAAAATGAAATAAACCACAAGTATTTGGTTTAATAGCAAAAAGCTGTAGTTTGGCCTTCACTGTGTTCTTAAAACTGTCTGAGTGTTTCGTTCTAATGGCAGCATGGGACTGCTTGCTCACATTGGCATCTGACTGGTATTCAAAGACTCGAGGAGTCTTTCCTTCCTCTTTCAAGGTATTCACAACAGCAGCCAAACACGCCATGCATCCAGCTTTCAAAAGGTGGAAACTGACAAATTCGGGGGTTCAAAGTTGCCTTCCTTAACACCTTCAGTAAAGGGTGAGGAATCCCATCAGCGTGGAGCTTGGGACAGAAGTACCTGTAGCTGCACCCCTGCTTTGCACCTCTAAACAGAGTGACCTCACATTCCTCTGTGAAGGAGCCCGGAGCACCCCACTGCATACATGCTAGGTCTATCTGTGTGATGCAAGCTGCTTTCTTAAGTTTCTTTAGCAGATTTCAAAGAAATCTGCAACAGCGGTCTTCCATGGAACAGCAGCTGCCATCATGCCAGGAGGCCTTTAGAAACTGGAGGTCCTGCTGACTGGGCTTCAGGGTACAGGGGAGTCTCTGTGTTGATCTGAGCCCAGTGCATGAATCTAGTTTATGACAGCAATTCCTCCTTCCCTGCTATTCACCAACAGAGCTGTCTTCTCAAATCTGCCTCGGCCGCCAGCATCCTTGGGGGGTCTTCTGCCCATCCTAGGGGTTGGGTGGTGCTTCTGAGCTTTACACGGGTCTGGGTGGTAGATGAGAAAGAAGGGTAGACACAGCTCCTTCCGATCGATCAGCTGGCATTTGCCCTCTGTCAACCTGCATCTCCCTGTCAGACCCAGTGGCTGTGGTGGCTGCAGACCTCCAGTGGGTCATGGAGCCTCTCAAGCTGGCCTGCTCATATAACTCGCTCCACAAGGAGACCAGTAGCTCTACTTAAAGCAAATGATTTTCTGTCACAATTATATAGCTATCACCACAATCTAATTTTAGGGTTTCCAAAGCCCCAAAAGGAACCCTGTCAATCTTCATTTCTCTCACCTCCAGCCTCAGACTATAGCTAATCCATCTCCCATTTCTAGAGATTTGCTTATTTGGGATATTTTGTATCAGCAGCATCACTTGGTGTGTGCTGTAACATATAATTAAGTCTTTTTGTTTGTTTCAAGACAAGGTTTCAAGAGAACTGTGTAGTTCTGGTGCCTGTCCCGGATCTTGCTCTGTAGACCAGGCTGGCCTCGAACTCACAGAGATTGCCTGCCTCTGCCTCCCAAGTGATGGGATCAAAGGCATGTGCCACCATAGCCCGACCCATTCTTTAAAGTTTTAAGGGTGTAACCCTTAGTCTTTGATCAGTTTTGAGTTATTTTATAATGGTATTGGGTAAGTACTTAACTTAATTTTTTTTTTTTTGCGTGTATCTATCCAGCTTTCTCTCCAAGACTGATTGCTATAACATTTTAACCATATGACATTCTAATTTGAATGATAGCCACTACTCATTGAAAAGACTGGGTCTTGCCCTTTTGAATGCTCATGCTATTCCTGTAAAGAAGCCATCTGCTCATCCCTGCAAAGGCTTCTTTGTGCTCCCCATCCGGCTGCACTGGACCCCTGTCTGCCTTTGGTACCACACTGCTCTGCGCCATCTCATGACCAGGAAGTGTGACTCTTCCTGCTTCTCCCTTCCCTTTTAAGATTATTTTGACTGCTCAGTTCCTTGCAATTCCATTCAAATTTTGGGGACATCCTTTTCTATTTATGTTTTAAAAAACTTGTTAGGATTCTGTTATAGATTATATTATTGGTAGATTGTTTTGGGCCATATTGACTTCTTAAGTATTCCAGTCTACAAACACAGGTGTCTTTTGATTTGTTTAGGTAATTTCTTTCCACAATGTTCTATAGTTTTTGGCATATACTTCATCTCCTTGGTTAAATTTATCAAGTATTTTATTTCTTTTTGTGTCATTATAAGCTAAATTGTTCCTTAATTTCCTTTAGTGTTGTTCTTTGCAAGCCTATGAAAATTTGATGGTTGATCTTTTTTTTTTTTTTTTTTTAATCTTGTAACTATGTTTTTATCAACTCCAACAGTTTTGTAGCCCATTTTACTATAAGATCATGTCATTTGTGGACAAAGGTGAACTTATCTTTCTTCATTCCAATTTGGATACTTTTATTTATTATTATTATTATTATTATTATTATTATTATTATTATTATTTTGCCCATGTGCCAGGGTTAGGGCAGGCTTCTACTCTAATTTTATCTGTATCCAGCAACCATGTCCACAGATACATATTAACCAAGGACACCAATACCTAAAGTTTTCTGGAGAATTGCATGTGGCATTGACCAGAGGCCACCTTGACACAAAAGAAAATGCCATAGGACCTGGGACCAGGAGCCAGGAATCAGCCAGTGTGGTCACCGCAGTACCAGGCTGAGCAGAAGAGAGTGAGGGGTACAGTCTTGCCTTGTACCTGGTCTAAGCAAAAAACTTTTCAGTTTTCCCCATGAGTACATTAATGTCTGTAAAATCTTTTGTATGTGGCCTTTCTTATGTAAAAGGGTTGTTTTTATTCCTAGTTTATTATGTCTGGCAGTTTCTTGTTTTCATTTTGTTTCATTAGAAAAGGTGTTAGGTTTTGTCAAATGCCTTTTCTGCACCCATTAGGATGACTGTGTGGTTTCCTTCTTAATTCTTTCAATGTTGTACATTCAGTTTTGTAGAACCGAATACTTGCGGCAGTCTAGGAACAATCCCCTTTGATTCGGTACGCTGATGTTTTGTTGAGGAATGTAGATCGGTCTGGGGTTTTCTTTTAATGTCTCTTTGGGCCTTGACATAAGACCTATTCTGTCTGATAGTAACTGTAAATTTGCATCTGCTCTCTGAGCACTATGTGCATCAAGTGTCTTGCTCTCTATGCTTTTACTTTAAGTCTCTGTGTCCTTTGATCTAAACGCTGGGCTTGGGTGTGGCTAGAGCGGGGAGACTGCCTGGTGCTCTAGTCCCTGGGCTCTGTCGGAAACACCACCACAAACAAAAACAAATCTTCTATAAATAGCATATAGATGAATCTTGTGGGTTTTTGCAAATCTGTCTGCCCGTTTCTGCCTTTAAGTAAGAGAGTTCAGATCATTGACATTTAATATTTTTTCTGATAAAGATTTATTTCTGCTGTTTATATATTGATTCCATTTTACTTATTTTGTGCATGAATGTGATTATGTGTGGGGACTTCAGTGCCATGGAGAGTGAGTGGAGGTCAGAAGACAACTTGTGGGAGCCAATTTTCTCCTTCTAATTTAAGGGTTCAGGTGATTGAACTCAGGTCATCAGGATTGGTAGTGGGCACCTATACCCACTGAGTCACGACACTGGTCCACCCTCTTTTATGCAGATTTCTAATTTATTTCCTTAGTGATTATCTTAAAGATTACAATTAACAAATTGATCTTGTGATATCTTAATTTGAATATCTACTTAGTTTCATTAATATGCAAAACTCTGTTCCTAAAAATCTCTGCCCCTTTCATTTGATGTTGTTATGTTACATATTTTCTCTTTGAACACCAAATGACTATTAACATAGGTTTTTAATAATTGTTTTATGTAGTGTCTATTAAATTATGTAGAGAAATAGGAGTTTCAACTCATAGCAAGTGTGCAGCAATTCTTGCCTTTATAAAAGCCTATCTTGGCGGGCCTGGTGGTGCAGGCCCATGATCTCGGGTGCCCGAGAAACTGAGGCAGTAAGATCACAAGTACAAGGCTCTCTCTTGGCTAGAGAGGGGGTTCAAAGCCACCCTGGGCCAATTTAACAAGGCCTTGTCTCAAAATAAAACAAAGAAAAGAGCTGGAGATGTCACTCACTGGAAGAGTGCTTATCCAGATTTTGTGAAGACCTAGGTTCAGTCCTCAGTTCCACACGCATTGAGTGCGCGCGCACACACACACACACACACACACACACACACACACACACACACACATTAATTGACTACCCAGACATGGTGGCTGGTGCATTCCTTTAATCCTGGCACTCAGGAGGCAGAGAAAGTGAGTTTGAGGTCAGCCTGGCCTGCATAGAGAGTTCCAGGCCAGCTAGGGCTACATAAGGAGACCTTATCTCAAAAAATAAAGTACAACAGAGATTGGAGACACAGTTCAGCAGTTACCAGAAGATCTGGGTTCAATTCTCACTTGGCAACTCACAGCTTTTGGAAACTTCAGTTCCAGGGGCTCTGCAGGCACTAGGCATGCACATAGTTCATAGACATACATACAGGCAAAACGCCCATACACATAACAAGAAAACAAAATAAAAAGTAATGTTTTCTTGGGCAGGGACCTTTAGTAGTGTTTCTCATCCTTTCTTGGGCTCCAAGGCACAGTCTAGCCACTTTCATTATAGCATAAAGGACTCTTGGAAGCCTTTGGTGCCAGAAATGTGGTCTCTCAAATTTTGTTTTCCCAGAAATGTCTTAATCTCTCCTTTGTTATTGATAGGCAGTTTTACTCAAGACACAACTTGTGGCTGGCAGCTCCTTTCTTCCAGGCCTTTAGATTTCTTATCCCATTCTTTCTCCTCTCCATTAGTTTCCAAGGCGGTCCCTTGTACATAATGAGTTGCCTTTTTTTCTTCATAATGATGAGTGTACACTGGAGTGGGAGAGAGAGAAAGAGGGGGGAATGTACGTATGTATGAAGGCCTATGTGTCATAGCACACGTATGGAGGTCAGAGGAAATTTGACAGTCCCTTGTCTGCTTTAAGCCCTATGGGGGCGCCCAAACTGAGCTCCTCAGGGCTTATGCAGCAAAGGCATTTACCTGCCGGCCTATCTCCCTGGCAACGGGTTGCTTTTGTCTTGTACTTTCACAATTCTCTTTATCCCAGGGTTCTGTAATTTCATCATAAGGTTTCATGGCACTGGTTTGAGGTTTTTCTTTCTTCCCTTCCTTCCTTCCTTCCTTCCTCCCTCCCTCCCTTCTTCACTCCTTTCCTTTCCTCTTTCTCTTCCCTCCTCTCATCTCCCTGTCCCCTTTCTTCCTCTCCTAGCTTTCTCTCTATGGTCCTAAAGACTGAACCTAAGGTCTCACATATTAGGCGAGTGCTCTAGCACTGAACTGGATTCCAGCCTTGAAAATTTGTATTTATTTTATTTACTACTTGTAGCTTCGAAACAGGTCTTGCTAAATCGGGGAGCCTGCCCCAGCCTCTCCGATGGCTGGAGTCGTAGGCCTGATGAACTATGATGCTGAGTGTCTTTGCCGGGGCCTGTGGGTGATTCTGGGTCTTCTTTTGGGAAGTGTCTGCTGGACTCTTTCACATGCTCTTAATAGGACTGAGGGTTTTGGGTTGTTTGTTTGTTTAATAGTGAGACACTTCAGTTTATTGCCGTCTGGATGCTGGCTCTTGTTGGTCCTTGCGGGGCTCCATGTGAGCCGGCATCCTCTGCTCCAGTTTCGTAGCCAGTGTCGGGGTGGCTGTCTGCACCGACTGTGTGCAGGGTCTTGGCATTTTATTCAAGAATGAAGCAAAAGCTCACAGAGACTGCAAAGTAGCAAGAAAACTGAAAAAGCAATAGATGTGATCAGAATACGCTGCAAAAGAGCAGCGGCCACAAGGGTGAGGAAGGTACTCAAGGGCTCCAATCACTATTCGGGGCTTTCTTTCAAAGGGTTCAAGAGAAGGAGGAGTTTGGTTTCTAAGGGTGTAATATGGGCATTTCTCTGTTTTGACTACTAGATTAGGTCATATAATCTTTTTTCTATTGCACATGTCTCTTTCCATAGTGCATCTGATTTTAGTCATATGTGTAACCAATTACGCATATGCATAAGCTGGTAAATAGGAGATGCTCCCTAAAAGTTCCCGGCCCAAGGAAGCAGTTTTGTCTTACCAGATATGCACCCAAAACCAGTTCCAGTTGGATTGGCCTTGCTATTCTTCCTACTGCTACATTAGGAATATGTTTGAATAGAAACTACATTTGAGCCGGGCGGTGGTGGCACACACCTTTAATCCCAGCACACGAGAGGCAGAGCCAGGCGGATCTCTGAGTTTGAGGCCAGCCTGGGCTACCAAGTGAGTTCCAGGAAAGGCGCAAAGCTACACAGAGAAACTCTGTCTTGAAAAACCAAACAAAAAAAAAAAAACCAAAAAACAAAAAAACAAAAACAAAAACAAAAAAAGAAAGAAAGAAAAGAAAGAAAAATAAAAGAAACTACATTTGATGGCTGTTAAGGGCAGAGCCACTTAAGTTGTTCAGAGAGAGATGTAGCTCCATGCAGGTGGGGGTCTGAGGTTGGAAGTACATTGTTTGAAGAAGGGTGGGTATGCAATATGTACAGGAGAGGGGGCTGGGCAACCAGGAGACAGGCTTGCATAACCAAAACCAAGTACCCTAGGCCACCAAACTATTCCTGTGTTTGCCTGCCTTTAGTGACACCAGCTCTGTGACTAGGGTCATCTTGCTCCAGTGTGACTGGGTGTCATCTGCCCACTGTGACCTGGCATTGCTCTGCCCCACTGTGGCCCAGTGTTGCTTTGGTCCTATGTGATTGGTCATGATCCTGGCCACTGTTGGAGAGACTTTCCCACAGAGGGTGCCTTTCGGCGTCTTCCCCACAGTCCATTTCTCCATCCATGTTTGCTAACCTCTACCAGCCCCAGGGTGGAGGGAATGAATTTTACATGCCTGACATGTGCTGCTTAGGTGCAGGCTGGAGCAGGGGAGGGAGGAAAGCCCATATCAGGAGGCAGAGTCTCCTCACTCCCAATGCCGGGAACACCTAGTGCTGCCCCTGCCAACTTCCAGAGGGTTGCTTCCACCTGCTCACTCCCCTCTCTCTCTGAGGACTTCCGATGGAGCTGCATGCTGCCTGACAGTGGCACAGGAGGCACAGGGCTCTGCTCGGCTTTCTTTCATTAAAGAATAAACAGACACCTTGAAAAGTGTCGTGTGTATAACATGCCAGACAGGGTCTTCCACCCACAGTGACAAGTCAGAATAGTTACTCTTCTCCTGGGAGGTAGCCCCCGGGAGTCACTAGGTACAGGAAGTGTGTTCAGTCTTGGTGTGGGCTGTAATGATGTCTTTTACACCTATAAAAGACATGGGCTTTATACAAAGCACCATTGTGATGTTTCATGTTATCAATGAATAAGAAAAGAGGAAGCCGGGTGGTGGTGGCGCACGCCTTTAATCCCAGCACTCGGGAGGCAGAGGCAGGTGGATCTCTGTGGGTTCGAGGCCAGCCTGGTCTACAAAGTGAGTTCCAGGACAGGCTCTTGAAAAAAAGCAAAACAACAACAAAAAACAAACTAGCAAAAAAAGAAAAGAGGAAGAACTACACTGAGCGCCTGCTGTAGGCATGGCACTGGCTAGGCCTGCTTTTAAAAACTTTGTTCATTTAGTTGACACCCAACTAAATCCTGAGGACCCATCACTGGACAGAAGGTTAGGACCAGGCCTTTCCAAATGATGACCATGGTGAATCTAAACAATAGTGGGAAGCAGCCACACACTCATGAATGCCAAGGCCACAGTGAGGAGCAAGACGGGATGCGTGGTAGTGGGAGACAGTAGGGTCCCCTGAGGTCCATGTTCTGATGCTCAGAAAGGAGCGTCACAGGAGGCAAGGAGATTGAAGAGATGAAGGAACCTTGGCTGGATGAGGCATACTGCACTGGGGCTAGAGGGATGGCTCAGTGGTTAGGAGCACTTGCTGCTTTTGCAGAGGACCCAGGTTTGGTTTCAAGCACACATATAAAGTAGCATACAACTACCTATGACTCCAGTTCTAGGGGATCCAATGCTCTCTCTTCACTTCTACAGACACTAGGGATATATATATGGTGTGTATACATACATATACACATATATGCATAAAATTAAAATAAAGTGATCTTTTTTTTTTTGTTTGGTTTGTTTTGGTTTTCAGGACAGGGTTTCTTTGTAGCTTTGGAGGCTGTCCTGGAACTCGCTTTGTAGACCAGGCTGGCCTTGAACTCACAGAGATCCATCTCCTCTGCCTCCTGAGTGCTGGGATTACAGGCGTGCGCCACCACCACCCAGCTAGCAATCTTTTTTTTTTTTTTTTTTTTTTTTTTTTTTTTTTTAAGATACTTTATTCACTCTGCATGAAGGCCTCCACATAGACCACTAGGCAGACAATGGTAGGTACCTAGGCACCCGCCTGCACACATGCAGACCAGCACACAGGCCTCACAGGCATACAGGCTTATAGGTAGACATACACAGACAAGCTAGCAAAAGTAAACACTAAAGCCCTAGCCTCCAACCTCAAAACCATATTTATAGAGAGTCACACAAAAATGGTATTCTTCAAAGACAGCTTAGAGAAGAGATGACATCATTGTTTGCTTTGAGTTCCCCCAGACATCCAGTGTCAGGTATTTTGTGCTGACACATAGACCCCTGATGTCTACCATTAGCCATCTCAGCCAATGCTGGACGTCTATGTCAGTGCCAGATTGTCTAAACATAAATTGGTCCTTACAGCCCTCTGTTTCCCACAGTCCCCTGGGGGTAATGAGGTTTCAACAGATGTCAAGGATAATGGGGAAATAAGCAGAGACCCTGGGGAGGAGGCCTGGTGCACATGGAGGACAATGTGGGGACAGACAGGGTGCAACTGTATCAGGGAGGGACCCTCAGAGAAACCATTTTACAAACGGGAAACAGGATAAAAAAGTGAAGAATCCACCCCGGATCGCAGCTGAGGTTGGAAGCCGACTTTGTCTGGCTGCTCTCTGCCTGCTGAGATACAGACTGTCTCAGAATGTGGCAGGAGAGGCCACCTGGTTCTGTTTGGCCATCTGCTCTCCTAATGCTCCATCTCTCCTTCCACAGGGCTGGTGGCTAGAGGTGACTATGGCATCCTGCCCCAAAGAGCAGCACTGGGACCCCTTGACAAAAACCTGTGTCTCCTGTGTCTCCTGCAGCCAGAGGAGCCAGCGCACCTGTACAGACTTTTGCAGTGAGTTCTGGAGTCTGAGCACAGGGGCCAGCCCAGCCATTCCCTCGCCTGCCCCAGAACCTCTCTGGTCCATCTGCAGCCAGGTGGAGGAGCAGGGATGGAGGAAGATATGCCACATGTTCTCTTTCTCCTCAGCCTTTCAGCTCTTTGTACATGGCCATTCTTTCCTGCCTCGTGCCCTTGAAAAGTGCCTACTCCCCTGCCTGGAATGCATCTCTCTAATCTCCTCTTAGCTTCTTTTCACTCAGCCTTCAGTGCCTCCTATCGATATCCTGGAGGATTTCTCTGACTACATGAGGAAGGAACTAGTCCTTCATCTCTATCTCCTCCTTAAAAAAAATGTTTTTAGGTTCATTCTTTGGTAATTCAAGACATAAATACAATCTCTCTCTCTCTCTCTCTCTCTCTCTCTCTCTCTCTCTCTCTCTCTCTCTCTCTCTCCCTCTCTCCTTTTTGACAGGTCTCACTCTGTGACTCAGGCTAGTTTTGAACTTGAGATCCTTCTGCATCAGCTTCCTTTGTACTAGGATTACAGGCACATACCACCTCCCCACTTCTATTATTGCTTTGTTTTGAAATATTTTACTATGGAAATCATCAAACATATAAACATGGGGACGGGAGAGCACAGCACACCGACACACACATCTTCAGAAACTGTTAAAACTTGGCCTTTTCATTTCCAATCCCTTTTTTTCACTCATGTGTTTTTCAAACATTTACTGATTATCTCTCAGTTTTAAAACTGTGTGTGCGTGTGTGTGTGTGTGTGTGTGTGTGTGTGTGTGTGTGTGCGTGTGTGTATGTGCGTGTGTGTGTGTGTGTGCGTGTGTGTGTGTGTGTGTGTGTGTGTGTGTGTGTGTGTGTGTATGTGTGTGTGTGTGTAGATACTTTTGGTAGTCAGTTCTCTCCTTTCACCATGTGGGTCTCAGGGATCAAACTAGGTAAACTAGGTAGTCAGTCTTGGTGGCAAACACCTATCCCGTTGAGCCATCTGGTCTACCCTCGTATAGTTTAAGGACATTTAAGACTCCTTAAGTCTTAAAGAGGGAAAGCTCATAGCTTCAGGGGGTCTCAATCCATGTCACTTGGCTCTCTATTTCTGGGCATGTGCTGGAGGTAGCTTACTGGGTAATAAGTGAGTAGTGCCCCCCTTCCCGGATGGACTTCCTCCAAGAGGCCTATGTCCTGCCTTTCTGGCTGTGAAGCTGTGGATGGATTCACTCACCCAGGAGATTAGCTCCCATGATCTCTTCACCAGTTGGGACCCTTGGGGGCATCACTACCTGTGTAGGTTGCTGTGGTTCCCACATGTTACCAAATATATCACCACGGACTTTCCCAGCTCCCTCCCCAACTCTCCAAGGAGGGTTCTGGCATTTTCTCTTTTATTCCTTCCACTAACTTGAAGTGCATTCCTCCTTCAGGAGATTTCTTTTAATTCAAATAAACAGTTTATATGACAGTACGATCACCTAGATGTTAATTTTAAGATATGTAGAGGGGGCTGGGAGATGACTCAGCAGTTAAGAGCACTTGCTAATTTGCAGAGGATTCGGTCCCAATCCTGGCACCCACACTGTGACTCACAACCATTCCGAGGAGTCTCATACTCTCTTCTGAAGTCCACAGGCACCAGGCTCACATGCGGTGCACATACATATATGCAGGCAAAGCACTCATGCACATAAAAGAAATCTAAAAAAATTTAAATATATGTAGAAACCCACCATGTTTGGAAACTAAGAAGTATGAAGAATTTATGGGTCAGAGAAGAAACAACAAACAGAAACTGTAGCCGGAAGTTTGGGGCTCTCGTTACAAGAAACATCTTGAAACAGGAAGATACGTATAAATATAGATATAAATATCAGAATGTGAATCTTACAGCTAGAGAGCACCCAGAGGGCACAACTGTCCTGGAACTGCTGTTTTCACATTGAACTATATAGGGTTGGTTTGTTTTTGTTTCTCTACCTTGTCAGAGTTTATTGTCAGATCCTAAGCGCCTGTCAACCTGTCTCACCTAGTAACATCTTTCTTTCTATCTCACAGAATTCCTCGGTTGCCGCAGAGAGCAGGACAAGTACTATGACCACCTCTTGGGGGTCTGTATCAACTGTGACTCCACCTGCACACAGCACCCCCAGCAATGTGCACAATTCTGTGAGAAAAAGGCCAGAAGCCAGGTGAACTTCCAGCCTGAGCTCAGGAGACCACAGACCGGGGAGTTGGAAGCCAGGCCAGGCAACACAGGAAGGAACCAGGGATCCGAGCAGGGAGGCTTGCAGGCAGGTCCAGGTAAGTGACTAGGAGGTCCATGCCTATGGTACCTGAGGATCAGGATGGGCAGGAGACCAGGCAGCTGACTGCAATGATAAGTGTCTTTGGTTCAAATAGCCAGAAGCCAGGGAGGTCACTCCAGGGTAGAGAAATTACTGAGACAAACATTTCTGAAGTCTATGGGTCACTTTAATACACACGCATGGTGTATACTGCTCAAATCTGATGCTTCAAACACGGAACCAAGTCTTTGTGGTGAAAATATTCCAAATCGGTCCAAGTTTTCCCTTGATACTGTGCAGTGCTGGCGCTGGACCCCAATCCTCATGGTGCTAGTCAAGCAGCCAGCTGCTGAGCCATGCACACGTTCCTCTAGCTTCTGAGACACCCAGCACATGGTCTAAGCAGCCTCCCAGGGTTGTCCCTTTCTACGCAGCCTCTCTGGGCATCTCATTCTATGGGAGCAAACAGGGCCCAGCCCAGAAGAGAATTGAAGAGAATGATTCCACATTGCCTGGTAGAGGTGGCAATGTTTTTGGCAAATGACAAAATGAAATAATGAGAGGGAAATGAAAGATTAAAAACTCAGATCAACCGTGATGATGAAAGTTAACATTTATTGGTCAGAGAGGGGGTAGCCCAAGACAGCATCTGAACCTGCAGAGGAATGCAGATTACATGGTATGGGGAGGGGGGGTTGGTATTCTAAGGGTACAGAAGGAAGAGGGAAGGGTCTTGCCAGGGCCAGAATGAGGAAGTGAGCTGCTCTTCTACACGAACTGTTTCTTGGAACGGCACGATGGAAGATAGGTCAGCTGCTTTCCTTTGACCCTCCAGGGGATTAGCTGCTTTCTGAGAATCCCATGGTGGCAGATTTCCTGGGAACTTGGGCTTATTTTAGGGTGTTGGTTTTACATGAGGGAAAAGGGGTGAAATTTCCTTTAATTTCAGATCCTATACATATAAGGGATGGGGTGCTGTTTTCTATCTGTCTGCTTTCCGATGGGGGGTTCTCACGTCTAGAGTGACTGTAGAAGAGGTGTCGTCCTCATCTCGTGTGGGGGGCCAGGGGAAGGCAGTGATGCAGTCTAGGAGAAACTGGAGAAAGTGTTGAAAAAGACAGGTAAACTGTAAGTGTGAGGCTTTTAAGGAGGAAGGGGGTGAGAAGGGAGGAACCAGGATGGGCTGGAACCGGGAGTCCATCCGGAGGAGGCTTGTTGCTGAGATTTCTGTACCGGGTCTGGAACCAGTTTTGATCTGTTGGTGTAGAAGCAGCATTGTTCCCGGAGGAGGGCCTGGCGTGTGTGGAGCTGATCTGGAATTGTAGGCTGTCTGAGAGCGGCTGAGACAGGGAGGTTGACTGATGTAAAGAATGCCCTTGTTCCTGCTGGGAGAATGCCCAGAGTGGCGGGAAGAGGGACGAGTTGGACGGCCCGCTTTGCTCTGGCTCCATGGGGGATGAGGGGAATGGTGGAAACCGATGGGTAAGTATGGTACCGGTCCAGCTACTGGGCAAGCACATGTAGACACTTGCCCGTCAACCCCCAAAGAGCCGCGTTTTATAGGAAAGCCAGGGAATGGTGTCACAGTGCTTGTCTGGTGTGGGTGCTTTGAGGAGTATCGGGTGGCCACATGGAAGAGTGTCTCAGGGACACGGCAGTGAAAGGCTGCACGCTGACTGGGAAAGACAGTTTTATTTTAATGAATTAGTTAGTTCATTTTGAGTTGGAAAACGGTTGAGGGAACACTGGGGGTTCTAGGAGCCCACAGGCCGTGGCAGGGTTAGGTTTAAATGGGGATGGTGACCACAGATTTGAAAGGATTTTCCTAGAATAGGGAAGGCAGGTCTTCCTCCCTGTCCCCAGCAGTATTCAGAACCAGAAGAGAATTCAGACAGATGGAAAACAGAGGACAGTGCCAGGACGGCTGTCTATAAGGCAGTGCTTCAGATAATCCTGTGAGCAAAGGTGGTTGGTGATGGTGGTGATGGTGAGGATGGTGATGGTGGAGATGGTGAGGATGGTGATGGTGAGGATGCACTGGTGAGGCTGGAAGAAACTGGCAGGAGTGGACACAGGGTAGTGGGGTGTGCCAACACATAAGGACCCTGTGAAGCTGGCTTATTTCTGACTGGTGAGACGCCCTGAGCAGATAGATGTTGGGGAGGAGTGAGTTTTCCAAGGTCTTGATGAAGGATGAGCGATCCAACCCATTTAGGAAGTCCCTCCTTACTGTTTCAAGGGTCCTCCCAGGAGCTTTATGGGTGAGTGAAGGCCTGAGTGTGAGGCAAGCTGGTCTGGGAGTGGGGCAGGGAACACTTGATTAGCAGTTCGAGACCAAGGAGACACACCTGAAAGTGGGACAGAGGGGAAAACCCTCTACAAAACAGAGGAGAGGACTTGGGAGCCCAGATCCAGTTTCTCCTCAAGAGCCAGGTTTTGATTTTTAAGTCTTGGGAGGGTCTTTTCCTCCTAATTTAGGGTTGGTCAGTTTTGTTTCTTGTTGGTTGTTTTGTTTTGTTTGGGCAGTGTACTTCTATGTAGTCCTGGCTGTCTTAGAACTTGCTGTGTAGACAGGCACACCTCAAACTCACAAGAGATCTACCTGTCTCCACTTCCCAAGTGCTGAGATTGAAGGTGTGTGCCACCATGACCAGCAAAGGTTGGTTGGGACATATTTGAATAAGGACAGGGTAGCTAACTAGTTCATAACTGTGGCTACTAGTTCATAACTGTGGCCTCCCAATCTGGCTTTGAATTCATATCATAGGGCCAGTCCATCAGCAGGGTCCCCACTGAGAAAAACCATTAGGTCTTTGTTTTAAGTTGCCAGGCTTTTGCCTCAGGTAAAAAAGCTGGACCTCTTGGAAGTTCTCCATCTTTACTACCTAGTCATGGCCCCTCTCCCTATCTGTCTGCCTAACCAGGGAGTCCCTTCTCAGACATCACCCTAACTGCTTAAGGGCTTGGAGGCACAGACTGTTCTAACTGCTTATGGGCTGGCAAAGGGGTGATGTAGAATGGGCAGCATTTACAGCTCCTCAGAGGAGGGTCCTTCTGAGGGACCATAACACTTCAGAGACAGTCAAGTGATGACAGTGTGCATCCTTGGTGTGAGCTATATGAACAACAGAGCATCCACAACACACAAAAAAGGAGACTGTTCGTGTATTACAATTCTCACTGGGAGTGCAATTAAATGGTTGGGTAGTTTCGCCCTCATGAGAGGAGGTGGACAGGCCAAAGAACACGCGACAGGCTCTGTCATGAGGGTCAGTGAGACTGATGATTTGTTACCATCGTCCACTGTGTGGTGTATCTACATGGAGGAGACCGTGTTTAAGTTCAGAGGCCAGCCATTGGGTCTCCTCTATTGCAACCTCATGAGGAATGTTAAGAGGCAAAGTTAATGAGGAAAATGTCTCAATTAACATATGTTTTGTTTAGTAATCATACAACCTGGTGGGCCGTGTATAAAACCCTACAGAAAGAATAGTTGTTTGTTACAACAGACTCCAGTTTGTATAAGGAGTGAATGCTGGGAACTGAGAGAACTCAAAGTCAGCATCGAATCGACAACTTAAAAGAGAAATAGAATGCCATCAGCTCTTTTTTTAAATAGGGTTGTCCAGTAATGTCTCACGGACACTACATGGGTATCTTGAATAATTTCCCCGAACTTGTCAGTGTGAGGTACAAAATGTCCAGAACAGGCCTGTCAGTGCACAGAGATAGGATGCAGATGAATGTCACCAGGGACCAGGTGAGAGGAAATGGGCAGGGACCATGAATGGGACAGGATGTTTTCAATGGAGATAGAAATAGTCTCAAATTAGGGGGTGGAGATGGTTGTGCAACTTCATAAATGTGCTTAAAAAAATGAACATTCAAAATTCACCAAGTGGTGAATGTGATGATTTACAAATTACATCCAGGTTTTTAAAACAAAGATATTGACCCCCCCTTTATCTTTGGCCCCCTTAATCAGGGAATTAAGGAAAGTCCAGTACAAAAGCACCTGGCACCCAGAGCAGGCTGAGCTATTATAGCATCATTATGCTTTCTCAGTGAGAAAACACTTCAAGCACTTAAGAGATTAATAAAGGAAAAACTTCCAGATAATAGTGTGTGACTAATTCTGGCCAGTGCACAAAAGGGAATCAGCCCTGAACAGAAATCCCCCTCAGCTTATATAGGCTCAAGCCCCCAAGTTACACTTTGAGCAATTACGCATTGTCCTTCAGAGACAGATTTCCAAGGTTTGGGTGTTTGAACAGACAGGGAGATTTACAGTGTAAAGTATTGTCATAGTTATCCCAGACAGACTAGCCCTTCTTTTCCCAGGCAGCTGTTAACTGGGGTCCTCATCTTGATTAGAGGCTGGGGGATGAATTAGCATTGCCAGCCAGGGCTGTCCTCTAAACTGCCTGGCAGACCAGTGCTCATTGTTAAACATTTACTTTTGTTGAATTTAATGTTTTCTGAGCAAGTTTATTGATAAATCCTATATAATGTAAGTTCATTACTTCCACTTTCTCTTTCAAGGGAGTGGTCCCCCCACTCCACTAACACAGAGTATACCCTAGTCCCCGAACTGCGGGACCTAGGGGATCATTTGGAAAGAGCAGTGTCAGGAGCAGAGAGCTTTGGCCTGGGACAAGGTATTAGTCCCTCACCCAAAGTCTGAGGTTCAAGTCTTGAGCTGTTAAGTGTCCAATGCCCCACCCTGGAGCCCTTCTGCTTCACACCTGCGCCCAGACTCCTTAGCCATCTCCCTGGTCCTGATTTCAAGTCCAAGCTCACCCTGGTGTTAGGAGTCATCCTTCTTGGACTGCCATCCTTACACACAAGCATGCATGCATGCACGCACACATCCATCCCTGGGTCTGTCTACCTCCAAAACATGTGGAGAGAACAGAACGGGCCAGCTCCAGAGGGGTCTAGCTTTAAGGTCTTGGAAAAATGTGCCATCAGTTTGGGGTGGAAGGGACCAGTTCCCCTAGAAAGCATAGCAGTGACATCTTGGGGCCAGGAAAGGAATCTCATGTCTTCAACACAGACGTAAGCCTGGGGATGGCCATGTGGATTGTTTGGGCCTAATGAGGTAAAAAAAAAAAAAAAAAAAAAAAAGCCCCTGGTAGGGTGGGGCACTTAGTCCTTGAATAGGGGAGGGTATGAGTAGCTGCGGGCCTGAACATAACACCTTTGTGAGAAGGGAAAACTGGGTGGGTGCCCGCCTTGAACTCATGTTCTTTATTGTCTTGAAGCATCCCCAGGACTGAGGCTGAGCAGCGACCAGCTGGCCCTTGTCTATTGCACACTGGGGCTCTGCCTTTGCGCTATCTTCTGCTGTTTCTTGGTGGCCTTGGCCTGCTTCCTCCGGCGTAGAGAGCGGCTTCCTAGCCAGTGTTCAGGGCCATGTGGGTCCCAGGCAAAGTCTCCCCACCGTAAGTACGGAAAGCCAGGCCTCTTTCCCTGACCAGCACCTGCAGTCTCCCCTTCCCTATTCACCACTACCCTACTTCCGGGCGGACAGGTTCTGAGCCCATTGGAGTGGCCTGGGCATCCTGAAGCATCTCAGAGAAATCAGGTTCAAACAGCAGCATCAGGAGACAGAGTGGGTGTCAGGTTGCTAGCTTCGGCTTTGGCAGGAAATCCAGAAAGGGGGGAGGGGTCACCCGGGGGCGGGAGCTAGATGATTTCGGGGTTTAGGGAGAAGTGAGCCTAGCCTTGACAGCCTGCTCAGGGGCATGCAGGACGGAAGAGTCCTGGGGTGGCTATAGAAGCGCTGGGTTCCTGAGCCAAGCAGTGTGGCGCGGCCCTGGGTGCCTACAGCACCCTCTTCTGTCCCCTCAGGCCCCGCGATGGAGGCTCGCAGTGAGGTGGCCTTGCCACCCCAGCCCGTCGAGACGTGTAGCTTCTGCTTCCCGGAGCGCAGGTCACCCACACAGGAGAGTACGCGCACGCTCGGGATTCTCGGTTTAGCGGGCACAGCAGCCCCGCAGCCTTGTGTGCGCGCACCGGTTGGCGGCCTGGGCGTCGTGCGCGTGCCCATCGGGGACGCTGGTCCGGGAGCCTGACAGCCAGTGAAAAAGGAGACAATGAAGAGGATGGAGTGCGAGAGGAGGGGAGGGATGGAGAAGAGACTAGAGGAAGAGGACACAGCCTGGCTGCACCCACCGCAATGAAGCAACCACCTGCAGCGCCCACATCCCCAGCACCACCCGCAGTGCCACTGTGCCCCATACTTTCTGCAGAGCAGTCAGCCTGTGCGCTCCTCTTTAGTAGAGAAAGATGGAGAATGGCCGGCACCGGGAGCATTGTTCTCATAGCTGTTACAAACAAGGGTTCTTCCCGAGGGCCTTAGGCAGAGTGCAGTGTGTTATGTGTTTGTGAATTAAGTAATTTGTATGTGTATGTGCAGATGCTGGGTTGTGTCGTGTGCATGTGTACATGAATCGTCAGTGTGTCTGTATAAGTCACGTGTATAGGTATGTGTGTGAATTTGGTGGAGACAAGTGTGTGTGTTCACATGTGTGTGTGGCCGATGCGATGTAGCCAGGAAGGTGAGGGCCTCCAGGTGGAGGCCAACCATCTAAAAGAATGATGAGTGTTCCCTGGACCTCACCACGAGCATGTTCAGTTGCACTCACTTTAATGAGCACCTATGCTTATTCTTGTAGTTACATGTAAACTTCCAGGCGCATGAAAATATCCTCAGAAGCGTTTTCCCAGTAAGCTGAAGTGTGACATTTCATCCTTCTTACCCCTGTACTTGGCAGACCTACCTACCCCAAAGGCCACACAACAGGGGCCCTGTTCTCACTATCTGTAGCTAGCAGGCTGCCCAGGAACAAGGCTGCCATTCACAGTCTAACTGATGGCTGCTCTGATAACGCAAAGCAGCTGTCCAGAGTTTGGAAGGCGGCAGTCAAGGTGTCTGCAGAATTGGCTCTTCCTGAGGCTGCATATGCAAGGTCTGTCTTTGGCTTCTTACCCCCGTGTCACTCTAAAAGCTCCAAGTAAGGCCACATTCGAAGCACTAAGGGTTAGGATTTCAACATAATGAGTTTTCAGGGACAAATTCAACCCACTACAGAGGCCCCATGAGATCTTTGTTGACAAGTTGGCATCCAACAAGTTCTTGTCCAAGATGTGTCTTGTCAAGTACTGAGCCAGCCTACATCATTACCATGCCCAGCATGGTCAACCTCTTACAACAGGGTTGCTAGGAAGCCCCTGGCCCCTGCTACAGACACGTGCTGGCTGTGGGCTGAGGAACACCGCAGCACATGCTCAGAGACAGGTCGACGCTCAGCTTCTCTGGGAGAGGAACCTATTTCCAGTCTTTAAGATCTGTGGTTTACAATTCTGCTCATCCAAACTCAAGGAGTTGTGAATACAAGATGTTTCTGGAACTGGGGCTGGGGGAGGAGAGGTACCAAGATACAGGGTGCTGAGAACCCAGCCTCAGCTTCAGTTAAGGACAATATTGAGAGTGTTTGGTCAGCTTTTCAGAGGCTCCTCTGTGAAAATTTTTTTTTTTTTAACTTTCTCTTTGTAAAGAAAGGGCTCTTTTGTCAATTTTATCTGTTGTGTTGGGTCAGCATGCAGAATATAGCCTGATTCCACTTGCATGGTCCCCTTAAACAAATTTTTTATTAGTATAATTGAATAAAACTGGTTTTGCTGCAGCTTTCTCAAGCCTGTATATAGTGTGCTTTGGTAGTCTCCTTACCCCACAATTCCCTCCATTCACTGGTCTCTTCTCTACATAAATCAGTTCCCTTCTAATTTCATGTCTTTAAAAACATATCTAGATTCTGTAAATGTGAGAAAACCTGGTGTTTGTCTTTCTTAATCATATTTTCCTTAATACAATTTCTCATTGCAACCATTTACTTGAAGATGCTAAAATTTTATTCTTCATTCACAACCTCTTCATTTCTTGATTTTCTTACCTAGGTTTCTGGGCCAGCCTCCCTTAGCCTCTTTGGTATTTCTTCCCACCACAGATCAGTGTTCCTGTCAAGGACCAGGTGTGGCCAGCCAGGGGTGTGCACTGTGGCTGCACTGTAGGGCCAGTGAAAGCATACCCTGGCCCTGAGACCAGAGCCGAGGAAGTACAGCCTACCCTTAACCAGCTCAGGACTTGAAATTCAATGAATCTCTGAGCACAAAACCTAACCAATCCCTGAGCATAAAAACCAACCAACCCTTGAGCATGAAATCCAACCAATCTCTGAACTTGTCCCAAGCTCAGGACTTGAGATTCTTCCAATCCCCACCCTGAAAATCTTCACCCTGGAACGCCCTGCCCCTTAGAAACTCTATATAAACCCTGAACCTGTTCAGTTTGCTGCTGCCTTTTTCCACCCTGGCAGAGGCAGCCACTCTCCTGGATTCCTCCCTCCCAATAAATCTCCAGTGGTTTATTGTTTGGTGTGACTTTGTGGTATTCGCTGGGTCCCAACTTCAGGAGAGCTGAGCAGAGCTGTAACAACTTCACTGGGGAAATGCTCCAACTGCTGGAGCAGAGTTGTTACACTTGTATTGGGGAAACCTTTCCTGCAGTTGTTACACTTGTATTGGGGAAACCTTTCCTGCAGCAAGGACTGTAATGCTCTGCTGGGGAAACCGGTCCCGCTGGAACAGAGCTGTAACACCTTTGTTGGGATACCTTTCCCCTCAGAGCTGCATTTCTTGGCTTCCAAATGCCAGGATACCTTTCTACCAGAGCTGTAGCACCCGCACAGCAACTGTCCATCTTCCCCTTTGTCATCTTTCCCCCCCAGTGGTCTGAATGTGATGTTTAGGGGTTCCTTGTTTTAATTTTTTTGTTTATTCTACTTTGGGTTAAGATTTGTTTGATGTTTCTCTTTCTCTCTCCTGAATCTTCAAGTTCTGAGGCCCACTGTCTTTGTGGTTCACTTTGGATCATTCCCACTACACCTCAAGTTTTCTGTTTCTTCACCTGCTGAGTCTCCTCTTCAAGGCGTCTAGGGCAGACATTTGGTCTCTGACCACAGCTGCTGCCCGTTTCCTCCGGACTCTTCCTGATAGCCCCCATCTCTTTGCTGCAATCCCCACCTACTCTCACACGCTGTCCACCCATCTGCTTCTGTCCACGTGTCTGTCTCGACAGTGGGTTTTTCATTTGCTCTGTGGTATTGTGCCACTTTTGACGGAATGCCAGACGTGCAGAGAAGACTGGAGAAGTACCTTCATTTCTGTTGATCCATTAGGGAGAGGTGGAGTCAATCTAGTTATGAATTGAGGTGGGATTGGGTTGTCACCCTGCTTACTCTCTTGCCCCCACTGGCTTCACATTCCCTTAGAGCTGCTGGCCACTGAGTTCAGTGTGTTCCTGTCCTACCTACCTCTGCTTTATGCTTCTCTCCTGGGGCTCTGCCACAGGGAGGGTCGTCTCCTGTTTCTGGCTCTCCCTAAGTTTCAGGTGACGATTGTTGTCATAGGAATGAGAAGCATCTACTACCTTGCTGCTCTCTCAGGCTTAGGCAGTCCAGATACTCTGACGCAGAACAGAGAAATTTTCACTAATACCTCTCCCCCAACAGAGGTAGTCCTTTCATGCCTTGGGGTAGTCTCTGCCACTCAGCCACAGCAGGGGATACATCCCTTCCCCTCCCTCCAACCCCAGTGGCTCTTGGCTGTATCCTAAGGCCAACCAGCTTTGCTGCCTTTTACCTAGCAGCTCCTGAAGTCTAGTGAACTTCATGCATTTTCTGCCACAGTGGCTGAGGGCCTCTCTGGTCTCTATGCCCAGCAAGTAAGGTATATGGAGAACCCGTGGTGTGTGAGTTCCCTTTGTATTGAGGTGTTTGGATGAGGTTGTACCCTCCCCACAAGGCTTTAGTGACCAGAGAGGCATTATGGGAATGGAAATGTGGTCTGACCAGTGTGCAGAGGGACCTTTTGGAGGTGTTGTCATTTAGGTGATGGCAGAGTAGAGCCTAGTGACTCAATCCTGGTGGCTTTCTAAGAGGGATCAGAAGAGATATGTGCTCCACTTCTGGTGACACAATGTTCCATGCTGCCTTGGGACTCTGGGACATCTTTTCTTTATGGCAGCCTTGTTAGTGGTACTATTGCCAGCTGAGAATGGGTACGTGCACCGTTTGCAGCTCCCACTCAGCTGACCCAAATATGACCATGCCCTTGGACTTTCTAGCCTCTGGAACCTTGAGGAAGTAAACCCGTATTCCTTTTAAGTTTCCCACAGATAGGGAATTATACCAAGCAAGATGCACTGACACTTTCCTGGCTCCAGACCATCAAATCTGCCCATGGCTTACTGCACTTCCATCAGAAGCAGGCTTTGGAGATGAGGAGACTTTCTAGCCATCCCTGCACCTGCCTTATTTTACAGATGAGGGACTTTAAGTCACATAGGACCTGTGGCTAGCTAAAATAGGACACACTGCCAGGGCCACTGGAGTCCTGGCTGTGGTCTGGTCTCTTGATAAATGCTTCCCTGTCATCAACTGCCTTCTGTGGGAGACAAAACTGGAGAAGGCATTATGTGGGGCTTTCAACATTGGCCTTCACATTTATTGCACAAGGAACATGGTGGAACAGTGAGTTAACATTTCAGGTGGGTGGAAAAAGCAGCTTGTTCCTTGGTTGGCAGGGGAACATATGATGTGAACTCAGAGGAGGGAACAGGGCCCTTCCTGTAGACTGGTCTAGGCTGGTGCTTCAAGTTTTTAACATGGTTAAAATGGACCCCTACACCTTCCTGTTTCATGATCTTTTATGCCTGGACTAACTCAAGGACCTGGAATTCAGGGACTGAAAACATGTTCCCTTACTGCCTGCCAGGAACTGCCTTTAGTGAATGAAAGCCTCCTTTCTGGGGACATCCTTCATCCAGGGCTGGGCCAGGCCAGGGTATGCAGCCCCAGCTCTGTGGTTCATGAACCTGCAGAGTATCGTGTTCCAGAGCCCAAGAAGCTGCATGCAGTCTGCCTACTGCCTGGGACTCCATGTATTCTGAGCACTTAGCCCTAAGGTCACTCACTACCTGTAGCCGCTATCCACTATTTCATACAGTCTCAAGATATGAGTTCTTGTCCATCCAGAAGATGGGAGCTGCTCAAGCAGGTGGCATCTTTTCCACATTAACACTGCTCTCCTCAAGTGACGCGATGCCTAAGGAAGGAAAATGTTTCCAGATGGGTCTCCTCCATGAGACAGATGCTGCGGGGAAAGAGTGGTATCAGCCCCACTCCTCCCACTGTTTTGTCTGGTGCAGTGTGTGACTGGAGTTCTCACGACTGGATGTATTGGGATTCCAAAGTCAGTCAAACAGCATTCTGTGCTGGAAGCTGCACCTTCACACACCACCACTCTGCCAACTCTGCACCAGCCTGGCAGAGGACGGTGGCAGTGGCTTTTGCTCCCATCACCTTACCTGCTGGCTGGACTTTGGGAGAACTGATAAATGGAAGTGATGGGATGTCTGAGGCAGGCTTCACAGTATAACTAGAACCATTATGTAATGCTGGTGCCTCACAAGCCAGCGCAGAACTGGATTGAGAACTGAGGGATTATGAAACCTGCTCAACATTAGGCTTAGAAACGAACTAAGATTTATTCTTATTTCTCTTGTCCCAGAAATTCTGAGTGTTTTGTGTTTAAACAATTAATTCTGTGGTGGCTTTCACACCACCCATCTTAACCTCACTCCTCTCCCTGTCCCTCAATTCGCCCTTTAAACATGCTTTACAAAAATATTTTATGTTCATGTGTGTTTTGCCTGCATGTATGTCTGTGTGAGGGTGTCAGAAGCCCTAGAACTGGAGTCACAGACAATTGTGAGCTACCATATGGATGCTGGAATTGAACCCATGTCCTCTGGAAGAGCAGCCAGTAACTGCTGAGCTGCCTCTCCAGCACCCCTCCTTTTTGGGGGGACAGTGCTGAGGACTGAGCCTACACTGTTATGCACACTAATGCACTTATCCTACCTCTCAGCTTTAACTGCACCACTTTTGAGTGTTAATCTGAAAGTCTTAGACTTTGAGAGTGGAAAAAGTTTCCGCCTGTGGTACCTAGCAGTTGTCCCATTTAATCTAATGAGATTGTCACACAGTGAGGTCAAGGAACCAATTTCAGATCTCATTGGCTTCTGAGACAAGGGTCTGATCCAACCAGGTGAGCTCTGACCAGGGAGTGTTCCACTCACTGATTCTGCTGCCCATAGAAGACAGCAGTGTTTGTGTTTGTGTATTGAGCCAGGTTTCTACTGTGTAACCTTGGCTTACCTGGGACCTTACCATGCAGACCAGATCTGTCTGCCTCTGCCTCTCAAGAGCAGGGACTAGAGTGTGGCCTCCACGCCTGGCAGAAAGGGGGTGGAGTGCATGACATCTCCACCCAGACAACCCACGGCTAACCCTCTCCACCAACTTGGCTGCTACTACCCACCCTGTGGCTGCCTGTGTCAGCAACGGGGTCAGCAGTCAGTTTCAGAATAAAATGCAGCTTTATTAGGATATAGTAAAGACTAAAAGCCACCAGGGAGACAGTCAAGCCCCTCAAAATGACAGGGGAGAAAGTGACATAAATGTCTTGGTAATAAAACTTCTAACTACAGTACAATCATTGAATATTTTTCCCCTCACAAAAGGATTTCAAAGCTATAATAAATGAAACAAGCCACTTGTCAAAAAGAACAATAATTTTACACAAGGAAAAGCATACATACCAAGCCAAACACAACAGCACTCAGGTTCCCATGGTGTAGGGCGCTCAGGCCTGTGCCCAGCTTGAGGGGGCTCCTGGGATGAAGAGAGGAACTGCAGACCCCATTCTACCTCCTGCACTGAAGACATCTGAAGAGGGCTGGTCTGGCCTCCTGTGAGGCTGGGACCAGTGGTATATGGGAAGAGACTGGGGCTGGGCAATACAGCCCTGTGATGAGACACACTTCATGCCCATCTGAGCACCTACACTGGATGGTCCTTGGGTGGGAAATCCTTTTCCTGCCTTGTTATCTAAAGGCAGAACTGGAAGACCTTCCCAAGCCCACTGCTCTAATCTGCCGCTCCTCAGTCATCCACACATGCCTGTCTATCTGAGACATCATGCTGAAGGTCACAGGACACAGAGGGAGGGCCAGATAGATGTGTGGCAGTCAGAGTTGGTTGGCCTCCTTGCCACGGGCACAGAGTGCGGTGCTTAGAATGTTGTCCATGGTAAAGAAGGGGAAATACATTTGGATAGAAAAGGTTAAAGTCAGGCTGACAGAAAACAGGTGCTGTCCTCCTCAGTGCCCCGAATTCAGGGAGAGATGGGCTGTGTGCTCTGGGGACAGAGGAAGCAGGCCTGGCCAGCACACCTGCTCATTTCCCCTGCTTCTGGATGCCCCATCCACCAGAGTGTCAAGGAGACAGACCTTCAGGAGGAGTTGGGCTCTGGTTCCTCTAGGCCAACTGCAGAGAACTCTTTCCTCTGGGTATTCACAAACACAAGAATATGACTCCCCAAGGGCATCTCCACAGCTGAGTCCACAAACATGGGTCCATGCCTGAGAACCTGAGCCCACCCACATTTCTTAAAATGGGCTTCTTCTAAAACATGCTTCAAGTTGTCCTCTACTCTAAATGCAGAAACAAGAACACAACAGCAGAGAACATGGCGAGTGAGCACACTGTACAGGAGGGTTAGTTGTCCTTGGCTCCTGAAGGGGATTTCACACTGACTGAACAGCACCACTTAACTCTGCCATAGCTACCCTATCCCATCACAACGGACTAGGGAGCTGGGCTAGAACCTGCCCTGCATTTTTGCAGCCTATCAGTGAAGAAAAGTCCTCTTATCTTCAAATAGTTCAAAAAAATTCTGCCTACATGATAACTATGTAATTCAAATTTTGGGTGTGTAAATAAAGGACAATCAGAACACAGCTGTACACGCTATGCGTGAATGATGCACATGATACCTGCTGTAGAGCTACAGCTCAGAGCCTGGCTTAGGAAATACTTGCTGGTCCTGAAACTCCTGGGGTAATGTGCCCATAGGTTCCTGGGCAAGCACCACTGAAAAGGCAGTGGTGTAAAGAGAAAGCATTGAGACCCTAGACTTTAATTTCTTAGAAATAGACAACCTAAGCCTTGTCCAAAGACACATGCAAAATATCTTACAAGAAACTTCATGACTGACCCTGTGAGCAGAACTGGTCACCAAGCCTTTTTATTCTGGCTGTAACTGAAACTATAGCAAACGTGGAACAGTGGAGGACATAGTGCAATGCAGCCTCCAACCTGGACCACTCAGCCACAAATCTCACAGGGCCACTAAACCACCTGCGCAGGCAAAAGGACCAAAGACCAAAGAAGGGATGTGGGAAGATTGGATCAATGGAGCCACCAAGGCATATTCCATCTACTGCAAAGATCCACTGCCTGGCCACCAGCCATGTAGAAGGCAGAGCACAGGGCAAGCAAATGGCACGGATCAAAAAGCAAGACAATCTGCTTTCAGAGGAAAGAGGATCACCTAGACTTCCATATAAACTCGGTAATCATTCACTTTACTACTATCACATTTATGAAATTCACTATTGTGGGAAAAGAGCAAGGGGTAGAGATAAGATGCCTATTTCTAGAATCTCTGGGCTGATGTTTCCACATGCAGTTGATGCTAAGTTATCTGTAGGACAGATGTTTCTAGCCTGTGGGTGGCCTCAACCTGGGCCCAGGGCTATTTTACAACCTTAGAAAGAACAGGCACACTCCCTGCCCTTAATGCCACAAAACACAGAAGGCTGCTGCAAACAGTCTGCCCTCTGGCATCAACTTTGCCCACTCTACAGCCTTAATGGGCTCATTTTCAACGATGTAGGTGCTTTTTAAACCGTGTGGGATGACAGGGTGAAGCACTAGGCAGAGGCTGGTCTGCTCTGAGGACATCCACCCTCAGCATACCACAAGGTTGAGAAGAGGCGGCCCTTCAGCTCCTGTCCACCAAGGGCATGCTCCACTCAATCTTATAGCTCATGGCCACCCTGACATCTCCTAGTGCAGAGGGGCCACGTGTGAGGCACGTCTGCACAGGAGGGTTACCATGGTGTTCTGATGTGGGGAGACCAGGGGTCATGTCGGAGAGCTTGCCAACTTGTTCTTTTTGTTTTTCCTGTCCAGCAGGGCAGGAGGCTACTCATATTCCAGGAACTGTTTGTGGTAGAAGAGTAGGTACCTGAGGAAGTAAAGGGAAAAGTGGGCTTAGTCCTAACTTCCAAAATAGCTATGCCAGTCAAGACTGATCCACAAGTCTGACTTTTTGATGGTATGATACTGTAGCACCTCAAGTCTTCAGGAAAGGGACACTTCCGGCCTCCTATCATCCAACTGGACTCAGTGACTTCCTGTAGTCACGACCTCTCCAGGTCTCCTTCAACTCCAACCCTGCCCAGTAAGCAGCACACTCTTTCTCCATGAGCTCTCTCCAGGGGGCGCCCAGAGCCCAGAGCCTCACATCCACCATCTGCATCTGTGGCAGGTGGTCTGTCTTGACCCTGGGCCTGGGAATTCTAAGGACCTGAGGAGGCTCAGGGTAGACGACACATGAGTAACAAAAGCAGCAGAAGCTGATCCAGAACCGCTGCATAGCATGGATAGGACAAATGCTGACCGCAATGTTCTTTGATCTAGAGGAGGCACAGACAGGAACTATGTTCAGCAACACTCCCACCCTGTAATCACAACCTAAAGGTGTGACATCTGATCCAAGGAGCCACTGTCCCTTCAGCAACAAACTAAATTAAGGTGAATATCCCTTGTGACAGATGCAGCCTAGCCTGTGGCTCTGGTCAGACAGGAGTGATGGACAAGCACCATCACAGACCCTCTAACCCCACCCCCTAGACATACCCTTCGCTGTCCAACACATCCTTGATGCTGGCCTTGGTGATGATGGCATCATCACACTTGAACCACTGGTCTTTGTGCTGCCGTATGAAGCTGGTGTAGTGGCCACTTTCCAAGGTCCCTTGATGGTTAACAACAGCAAACAGGGAGTACCTGGTGTAGAAGGAGAGAGCATCTGAACTACGGTCTACTGAACTGGCCTAAAGCAGAGCTTGCTGGCTGCAGAGTTGGGAGAGCCAGGTCTGCACTGCTCAGCTCTGGCCTAGAACTGCAATGCACAGAAGAGGTGGCAGCAGTGATGATCCAGTCAGTAACTGGTTTACTTGTACCATCGCCTGTGCTATCGACGGCAAGAGGGATGGTACCGAAGAGCAAGCTCATGAGGCTGGGCTCCTAGGCAGACCCACACCAGAGGTTTCTAGAGTGCGGTTGGCACCAGGAGGGTGCTGTCTGAGAAATGCCCACTCACTCACCCAGCCCTGTAACCCACATACTTGTTGTCATTGTTGAGACTGTCCAGGGGCTGCTGGTACTGCCCATTCATCCTGCTCTCTTTGCTGTAAGGCAGTAATAAAACTTAGTTACTAACTTACCAGAGAGATAGGCTCCAATGACAGCATTAACTGATGCCAAGCAGTATACTTCATTTATTTCAGTTTTCCTAGGCAGACTGCCTCACACACTGGTAAGAAATCCAGCTTGGGCTGGAGATCCCTGGCCTAATGCTTCTGTGGCAGTACCCTCCCCTCAATAGACCCCAAAGCCACTTTCTGCTCCAGGGGCTGCTGGTACGGGCTTTGTGAAGTTTTGCTCGAAACACACCAAATAAAGAACTCCTTCCAAAGGCTGTAAGTTAGCCCCGCACTACATTCTTAAAGAGCACAAGGACACCGTGGAGTATCTCACTAGCAGCAGGTCGGGTAGGACGGGAGGAGGGGCTGTACAGGAAATGCCAGGTTTCAAACTAACTTGGTTTATTTACTTACAGCCAAAGTTAGCAGAAGACAGCAGGACCTGTGAGGCCTTAGAACCAGCAACAATGTCACCCCATCCCTGGACATGTTACTACCTCATTTTCTAAAGAACCAATTCTCATGGTCTCTGATATTATTTCAGTCAGTGACCTGTGGACCCAGGAACACAGCCACAAGAAGGGCATCTAGATTAATAATAGGAAGCTGCTCAAGACAGTACAGTGGGCTGAGGAGTGGCTTCTGAAAATGTACTGTCTGTATCTTGACCCTCAAAACTGCAGATGTGAGCCATTTAGGAAACCTGTGCAGACAGGATGAGGGATGCCGAAATGAGGCCTTTTAGACAGGCTCCACCTCTAACCACTAGTATCTAGAAAGCAGGGGCCAACAGATGAGTCACAGGCTCAGGAAGGGCCTTGGGCTCAGGAGAGTGACCAGCAGAACCTCCAGGAGCAGGATGAGACCAGGGAACCCTGTCAGGATCCTTCTCACCAAGTTTCATATTTCTGGTTTCTATTACTGTGAGAAATTTCTATGGTTTTGAGCCACCACATTTATACATGCTGGCCACAGACAGCAAACACTTTAGCAAGCACTATAGTTTTTTGAGTGTTAAATCTTATGTGATCCATGGTACACAGAATTTGATCTCAAGGAAGAGAATCTACTGTTGCAATACAACCCTATTTATCTGTATTTCAAAATCTGTCTCCATCAACCAAAAAATGTTACATGGTCTGCCTGTAACTTTATCTTGATGAGCTGCCAAATTTGAAAGTTGATAAATAATCAATGAAGGAGTCACAGCACAGAGAGGCACCCATGGTGAGACCAGAGACCAGGTAAGTACTGAGGTTGGGGACGAGGTCTATACAGCTGTAATACAGCTTGTCTATACCCTGGCACTGGGCACAAGACAACTTGCCTCCCCACCTGAACACACACAAGGGCACCAAACCTTTGTACCTGGAAGCCATGAAGGGCGTCATGTCCAGCTCCAGGGGGAACGACACATATGTGGTGATCTTCCGCCGAAGTTTGGCTGAGTGTTCAAATCGCTGCAGAGATGAAGGGAGAGGAACACGAGCAGACTAAGCAGTAGTTGGGCCACGGAGCCACTTTACTCACTGATCCCTCCAGCAGTCCTGCTCAGGCCAACCCGGAATTCAGGACCCTCCTAACTCACCTCCCGAACGTTGGGATTACAGCTGTGTACCACCAAACTCGGACTGATCTTTTACATTTTAAAAGGTATAAAATAAAGAATAGGGAATACAGATCACACGTAACCTTCAGACTCAAATACTACTGCTGCCTGCTCTACTAGAGGACCTCAGCTTGACTCCCAGCAACCACAAAGCAGCTCACAGCAGTCTGTAACTCCAGTCCTAGAGGACCCAACACCCTCTTCTGGTTTCTGTGGGTACCGGGCATGCATGTGGTGCAAACACACAGGCAAACCACCCACACACGGAACAACCACCACAAGACTCAAATTCCCACTACTTGGCTTTTCCTACACAGAGCCTGCCGGCCTCTGGACTAGACCATAAAGCTCAGGTCCTTGTTTTCTGGATCTTTGCTTCCCACAGTTTTGGGGTGGAACTCAGAACCTTGTGCATTTTTAGGCAAGAGCTCTCTCTCCCACTGACTCACCCCCTAGCCTGGGTCTTTATTTTGAAGTGAAACAAAGTTAAAAGAGGAGCTGAGGATGGCTCAGCAGTAATGAGCTTGAACCCGAGTTCAAATCCCCACACCTACATAATGGACAGCAGTGAACACACACACCTGTAGCCTCAGCGCTGTGGGAGGCACAGACAGGAGAGCCTGGGCTTGCCAATCTCAAGCCTAACTCCAGGTTCAGTGAGAAGCCCTGTCTCCATGCAGTAAGGTAGAGTATGGTAGAGCAGGACATCTGCTGTCTCCTCTGGCCTACATTCACAGAGATGGCAGCAGTAAAATCTAATCCCACCTCCTACGCAGCTCCTTGCTGTCTTTACAAGGAGGTGCACACTCTGTCAGCTAGAGGCAGGAGCGCAGGAGGCGGCTCTACTTCCTGCCTCTTGGGACTGGTGCACTCTGAGGGCTCTAACCTGAGCTGGTGAGCTTGAGGCTGTGCTTTAGGCTAATGCCGGGCTGCCCCTGTGGCTGGTTTTCTGGGAAACTCACTTTGAGATGGAAGCAGGCCACAATGGGCAGCTTCTTCATGGTGAGCTGCTTTGTAGACTCTTGGTAGCTATGGCAACCGCTACACTTGATCTTGGCACTGCTTCCTAAGTGCTCTGGTCTGGTAAATCTACAAGGCATTAAAAAAAACAAAACAAAACAAAAAACCCAAAACCCATGTTTTTATTAAAAAACAAACATGTTTTTATTTAACAACAACAAAGTGGAAAGGTAAGGACAAGGGAGAAAAGGGAACAGGTTATTTTTACCACCCGAAGTACATATCAACAGTTAAAGGTGTGTTTCACAACACAAAGAGGAACTTCATCTTCCCCTGCTTCTCTGAAGCTTATTTTTTCTGTCCGTCCGTCCGTCCGTCATCCATCCATCCATCTCCTACCTACATACGTATTTTAGTGAAAAGTCTGGGGAAATGGTGGCAATTTTCTCATTATACATTTCAGTAACTCAACCTGTCTCATAACAATGGTGCATACTGCCACACAAAGCTACAAATGGGGACAGCGGCAGTTCAGAAGACCCACAGTGCACAGATGCCTCAATAAACAAATGGTGTCATCACCCATGGGCCACTAGTCAGCGGAATCACATGATCTACCCCATACACAATTCTCAGGACTTTCAGAGATCAAGACAAAGTGGAAGAGCCAGCCCACAGGTGACGTGCTGTGAGACTCCACTCATACCTCCCTGAGAATCTAGAGGAAGCCAGAACTGAACTGCTTAGGTAAGGACCTGACAGAGTGGTAGGTGGGACAAACTATAATGCTCATGCCTACACCAGCTTCAGCGACCTGCTGTGACATACACATCCACCTCTCTGTGCTGTGGGGTCTCATGATGGGGAATGGGTGAAAGTACCAGGGAGCACCATGTCACCCTATAGCAGCAGGATAATCTTCAAAGATCTGCTCATTTTGTTTCTCTCTTTCTCTTGTTTTTTTTTGGTGATTTTTTTTCTTCTTTTTTTTTTCTGTTAATTTTTAAAGATTGAATCATGTAGTAAAATGGAAGGAAGAAGTGGCATTCTGAAACAATACTGCAAGATGTCTCACCTTCGCAGGCAGTCTGTGAGAGTGGTGGTGCCTGATGCATGGCTCTCCCCGTTAACCACACTGCCCTCACTTCCTGGGCTCAAGGGCCAGAAAGGGGTGGAAGAACCAGGTAGGTCTAAACTGATGTCCCAGAAAGGATCTATGGTGGTGGAGACCCCGCTGCAAGAAAAGATGAAAACACATGAGAGCACATGAGGACTGGTGTGTACTGTGGCATGAGGCAGCCCCTAGAGATAGGCCAAACATGCTGCCTGCTCTGCCCACCTGTCTAGCAGACACCTCAGGACAGAACAGAAGTATTCACAGTAATGACTTTATCTGGGGGATCTGGCAGAGTGTAAAGTCCTGAGCTACAGGCAGAGCTCTGTGCTGGGATCCAGTTCACAGCACTTAGGAACTGCAGCAACACTGCTCAGAAACTAGGTGCCTTGCATGGGCAAAGACACCGAGATCCCCATCTACAGTGTGCCAAGGCCAAATTTGGCAGCCCTACAGACAAGGACCACTGCATCAAACAAGGCTGACTTCTGCCAGGAGGCTCACATTAGAATATTAAAGAGGAAACCTAGAATAGGAAATTGGGTTCAGATTTGAACTGGAATTCAAGGCTATCTCTTGCTAACAGAATGTAGTAGTTATAAGGCCAGGGAGAGAGGAATTCTACATTGCTCAAAGATAAGGCCTCAAAGGAGATCTGCTCCTGGAAAACCATAGGAGAACCCCTGGATTCCTGTACCCTGGTCCTGAACCCTGTTCAGAGTACAGGTGGGCACTGGGGGATGGTGACCAGGGTTTGCAAACCCAGGGGTGAGACAGTGGAGCAAGCACCAGACACAGTAGGGTGGGTGGGAGACTTCTCTGGCCACTGCCAAGAACCTTTTCTGCCTCTGAAGGTGAAAGCACTAAGCAATGGTGATACCTGAGAAGAACTGTGGCTTTACGTCAGCAGATGGGAAAGGGGCCGATTCACATTGGAGCATGGGAGCCAATGATCTGCCATCTGAAGGGGCTATTTGCTTTGCTTCTTATAGTCCTAAAGACTATAAAAAAAGCAGAGACATATGTATGAAGCTGCCAAGGACACCCTGCTAACTGCCAGCACAGTCCCCAAGGGAAGAGCTCCCAGCCTTCAGATTCAGGTAATCTGTTGATTCCTTGTGTCTTTTCTATCAGAGGTACTTTATCTCAATTGACCAGGACATAGCTGTTTAAATAAAATTGTCCCTCACCTGAAGCTAGCGTAGGTGCTCCACTATGAACACCACAGAATTCAAGGAGCTTTCTCTAAGGTGGTGCTGAGCTTTAGGCTTGAAGTCCACATAAGACTTTCTCTTGCTGACTGGGAAATGCAAAGGATACGGCACAGCCATGGCAGATGAAAACACCCCTGGTGACTGTCCAGCTGATGGGAGCACTTACTGGCAGACTTGGCATGTGACATCAGACTGGAGCCCACCCGTGAAGATCTGGTCGATGATGCAATTGCAGTGGTTGGGGTTGTTGGCTTTCTTCCCATTGTCATCACCTGAGGACAGAAAGTGAGATTACCAACAGTGACGTGACCAAGACAGCACAAAGCTGTCAGCAAGTCCACATCCACCCAGCAAAGGCAGGAAGACACCACAAGTATCAACCCTCTACGAGGTCTGTGAAGACGTTTACTTCAACAAGAGATCTATCTCGTGGCAGGGGTGAGGTGAGGTGTGTCATCCTTTTCTTTCTTTCTGGAGCCAGGGTAAGATAGCTCTGGCTGGCCTTGAACTTGCAGAGATCTGCCTGCCTTTGCCACCTGGGTGTTGGGATTATAGATGTGTGCCAGCACACTGGCCTGGGACCACTACTCTTGTACAGAGGTTCACACCTGTACTCCCAGAGGTTGAGACAAGAGGACCAGTGCCTTAGGCCAGTATGAGCTACACAGTGAGACCCTGCCTCCAAAAATACCCAAAATCAGCTGATATTAACAAAACAAACTGTGGAGAACTCCTTAGCAGCAAGCATGCGATTTTCCTTAGTGGAAACAGAACCTGACTATAAGACAAATCAAGCGTTCTTCTACAGTTGCCTGGGTGAGCATAAGCCTTGCTCTGTTCCATTTTTAAGGAAACTCCCCGCCTGCCCCAGCCCAGCAGGGAGATGGTGGCAGGCCCACCTTTGCAGTGCCGGTGGAGGACGTCCAGGGCTGCAATGAGGAATTCATGTGCGTCCTGCTGCTCATAACCCGCCAGGTGCCGGGCGTGCGTCCACACCAGGTGCAGCAGCTTGTAGGGAATGTGTGGGGAGCGGTGCCCCGAGTAAAACTGTTTAGAGAGAAGGAAAAGGGACAACTAGGACACCCGTCAGTCTTCATCATACAAAAAATGCACAGCTGCAGACTGGGTGAGAGTTTGATCCAACAAACTTCCTTGATTTTCTTTTTACAAACTGTATTTTTAAAAAAAGATTTATGTACTTTATGTATATAGGTGTTTTGTCTGCTTATACATTTGTGCACCAAAAGAGGGCATCTGATCCCATGGGACTACAGTTAATAGATGGTTGTGAGTCACCATGTGGGTGCTGGGAATTGAACTCAGGACCTCTGGAAGAGCAGCCAGTGCTCTTAACTGATGAACCATCCCTCCAGTCCTGCAAATTATATTTTTATTTGGAACTGCTGGATTTGAGTCTCACTTTCCTCCCTTTTATTTCTGCTCATAAATGCACACATGAAGAGCAAAACCAAGTGATCCATTCCACACAACGTTTGCCTCACAGAACACCTGCCATCCCTTTACCAGAGTGCACCTCCCACGTTCATCAGACCAGGGCTTCTTCCATTGTGTCATTTGTCACGCCTTTGCCTGAGAAGCCATTTGGTGGAAATCCAAGTACACAATGACAATGAGTACATTTAAGGCCATTTCAGGAACTGGGAAGTTCTGTTTTAATCCCAAGCCCTTTTATAACAACAAAAGGAAACTCAAGCCAGCAATTCAAACAGCAATTTTTAAAGTCAAACATTCAACATCACAATCTAAAGCTATATGACGATGTTTACATGCTGAGAAATGGTGGCAGGAAAATACTCAACGTCTTTGTTTTCTGTAATAACACCATCACATTTCTGTAAGAACAGAAGACTTGGCATCTATAGTAAAATCACACCACAATCTTGTCACTGAGATGTTTCAGGCAGCACTTACCAAGGCTGTACGGTGAAGTCATCCAACACAACCCTGGCAAGTCTTGCCAGAAACACCTCAGATCGGTACTTGGACTTCAAGTTTTGGTTGTTGTGCTTCCAGATTTTGTGTGTGTGTGTGTGACCTCCAGTTTCTGTCAAGACCCATAAAGCTTTGTATTAAACTAATTTAGAGTAGCAAACCATCTGCTTTCATGTATTAGCTATAAAACAACAGTGTGTGGTAGAAACCCAACAAAAAGCTGACACTGATCTTCTATGCATGTCTCTATATGTGTGTGTGGTGGGTCAAGCCGTACAACAGCCTCAGCCTGCTCCTGGAGCCAAGCTGAGCACCCAAAAGGTTTGGAACCAACCTTTATTTAGGATTTTAGAATATTTGGCAAATGAGGCATCTTGTGGATGGAACCCAAAGCTAAACACAAAACTCAACATACAGTACAAAAGTAATTTATGAAGTATGTACTAAACCACCATCCTAGGGCAGGTATGGAATTCATCACATTAGTAACCAAAGTCTTAGAATGTGGGACATTTTGGGTTTTGCTTATCAGATGAGTGCAACTGCTACTAACAATGAACAGCCAGAAACTAGAACTGGGAGACAGATTTACTAGCACCGAAGCTATCAAGTACTAAAGCAGTAGATGGTTTAGACTACGCACTAAAAACCAAGAGCAGCTATGAAAATTAACAACTTAACCAAGAAAGGTGCTACAGAGAAACACTTGGCACAAAACCCTGTATGTACTCACTCACATTCTGTAACAGTAAAAACAGGAAACTACCCAAAAGTGTTTGAACCAGGCAGCCCCCAACTGCACTGTGTCCACTAAACAGAGAATACTTTAAGAATCAGTGCTGATGCAAATAGCATACACAGACTTTGATATACCACACTAAGAAGACACAGACAAACCTGCACATATACAACACTTGGGACACCTGCCAAACATCTATCCATCTCATGTACATAGAAATAGGAATTCTGGGGGCAAAAACCTGTGTCACCAGGAGCAGGGGCTTGGCTTCAGAAAGGTATGAGGTTGGAGGTGTTAAACATTTGTCAACTCACAGATCTATATACTAAGAAGTTTTATTGCATATACCTTACTAAGCCTGAGTTTAAAAGTAATCCGAGAGGTGCATTAGTCACAAAGTAATAGCTAGTTAAAACCAGTGAACCCCAGCTCTCACTTCTCAGCATGTTTTCTTTTCCCTTGGAACCTCTGACTATTTTACCTGTCACTACCAAAGTAAATCTGTTGCAACTCTGTGGGTTGGTCCCAGGTTTCAGCACCAAAATGTGAGTTTTGCAACTTTGGGGAAAGGTATCCTGACTACTTGGGGAGTCAGGCAACACCTTGAGCTGTTTAGGACAGCGCTGATGGTTGGAGCTGCAGAGATAGTTCAACCCTGGAGGGCGAGGTATCCCAGACAGCTGGAGCTGCTTAGGACAGCTCTGACAGCTGGAGCTGCAAAGAGGCAGCTCAGCCCTGTAAGGGAAATTTTTCTTACTGCTCTGGGAAAGTCAGGCCTGGAGCTGCTAGAATAGCTCTGTAGGAAAGGGTATCCTGACTGTTTGGGAGAGTCAGGCTATACCTGGTGTGATGGGGGATGGTCTTCCTGCAGTATTTAGCAATCCTGGTCCTCTCTTGGAGAGCTGTTACAGCTGAGCTTTGCTCAACCCCACTTAAGGGGACTTCCTAGCAGAGCTCTGCTTCTCTGGCCTAAGAAATTGCAGAAATGTAGCAATCTCCTCTGGCTCTGGAGAAAAGTGTTACTTTTTCAGCTCTTTTAGCTCTCTCTTGCTTTATCCTCTGAGGAATGTTTTAGCAAGGATCTTCTCTATGCCAGTGAATGAAGATCTTCATACCCAAAACTCTTTAGATAAAGAGATTTATTTGAAGAGGAGTCGTCCAGGAGAGTAGCTGCCTCTACCAGGGTGGAGAGAACACCCCCCCACACACACACCCAGTGACCAGTTCACAACTGACCAGGCAGGGTGGTTTATACAGGATGTCTTGGAGGTGGAGTCAACCAGTGATTGGTTAGTTTCATAAGTCAGTTGGCCAGGGGCAGAAATGGCTCTGATCTGACTGAGCCAAACTGTGTTTCTTTCATTGGCCTTATCTGAGCCGTCTTTCCCTAGTTCTGGGCTCCAGGGTCAGGGTGGGTTTCTTTAGCCATCTCCTTTTCCCTACAACTATGTATCCTCAGTCACCAGTAGCTGCAGGAGTTAGTAACAGGCTGGACTAGGACAAGAATTGGAAAATTTGTTCTGAAAAGGCCAGCTGAATCATTTCAGTTACAAAGCCACTGTGTAACTCTGCCCTCTGCTCAATCCTGCCCAAGGCAGCCCTGACAACATGAGAAAAGATGCCTAGATGTACACTGATAGAAGATCACTGACAGAAACGAGGCCAGCCTGCCGGCTTCTGTGCAGGGCAGGGCACCCCATTTCTAGGATGGGAAAAGAAGTTATTTCAGCTCTGATTCCTGATCTAAGACCACTAAGTAAGTAGGTGCTGAGACCAGGCCTGAGCACGTCCCAACCCTGAGCCATGGGATGCTGCTTTGCTTAGGGGTACATACGGATAGGTACAACACAAGTGCAGCTATCATGAGATCAAGAACAACCTTAGCAAGTACCGACTCTCTGTGCTCCAGTCTGCAGAACAGAGGCCTTTGACAAAGCACACCTGGGAAGGGTTATCCACTTCTGCTGAGGAGGAAGCAGGAAAAGGGGCTGATGCAAATCTGCAGAATTTCCTGAATGCAGGAGGCAGACAACAGTATTTAAAAAACAAAAAACTTATGATTTATTGATTTTATTTTATATGTTTTGGCATTTTACCTGCATGTATATCTGTGTGAGAGTGTCAGTTCCCCTGGAACTAGAGTTACAGATAGTTGTGAGCTGCCATGTAGGTGCTGGAAACTGAACTGGGGTCCTCTGGAAGAGCAGCCAGTGCTCTTAATATCTGAGCCAACTCTCCAGCCCCCAGACAACAAAATTTACACATGAAACTGCCAGGATTCCTAGAAATAGATGAATGCCATCCATAAGCTGACTCTGCCCACTTTGAGGGCTCCTCTCCTTGGTGAACAATGTGCTTCCAAAAACCAAACCAACAACTCATCTCTAGCAATCCTTTTGTAAATGCCATGTCTTCCACAGTATAGTCACATAGTCAAATATAATTAGGCAAGGTTATCATCAACTGTTTCATTTCTCTTTAAAAAGGGGGAAAAGAAGGCGGTTGTACAGTTGTTCCCGCACTCACCTCCTGGAAGAGAGAGGACATCTCACAGACCAGGCAGGAGCTGGGGCTCTGCATCTCACAGCGGTGCCTGTCTGACAGGAAGAAATCTCTCAGAAGCGGTGTGTGGGTCAGCGCCTGCACGATGCAATTCATGAAGCACGTGTTTCCCAGGTTGATCAGTCCACGCAGACCTGAATGGGGAGCCATCGAGAGCAGGGTCACCTGTGCACTGAGCTCAGACTCAGGACACCAAATCCCAGCTGAAGCTTCTTTTACATCTCCATGACCAGTCACTTTCTTCAGTTCATTCAAGCAGCATGAGAAGAGCAGGAAAATGTAGGGTTCTCTAATTTCTGTGTGGACTGCAGAACGCTCATCACCACTGCCCCCTCCACTTTGTCCTCTATGTTCTCACAGTAATGTCCAAACGTATCACTATGAAAATAGGCAGGTCAGAATGGAGCCTAATGAGGCAAAACATTTATCAAACAAGCTCTAAACTATACTTCTTCCTTTTTAGAAGAGGTGGTCATCAGCTGGGGTGGTGATGGCCTATGCTTTTAACCCCAGCACTCAAGAGGCAGAGGAAGGCAGATCTCTTTGAGTTAGTTCAAGGCCAGCCTGGTCTACAGAGTGAGTTCCAGGACAGCCAGGACTACACAGAGAAACCCTGTCTCGAAAACCCAACAAAGATTTGGTGAATATCCTCACTCACTGGCATATCATCCACAAAGAGCAACTCTGACCAGAACACATTCAAGTCCGTTCAAACACGCAGATGCCAAGGAACTGGGAGGGATCGTCTCCACTCATCCCTCTACATCACACATGTACAGCATCCCCAATCCAAGAAGAGCAAGGCCCAGCCAGAGCCCTGCACTAAGAAATGCAAGGCTTTCTATCCGTCTGACACTGCATGCCCCCTCACCCACCTATGGTACAGTTGGAGGTAATCTTCCGCCTCTTCGGGTTGTGCTTCAGCAGTTCCAGCTCCCGCTTTGTTGGTTCCCAAGTTGAAAACTTCTCTCCAACACCTGAGGAAATGGAAAACAGTCTCAGGCACTGTTACCTAAGTTCTCTTGGAAATGAAAGCTATGATGACCTGACCCTCATTGGACTGCACTGCAGAGAGGCACCCTTCTCCTACCGCCCTGCTGTGCTGTGAGAGGTGCAAGATCACTGCAGGAGTTTCCCTCAGTGAGTGTCTATGAACACACTATGGTTATTGAGTCAAGGAAGGTAACCCATCAAACTGCCAGACACTAATGTTTCTCAAATGCCTTGGATCCTGGGGTACAGAGATGGTAGCATCAGCTCCAATGGGGGCAACCTGGTAAGTCATGAAGGATCTTCCTGAAAATGTGACAGACAGAGAAAAGTATTTTGAGTTTGGTGATAGAGCATTTGTCTACCATACGTGTGGTCCATGTTTGATCCCTAAAACTGCCGGGAAAAAAAGAAAAGGCATTTTATTTGTATTGCTAGTTTGTCGTCTGAGTTATGGTCTCACTGTGTTGCCCTGGCTTAGACTGGAACTTGCCATTTAAACTGGGCTGGCTTCAAACTCAAGAGATTAGCCTGCCCATCTCTCAAGTGCTAGGACTGTGAAATCATGCACTACAGCCTGCTGAATATGCAGAGGACCAGAACCCATGACAATGATATCCAAAAGATAAAGCAGAGCACATTTCACTCTTACACACCCCACTCAGAGGGACTTGTCCTACACTACTTAAAATTTCTAATTCAAGAAACTTTAATAATACATCACTTGGCCAGATGGAATCAGAATGAACATGAACTGGTATATGAACATCAACTAATGGTTCAAGTGTCCTGTACAAAAAAATAATATATCCTCACATAATGGTGATATGTATTGTTTTGAGGGGACAGAAACAACCCGCTAAACACAAAACTCTGACTCCTAAGAGCACCTGTTTCTGCCTCATTCGTGTGCTGCTCAGTTTTCTGTCAACCTGATACAGCTAGGATCATCTAGGAGAAGAGGGCCTCAGATGAAGAACTGTTTCCATTACATTGGCCTGTGGAGAGTGCTACCCTTGGGCAGGTGGTCTGGGGTATGTAAGAAAGATAGCTGAGTGAGATGGGAAGCAAGGCAGTATACAGCTTTCCTCCATGACCTCTGCTTTAGTTTCTATCCTGACTTCCCTCAGTGATGGACTGTGACCTGAAAGGATAAGATGTTTTTGATCAGTGTTTTATTCACAGTAATAGAAAGCAAACTAAGACACGGCAGAGTTTTAAAAAAACAAAAACAAAAACCAACAACAAAAAAACCCAGCCAAGTCAGGGTTGTGCTCTATTCCCCCTGCACACAGCAATGGTGCTGACACATGAGAGATACATGCTCACTGGTCAAGTGGGACACAGACCCAGCATTGTTATGCAAACCATTGTGAGCCTCTCCGGGAACTGGGGAAAAAAATCAGGTGTGCTAATAGTCTTATGTCAACTTGACACACAAACTAGAGTTATTCGAAAGGAGGGAACCTCTTCTCAGAAATTGGCTCTGTAAGGTTCAGCTGTAAGGCATTTTGGGCTGGCGGTCCTGGATTCTGTAAGAAAAGAGGCTGTGCAAGCCATATGGAACAAGCTAGTAAACAGTACCCTTCCATGGCCTCTGCATCAGCTCAGATCTCCAGGTTCCTGCTCTGTGTGACTTCCTATGCTGATTTCTTTTGACGATGAACAGCAATATTGAAGTGTGCCAAATAAACCCTTTCCTCCTCAACTTGCTTTTTGGTCATAGTGTTTCATCACAGAAATAAAAACCCTAAGACATCAGGTAAACCCAGAAGTAATAAAGAACAATGCTGTATCTGTGACAAAGTGTGTGTGACAGAGACACTATGGTGCCACCACAGCCACAAAGCCCCTGCCAGAGTACAGGAGTCTAAGCCACCTGGGTAAGCTAGCCACTCCATTCTCCACCCACAATCAGAAAATAGTGCCTCTCCTACAAGAAACTGCTATGTTACTTTTGAAATTACTTCAGAGAGCACATTTTCCAGAAAACTGCAGGGCTGAGAGTAAATCATTGGTCAGGGATGTCTGCAGGCAAAATTATTCAGTCTGGATGAGCTGGGGGGACACTGATTTGATGTGGGCTGGGCTAAGCCAGGTCCTCAAATGTGCCCTCAGATTGAGTTTTGCCTCACCCAGACAGCGCCCCTTAGGAGTCACAACCACAGGGGCACGGGGGTACCTGGCCAGACTGATGCCACTGGGAATGAAGGAATGAGCTGCTGGAGAGGCCAATCTGCACAAATGCAGCACTGGCTGCTCTCCACTGCTCCTTGTGCCTCACTGTCTCATCCCATTCTCCCCTCACCATATCTCAAGAGGTGCAGGGTCGCTACGACTGGCCTCCCGTGTTAAGGACACTATAGAGATAAAACTGAAAATGCGTCTAAGTCATATGTACTATAAGTCATTTCACTGGGTTGAGGAGATGGCTTAGGGGCTAAAGTGCTTGCTATGTAAGCGCGACAACCCAAATTAGGATCCCCAGCACCCATGTAAAACCCAGGCACAATAGCATGTGCCCCTAACTCCAGTGCTGGGGGGCAGTCAGTCCAATCCTAGGGGCTTACTGATAAGATGATCTTTTTGAAATGTAGAGTTCCAGGTTCAGTAAGAGACCCTGTCTCTAAATAAAAGATGGAGATCAACAGAATACCTGCTGTTGACATGAGTGCATGCACACCATTGCACATTGACATGTACACAAACAAAATGCAAAACTCCTTTCCTTATATTTCATCACTATGGGTTTCTTTTCCAGGATTACTGTGTATACAGTTGTTAACCATGAGATTTTGTTAAGGCTGCAGTGCATATAAAAATCAGGGGGGTGGTGGCACATACCTTTAATCCCAGCACTTGGGAGGCAGAGGCAGGTGGATCTCTCTCTGAGCTGAAACCAGCCTAGAAAAGCAAGTTCCAGGACAGCCAGGGATACACAGAGAAACCCTGTCTTGAAAAACAAAAACAAATTATGAGGTAGTATTTGCTAAAGATCTTTGTGTAACACTTATTATAATGTAAGATTTCTTTTTTATGATGGGTTAATAGAAGATGCCAACCTCTGCAAACAGAAACATTCAAGAACTGAGTAGCTTCCATATAGGTAACAACCTGAAGGATTATCTTACTATACACTAAACTTTACCAAGAAGAGACATAATATTTTGCATTTAAGGAGTAATTGTTACCATATGCTTTTGTTGAGTGCTTAAAGTTTCAAAGTGGCCTTCTACTAGATAAAATGTAAATTTAGGAAATAAAAGTTACAAGAGTGACACTGTGTTGTGAGGGGGTACTTCTGCATGGTTTCTGGGCTTTGCTTACCTGGAATACACACATTTTGTGAATGCTGAGACAGGCTGGTTTTGCTGTATGTATGAAAATCTTAACAAAATTTCTAAAGGTATTGTCTCCATGATGCATGTAACGCCACTGTCAAGAAGAGTAGCTCTTATCATTTAGGCACAGGCATTGTGGTGGCTTGAAAGAAAATGGTCCCCAAAGGGAGTGGCACTATTCGAGGTATGGCCTTGTTGTTAGAGTAGGTGTGGTCTTGTTGGAGGAAGTGTGCCACTGTGGAGGCGCTTTAAGGTCTCATACACTCAAGCCACGCCCAGTCAGACAGACCACTTCCTGTTGCCTGTGCAAAATGCAGAACTCTCAGTTACCTCTCCTAAGTATCTGCCTGTACAACGCCATGTCCTGCCATGATGATAATGGATTGAACCTCTGAACTGTAAGGCACTACCTCAATAAATGTTGTCCTTTATAAGAGCTGCCAAGGTCATGGTGTCTCTTCACAGCAATAGAAACCCTAACTAAGGCAGGCACATTTCAACAGTTTTTGTTTCTTCCTTTTTTGTAATGCTGAGGTTCAAGCCTTGTATATGCTAAGCAATGACTCCTCCACAGAGCCAGATACCTGGCCCAATACTTAAGGAATTTCCACACTAGTACAGCAAGAAGCAATACAACATGCCAGTCTGACAGGGTTGAGAATGGGTTAAAAAAGGGGAGGGACTGTAATGTCTAACAGACCCTCTGTGGAAAGGATGGACACAGCCTGGGGTATTTTGGTGGAAGAACCATCCATCCTCTCCTAAGGACCAATAACCCATGTCAGCTAAACCTACATGGTTCCTGCATTAGTTTCATCACTTCTGTGTGACTGCCACAGGAAAAGTAGGACTTGTTTTTTTCTCTCCTCCCCAGGCCAAGCCAGCTTCCTTGACCATTTTTTGGTCCCCTAACCGTCTCTCAAAGCACTGTGAACACACCTTGCAACTTCCAAGCCTTGCGCTGCTCCTCTTTGGCAATGATTTCTATGTCCTTGTCATAGATGTAGTCCTGACACAAGAAGCAGTATATACCGCCATACATCAGGTCAATAGCTGTGGACAGAAAGGAGGGAAGAGAACAAAATTAAATCTAGCATGGCAAGATAGTGCTTCAGGCAGCTGAACATGAGCCAAGTGTTCTAGACACCCCTGTGAGCTGCAGGAGTTCCAACTGTGAAGGTTTATCCAGGGTGGGTGAAGTGTGTCTGCTGTCTCCAGAAGTTTTCCCAAGGGCTGAGCAAGAATGGGAGGCACACATCTGAGGCTAGCAGTACTGATTCAAGGATCAGGATGCTCTGCTTCAGTTGTGCAAGCACAGAACTCCAAACTAGGGCACAAGTTCACGGAGTATCTATTTTAGATCCACAAGAGTTCTTTCTCAGGGACCTGACTGGGGAATGAGACTTTGTCACATCCTGAATGGCTGGCAATCTTGTAAGAGAGACTAATAGCTATCTGCTGTTTCCTCTTATCTTGACTATGTGTCTTCTTTCTCCAGGGACAGGTGAAACAGGTTCCACTCAAAAACCCTTGATTTCACAGCACAGAAACTGAACCTATAAAGGTATCTGTCCCAACTGCTACTTCAAAATTAGGGGTTGAGGTTGCTGGGCAACAGGAAAAATTGCCAGTGTCACTTTCTGAGGTGCTGCCAGACTCTGAAGCAAGTCTTATCACTGAAACAATTGCTTTCTGCTCACAATGAATAACTCTACTACAACTGTCGGGGAAAGAAAAAAAACAAAACAAAAGCCCAGAAAACACACAGATGGGACAGAAACCACCCCAACTGAGTCAAGGAGAAATCTTAGGAAAATTAGAAACTATTTCAAGAGAAATGAAAACAAAAACCTGTTGGGCATGGTGGTGCACATTCAGGAGGCAGGGCAAGACCAAGACAAGTGTGATGAGGCATGCCTAGAATCCTAGCATGCTGACAAAGGAGGATCCTATGTCTGAGGCTATCCTGGGCTATGTAACAAGACTGTTGAAAAGAACAAAGCAACTGCTGGACATGGTAGACATAACCTATAATGCCAGCACTGGGGAGGTGGAAGCAGGAGGATCACAAGTTCAATTCAAGATCATCTTTGGCTGCATGACAATTTCACAGCCTGAGACTGCCAACAACACACACACAAGCACATACACAACTATTTCACACACGTACAACCAACTACTTCATATACTTGATGTCATATGATGCTCAGCTAGCCTTTTATGAACCTGCATTAATGAAAACCCATTGCTAAAATATGACACCAGTTTAAAAGGCTTCAAGCAAATGGCACCACTCACTTGAGAGTTCAGTTTCACAAGGACCTTTTTATTTGTTTGTTTTTCTGAGACAGGGTTTCTCTGTGTAGTTTTGGTGCCTTTCCTGGATCTCACTCTGTAGACCAGGCTGGTCTCGAACTCACAGAGATCCACCTGGCTCTGCCTCCCAAGTGCTGGGATTAAAGGCATGCACCACGACTGCCCAGTTCACAAGGACCTTTTATCATACTGGGCTCTGGGGGAAGATAACATGCTAACTGCTGCAGGATGCCTTACCCAGGTTGTGCCGCTTTGACTTTGCATGCTCATGGATGTGTTTCTTTGTGAAACAGCCGAAGAAGACACAGTAGAGGCAAGAGTGCAGCCGGTTCAGGTGGATGCCGCAGACATGGCAGACACAGGACTTTGCCTGAAATTTAGATAAGGAGTTGTGAGCAGTGTGGATTCAACAGGTGTTCCCAAGGGGAAACACGAGTCCAAGTCGAGGGTCACAATCAGGACACCAGTGGGAGGAAGCACAGGAGCTTTCTTCTTGTCTTACCACTTTACTTTAACCCATCACTCCACTCTTCCTGTTTTCCCCAAAGTGCTTAGTTTAGCTCAAAAGCAAATCAGTAAGAGAACAGCTATGGTGATAACATCATTTTCTCACAACCAGCACTGTGCCTTGAGTACTCCATCCGGCCAGCAGCTCATACCCAGCCATCTTTAATCCAGGTATCATTTTGAGGCCTGGGAATCAAAGTTCTAAAAAGATATGTAATGAGTTTAAAAGACAAACAAAACCAAAAAATCCCCAAAATAAAACCTAAGAACTACAGAAAAGAAGCATGAATCAAAGCAATACACAGGAACAAAAGAGAAAAACTCACTGCTAAAAATAAGGCCACAGAAACTGAGCAATGCAATCGTAGCAAATATGAACGCAGGGTATAGTTCCACATGCTCACACTACTCAAGAACGTGCCAGTTTGTAGCACTAGGAGTCAGGTATGGAAAGAGGAAGGGCCAGAGTTATGAATGCTCACTGGGCGACCAGGGCACAATCTGACATAGATATCAACAGTAAGAATGAATTACTGCCAGGCAGTGGTGGCACACGCCTTTAATCCCAGCACCTGGGAGGCAGAGCTAGGCGGATCTGTGTGAGTTCGAGGCCAGCCTGGTCTACGGAGCAAGTTCCAGGACAGGCTCTAAAACTACACAGAGAAACCTTGTCTCAAAAAAAAAAAAAAAAAAAAAAAAAAAAAACCAAACACAAACAAAAAACCTTAAACCTGATAAAAACAGAAGGCATCCAAGTCCATACTATAATTCCTGCTACACAAGCACACACACTAGCTCTCCCAAAGTCTTCTTCCTAGGAGAATTCCATATAACAACTGCAGTGGGAAAGACCAAACAAAGCCCGTTTTCTATAACCACCACGTAACAACTGACTTAAACAGAATCATTTGTGTATACTAGAATCACCAGGTAAAATAACAACAGAACTCAAAAACTGCAAAACTAGACCAAATATCTACCAAGTCAATGAAGAGATAGACGATCACAGGTTTTGAAACACACAGTACAAGCCAACCATGCAGACTTTGGCCAGGGAGAACAGGGAGCAGATGCAATGTGCCAAAGTCTGGTGGAGGTGGCAGACTGCACAGAACCGGACACTCCACTTCATGCCCCAGTGATTCTTCAACAGTGGAAACTGGCATTCTCTGGTGGCATGGCTGCACAGAGTTGTTCAACTGCTCTCTATCTACTATACTTGGACTACTGGGCTTCTAGTTTTTTGCTGCTAAACCTGTACTTAGGTTTGAATCCAGAGTGCACAGCAGGTCTACCTGTTGAACGTGTGGTCACAGCCACTTCTCACTGTAACTGAAGGCAATGCAAGCCAGTATTTAAGTATGGACTGTGTGTGAAATGAGACGGCCATATTCACTGTTATTCCTGGACAGTATTCATTATTATGGTCAGAGGACTATGTCCTCATTCTATGGAGGTCAATGGCAATAATTACCCAGGTGTCATCAACTGATTCTCAGAAAATTTGAGGAAAAGAATGGCAAAAATGGAGCTAGAGATGGCTCAAGAGTTAAAAGCACTGGCTGCTCTTGCAGAGGACCCGAGTTCAATTCCCAATACCCATATAGCAACTCACAACTTTCTCTAACTCCATTTCTAGAGGACCTGACGCTCTCTTCTGTCCTCTGCAGAGAACCACAATAATACACAACATACATCAGGCAAAAACACTCACACACAACAAATAAAGAATGGCAAAAGTGAACCAATGAGCCTACATAAATATATGACAATCTTTATGACATGTAATTTATTGTAGATTTCTTGTTTTTATAAAAGGAAAGTATTAAAGTGAATAGATAAGCTATACAGTTCTTAGATTTATGAGACACAACAGAATGTTCACAGTAGTGTGATTTCTAACACCCCAACACCGGAAGTAAAAATGTTCATTACATGTATAAATAAACAAATGCTGGGACAGTTGATCAGCAGAGTATTATGCAGCAAAAAAAGGAAGGGTGTAATCTGTATTGTGAATGAATCTCAACATACACAACACCAAGAGAAAGGAGTTACACAAATAAGCATACACCACATTGCTCCCATCACATGAAATAGAGAGGCAAGCAAGCAAACCAAACGCCATGAAAACCTTATTAGGTTTATTATTCTCATGAAGATGAGGGTAAGCTCTGTGGTGCTGTCCTGTTTTTAAAAATGTATTATACTTACTTGTGTGAGAGTATACAAATGTCACAGGGAATGTGCAGAGGTCAGAGAACCATCTGTGGAAGCTGGCTCTCTCTTACCATATGGGTCCTGGGACCAAGTTCAGGCATCAGGTTCAGTGGCAAGCACCTCCACACACTGATCTGTCCTGCTGGCCCCACAGTAGTCTTTTATTATGTCTACTCATTAAATCATCAAATGTACATATCCTCTACAGATGGTTTGAAAAGCAGAATACAAAATATACAACACAAAAAGGACCTTTATAGTTCAGTTAGTAGGTGAAATGCTGCAATAATGTAAAGAATCATCATACCTGAGTGGAAGAGCATGGGGGAGTGGTCAGAAAAGTAAACAGAGTTACAACTGTGGAGTAAACCTGTGTCTTCTAAGGGGTATAATTCCCACACATGAAATCAGCAGAGTCTCCCTGCTTGCCTTAGAGCAAGAGAAAGAAAGTCCTCATGGAAGGCCTGCCTCTCTCCACATGGCGACGCTGCTGTACACAGATATGCACAGTGAGACAAAGACTGCAGGCTTGCCACTTGCAAGGAAGACACATCTGTCTGGGCTGGTAGATTAGAAAAGGCCAGAAGCCGGGCGGTGGTGGTGCACGCCTTTAGTCCCAGCACTCGGGAGGCAGAGCCAGGCAGATCTCTGTGAGTTCAAGGCCAGCCTGGTCTACAGAGTGAGTTCCAGGAAAGGTGCAAAACTACACAGAGAAACCCTGTCTTGAAAAACCAAAAAGCCAGGACAGCTTCTCTTCTGAATATTTCAGCTAGCCAACACACTAGAATTTGCAATGAATACAGAAAACACACCTGTGGTCCTGGCACTCTGAGAGCTGAGGCAGGATTGCCGAGTTTGAGGCAGCATGAACTACACAGGGAAACTCTTCCTTCAAACAAACAAACAAACAACGAATATTAATAGTAACCCTCCCTTTACACCTTTCATATTATAGTATGTGAGCACTGTTCCTTGTGGTAGCTCACAGCAACATGTTGCTTTCAGGCTATTGAAGTATGTCTAACACAACCAGAATTTTAACCTTTATTTAAACTGGCATATATAGCCTGTGGCCACTGGATGGTGTGACAGTTTAAGCCCTAAAGTGGGTGCTATCTACCCACAGAGCTTATTTATATTCTGTCTTCTGGGTTCATTTATCCCACAAGTGAAGGGTTTACTTTAAATAAGGGTTTAATGCATAGAGCTGGGGAAAAAATTAAAACCTCAAAACTCTAGAGTAGTTAGTTCATAAAACATGGTCAAAATCAGAACTCATGATGCTTAAACAAAGGCAGGTATTGACCCCAGAACCTATGAGGCTATCCTATTTAGAAAAGGTGCTACAGTCTGCTAACACCAGACTCTAGTTTGGTACTAAATGCTGGCACAGCATCCTCCCCTCCTAAAAGATAGTAATAGGGCCAGAAGCTAAACCCATGTGAGTGACAAAATGGAGACTGGAGACTGTAGCCAGGGCCATGGAAGAGGGAGGCCAGGATGAAATCTTTAGAGTCCTGGCAGGGAAGCCCTTCTGACATTTCACTGTCAGAAGTTTTACATTGTCATTTGTTACAGCAGTCCTAGGCCAGTGACACAGGATTCATATCAGCTATTACCTTCATTTCCATCCTAAAAAAAATACTTCTAAATGTGAAGATGAATTTCCAGTCATCAAGGCTCAGGTTTAAAAACAAACAAAGAAAACAACAACAAAACTTAGGCACCAGCCATGCAGCAGCTAGGGAGAGACAAGTTGGGGTGCACAGGGTGCTGATGGGGCACCTGTAGAGCCACATGGCTGGCTTCTAGAGCCAGTGGTAGCCAGGCTGCTTTCCACCTACACAGAGTGGCTGTTGTGATTTCTTCAGAGGAATGTGGTTCCTGAACTGGCAGCAGCCTGCCTAGGTCAGCCTGCCCATCAGCCAAAGCTAGCTCTGTGGATTGTGGGAACTGAAAGTTAGTTTGGAATGGGCCTTGCATGGAGCCTTTGCCACAAAATTCACATTAAGGTGCTGTCACACCCCACAGGCTGCAAACAACCCTGACAGACACCTACGATACTTCTTCGTTTGTTAATTGTCATATAGTAGTTGCATTATGACATCTTAATACATATTTATCGCTGTACCTTATTCAAACTCACCTCCAATACTATCCGTCCCCCCCACCCCCAGAAGTCCCCTTTCTGCACCTCTGTCCAGTATAGAGTCCTCTGGGTCTAGACTCAAGAGTGGTGTGGTTCAGTGACATGGTAGTCTATCTCTAGTTCTTTGAGAAAGCTCCACTGGTTTACACAAGGCTGTAGAAGATTACACCCCCACTAGCAGTGCATATAAGGGCTCTCCCTTCCCCCATAACATATTTGCTGTCAGTTTTCTTGGGAGTAACCATTTTGCCTGGGGTGGGATGAAATTTCCATGCAGTTTTAACTAGTATTGCTCTAATGGCTGAAGATCAATACTTCTCCAGATAGTTGTATTCTTTTTTCTGCACCATTATGCATGGCCAAACTTGTGTGTTTGTTTGTTTTGTTTTTCGAGACAGGGTTTCTCTGTGTAGTTTTGGTGCCTGTCCTGGATCTCGCTCTGTAGACCAGGCTGGCCTCAAACTCACAGGGACTGCCTCTGCCTGCCAAGAGCTGGGATTAAAGGCATTCATCACCACTGCCCAACCTGGTCTAACTTTTTTTTTTTTTTTTAATAATAATTGGCTTGTGAAATGAAAACATTCTGAGCTGGAGGGAACTTCAGAGGAGTGGAGTTCTGCACACAAGCTCAGGAACCTTCGAGAGCACGATTACCTGCCTCCATTTCCTACTTCATTGTAGCCCAACAAAACATGATTTGTGAGTGTTGCACTGGTATCTGAATTCTGGGTTGTGAAGATCATTTAATGAAGAATTTCTAGCACAATGGAAATTTAAATATTGAGCTGAGCAGTCCTAATTTAAAAGGAAAATTTTCATTTCCTTATGTGATGCTATACAAAACTAGAGTCAGGGGAGATGGAGGGGAGCAAAAATTAGAAAGAGAAGGGGGAAGAGGGGACACCCCCCCATTTACTCCCATGTAAAAATGAGTTTTACATCACATCTCAATCCAGGAAGCAATAGAACGGCGCAGTGACAAAATTATGACCCGTGCAACACTGGTGTCAATCTGGCATTTTTGTGCCAGGGATGATGGTTCACATCTGCAATCCCAGTCCTCACAAAACTGAGACAGGAGGATCGGGTGTTTAAACAGCCTTAAGGCCAGCCTAGGCTACACCGAAAGACTCCCATCTCAAAATACAAAATAACCCAAGTCTTAGTATTTCTGTTTAAGGGCATATGCTTCTATTACCAAAAATCTCTGCTCCTAACAGGCTGTTACAGAACAGAGAATTTAATACTTAACATGGCATACAACCCAGCAGACTTGTCAGTTTTCCCGTTAAGAAACGCTAATCAAGAAGGAAACAAACAAAATTCCCCATTCCAGTTTTCACCTTCAAAAGCAAATTGTAATCATGAAGTTCAAGATTAAAGGAGAACGTTCTCCGATTTCCAAATCACTAATAATATAGTCGTAGTTGCTGGGATTTGCAGGACCAGTCAACAACCAAACCGCCGCTACTACCTCGATGGCTGCGAATGTCAATCACCTCCTACAACCTACAATCTCGCTTCCTGCCAGCCTCCTCTGTCTGCCGCGGGGCTCAGCTCCGGCCGCTATCCACAGAGCACCTGGCAGACCCCGACCCCGCACCGCGACCTCACAGACAAGAACTACCTACAAGGCTGACGGCCACGGCGGAGTCTTCCTCCTCGGATTCCTTTTTTTTGCCCGACCCTGCCCCCCCCCCCCGCACCTAGAGGCTTCCTCCCGCTACCACCCCACAGCCCCAGGAGGTCCCTTGCCCCTCCCCGCGTCGCGCGGCTTCTCCCCGCTCCCTCCCCTTGTCCCCTCCCCGCGTCGCGAGGCTTCCCCTCACCCCCACCCCGCACCGACAAGCTTCACTCCCACTCCCCGCCCCCCCTCCACCCCTCCGCGTCCCAGGCAGGAGAGCGGCGCAGGCCTCAGGCACACCTTGCGCTTGCGGGCCTCGGCCGTTCCGCTCCACACGAAGCACTGGTAGATGGCCCGCAGGTTTTGCTTCCAGTTGTCCACCTTGAAGCTGCCCAGGTGCGAGCAGCCCGGCGGCGCCACAGCCAGCTCAGCATCCATGGCCTCGACCTCAGGCTCGGGCCGAGCAACCATGGCTGGCAAGGCCCGGGCGCGCGGGGCGGGCGGCGACGGGGGCGAGGAGGACGCCAGCGCGGCGAGAACAAAGCGGCGGACAAAAGGCTGCGCCGAGAACCGAGGCAGGCGACCGCAGCACGAACCGCTCGCGCAGCGCCCTCCAGCTTCGAGGAGGGCGGGGCGGGGCGGGGCGGGGCGGGGCGGGGCCGTCCACGGGAGAGCATAACGTCACCCAGCCCGAAGGCTGCAGTGCGCAGGCTCCGCCGCTCAAGGCCCCGCCCCCACAGCCCCCCTCGAGCCCGCGGGCTCCCGCGAGACGCTGGGGGCCAGGGGGTGGGGCCAACGGAATCCCGCCCTCGCGTCGCGCCATTGGTTGTCTTCCCGGCTGAGGCGCGGTCGGCGGTTGTCATAGGCTGGAGGGCTGGTCCGGTTTGCTTTGGAGCCGCCTCCCGAGACGCTAGCGACAAGACGTTTCGAGTCTCCACTTGGAAGGCGGGGCGTGCTAAGGATTGGGTAAAACCGAGTGTCCGTCAAGCCGCTGAACCGGTTTGCACCGGCCTGAGCTCTGCCGCAAAGAGGCGGGACGCCGGACGGGGTAGGGCGGGGCGTGCGTCTGTGCCTTCTCTTCTAGGCGGGGTGTTCTAGGTACTGTTTATTGGTCACTAGAGGTTCTTATGTGGGCCCTTCTGCAGACTGCCATCTTGGCAACTGTGTTGGGGTACCGCAGCACGGATTGGGTGCGGCAAGAACACAGACTGAGATTCCTCCCCTAGGGTCTAATCCAGTGCTTTCCTGTTGAACTAGAATGCCGGCCGGCATACGAATATTTTTTTAGTACCTACAAAGCAACAAGAAGCAGGGAAAAATTAATTTTAACAAGTAATCGAAGAAAGACAATATCATGTCAACATGTGATATTGTAAAATTGTTAGTGAAATATTCTAAAAATTTTGCATTGGCTTTGAAATCTCGTAGTTTACACATTTGGTACAGCATATTCAATTTGTACTGGCCACATCTCACACACACTAGATACTATTAAGTGGGGATACTATAATGCATTTAGCCCTCCTGTCTGGGGGTTACACAGATGAGCAGTCAACCAACTCAGTTTTCCCTCCCTACAAATTGTATCTACTGAATAATTAGCTCCCCCCATTATTTTTCCTTAAATATTATAGCAGCTAGGTGTCAAATTCTGGTGACAGGTACCCATGATGTGGAACAGTGAAATAAATTACAAAGACAGAAAAAGGCAGAAGTAGAGAATTCATCAAATGCACTGCAGTGACAGCAGCTAGCTGGCAAAACAGCCTAGAGAAGTTGCCAACAGGCATTCTGAGGATTGCTTTTATAGGGAGAGGGCATTGTCCTATGTAAATAGACAGCATTTCTGTGTCATGGTTCCCAGGAGCAACTGCAGTTGAGGCTTGTCTGATCAGCAGCAGCCTGGCCTTGAAGCAATGATGGTCTTACCAAACTCAGATATGGCTTAGCATGCTGTCCTCCTGGGCATTTACAATCTATGATGAACTGAGTATCACTCAGAGATGAGTTAAAACATGCAGAAGATTGGGGGGTGTTCTTGTGTCTGTACACCACTATTTGGGAACTATTCAGGTTGAGATAGGAGAAACACTTGAGCCCGAGTTTGTGGCCAGCCAGTGGCCAGCTAGTGAGACTCATATTAAAAAGAGAAAGAAAGAAAGAAAACAAAACCCAACCCAGAAGTGTGCATGCAGGCCATATAGGTTAGAGACAAATATTACACCATTTTATAGTTAGCTCTTGAGGATCTGAGGGTTTTGGTGTACTGAGGGAAAACTATGTGTAAACGAGTTGCCCAGGGCAGATTGAGGGGGGTGGGGGGCAATTGAAGAAAAGTACAAGTGCTGTCTTGGGAAAGCAAAGAGACCAGGGAAGCCCCTCAGTTTAGGTGGTGCTATTCATGTGTTCACATCCCACATGCTCTCTGTCTTGCAGCATTCCAACACAGGTGGGACAGAACAGAAACTACCGTGCAGATTGTCACGATCCTGAAGCTCTTAAAGCTTAATGGATGGAAAACGCCTTTAATCCCAGCACTCGGGAGGCAGAGGCAGGAGGATCTCTGTGAGTTTGAGGCCAGCCTGGTCTACAGAGCGAGTTCTGGGACAGCCAGGACTATTCAGAGAAACCCTATCTCAAAACAAACAAACAAACAACCCCCCCCCAAACAAACTGTGTTAAGGACAAATTAGCAGACACCCAGAGCCTCTGCCTAAAAGGCTTCTCACCACATCCAGCATCCCACAGTATATATTTCCTAACCTCCCAGGCTTCATCAGAAGCTTCCTTTAAAGTGAGGTCTTCCACTGCTACACAGTTACAAATGACAGCCATCTTTCCCCACCTATGTCCTACTTTATTTTAATTGAAAGAATGTATATCTGACAGTGTACAGTTACTTATTTAGTTTACTTTCTTTTTTGTTTGTTTATTTGGTGTGTGTGTGTGTGTTTAGGGTGCAGTGTAGGCAGGGTCTCATATTGTCTAGGTTGACCTCAAACTCAGTATGTAGCTGAAGATGACCCATCTCCTGTACCCACCCTCTGAGTGCTAACATTATAGGTTAAACACTATCATGCCCATTGTTTAAGGTTCTAGGGATGGAACCCAGGGTTTCATGCATGCTAGGCAAATACTCTTAACACCTGAGCCACAGTCCTAGCCCTTAGTATTTTTTTTTAACTCTCAAGGAAAAATTGATGATGATGTAATTTGTGTGTTTTATTTCCTACTCTCCAATGCCTACAAGCATATTTGAGTATTCAAAATTACCTGCTGATTTGTAACTTGGTGTCTTAGTTAGGGTTAATATTGCTGTGATGAAACACCAAGACCAAAACCAACTTGGGGAAGAAAGGGTTTATTTCACTCACAGTTCCTTATAACAAACAGTTCATCATCAAAAGCAGTGAGGGCAGGAACTCAAGCAGGGCAGGAAGCCAGAAGCAGGAGCTGATGCAGAGGTGATGGAGGGGTGCTGCTTACTGGCTGGCTCTCTATGGCTTGCTCAGCCTGCTTTCTTATAGAACCCAGGACCATCAGTCCAGAATGGCACCATCCACAATGGTCTGGGCCTTCTATCAATCACTAATAAGAAGATGCCTTACAGTCCTGTCTTACGAAGATATTTTCTCAGCTAAGGTTCCCTCTGATGACTCTAGCTTGTGTCAAGTTGACATAAAACTAGGCCAATATACTTGATAATTGAAACCAAGCATGTTATAGGAGAATCACAAACACAACACACACACACACACACACACACACACACACACACACACACCTTCACAGAATAAAACACTTCACAGATTAAAGAAGAGGTATGTTTGAGAAAAGAATATTGGCCTACAAAAAGTCAATCAGGAATTTCAGATTCTATGCAGATGATGGCTTACATGTTTCAAACCTGAATTTGACCCCCAGGACTTCAGAGAAGTTGTATGTATAAATATTGTGAGTCGGGACATGGTGCTTCTTGTCTACAATTCTAGCATCCAGGAGGCTGAGGCAAAAGTATCACAAGTTCAAGGCCAGCTTAGTGTAATATACATTATAATGGCTAAGGAAAATTCTATTTTGTACTAGGCACCCATTTTAAATTCCTAAAGATAAGCTCCTAGCAACTTTGACTCCTTGCCCCTCCCTCCTCAAATTGGTAAAACGGTTATGAAATGATTAACCACTTGCTCTGGTTTCTGTAAACTCTGCTTGTGAGTGAGGCGGTTCCTCATTTTAGCTACAAATTCCACAGGAATGAAGTAATTGTGATCTGCCTTTAAAAGCACCTCCCCACCCCAAGCTGGGCCTTAGGTCCAAATCTAGCCACAGGAACTGAGGACAGCTGCAGTTTAAAATAAAAATCTGGCTAATTATAATTTAAATTAAGCCTATGCTGTCTCGGTGGTTGTCATGTGTGGTTGAAGCTTGCTGCAAATGGACTCTGAGATTTAAAAAAAGGTCCTACCTTGCCTCAGACTTGAGCATGTTCATGTCAAGTGTCCTCTAAACCCTATTCTGATCAAGTTGTCCCCTTGCCTGTGATTTATTTGTGGTGCTATTTACTGGGTGAGAGAGAACACGAGGTGCAACAGAACCCACTATGAGTGGGGGCATGGGGGAAGTGAATAGGCCTACCAGAAATGAATAGTGCGGAAGAGAGAGTGGAGAATGGGTGGAATCTCCTTTTATAGGTCACCCCTGAATGTGCGTATGGGCTTACATAGCTATGCCACGCATGTGCATACATTCTGTGATCATGCGGGGCAATTACATGACCACACTGAACATGGATTACTTAGGACATAAGGCCCTGGGGTGACTTAAGCATTTTGCCTGACTGCTGGACAGTGCATTCATGGTCATGTAGCTAGGAAGTGGCTATGAGTTATAACACTCCATCCATTTTGTTATTATAAAAATAAGGGGTTAAGAGTGGCAGGTGAACAGGAATGGGGGTGCCATGTCTCCCAGAACTGCTTCCAGCTGACTTGGTGGGTGTCAGTTAATTTTTGGGAGTAGGGAGGGGAGCTTTTCTTGAGGTAGCTGGACATTCTGAGGTAGCTGAATTGTCTTCACTGCTGCTTTTAGCCTTGTGGAATCATTCATTGCTGCTTGGATCTGACTGTTTGGATTTAACAAGGTGCTGGTGAGGCAGAAGAAGTTTAGAAAAAATTTTACCTTGAGGGGAAAGGGGAGATAAGATGGGGGGTCCCCATGGGCCCCAGGATGAGGAAGGGGGTCCCCGGACCAGGAAAGTTTGAATGATACTTATCTGAAGTGGATCTGACCTGTCCAGGTGGGTCCAAGCCAGCTCTAGATCATGGGAAAAAAATTAAGTTTATGAAGGAGACAAATTTTAAACATATTAAGAAGCAGCCAAAGGGAATCTAAAACCCTGAGCTAGTAGCCATGATATTATAATGATATTAAAATGTTTAGTACTCTGCTATCAGAATTTCATTGGTTAGTGTTAGAGGGGGGGGGCTTTTTATCTTCATCAGAGACAAACCTCAAGGCAACTTTTTGTTTGTTTTCAGAGTGCAGACCCTTTTGAGTCTGAGGGTGTGAATCCCTCTGGAGTGTTATTGTTTCTTACCACCTGGGTATATTTGATGGTCTTTGCGCCTCTGGCTCTATGTCTGATGGTGGTCCTGTAACAGTTAGCTGAGTAGTTAGTTAATTAGAAATTTGAGTGTGTTATTAGAGACACAGAGGGAAACTGATGAAGCAGAATGTGGTTGGTAGAGACAGGAGAATGCAGAGGGGGAATCAGGAAGAAAAACATATGGGGTTCCCAATCCAGTGGGATTGAGTATGGTTGTGGGATGAAACCTCATTCTTCTGGAATTGGAGACAAGGCAGTTGATCTCAGTGTCCTCTGGAACTTAAGAGAGCAGGGCCCTGTTTGTGTCACTGTGTATGAGGAGGAAGTCCCCTGGGTTGGGACTGGGGTGAAAGGTTTCAGGTGAGACTGATGAATTCAATTGGGGGGAAGCCTTCGAGCTTAGCAGTGAGGGTTACAAGAATTACCTTGAAGGGTCCCTGCCATTTAGGGGAAAGGAGTGGGGCACTGGCCTGGAGGGGAAAGAAGGACCTTATCCCCAATGTGGATTGGGGATGTGCATGGATTGTGACATGGCTGGGGTAAGGAATGGTCAGCAAAATTTCATAAGAGAGAGCAGAGGTGATAGAGTGTGGTGGGGAGCAGGTGGTCAGGGAGGGTGAAGGTTTGGATGGGAGTTGCGGGGTTAGAACTGGCCTCCCATACAAAAATTCAAATGTTGTTTGCAAAGGGCTTGGAGCCTGAAAAGAGCTAGAGGCAATAATTTCACCCAGTCAAGGTAAAGTTCCAGTGCCATCTTAAAGAGTGGTTGGGACGTTCCACCTTCCCTGAGGACTGAGGGTGGTAAGGTATATGGAAATGCCAAGGAATGTTAAGAGCTTTAGATAGGGTCTGGGAAATCTGGGAGGCCATTATTAGTCTGAAGAGAGGCAGGGATCCTAAATTGGGGGATGATCTCCCAGAGAAGGAGGTCAGTGACTGTCTGAGTCCACTTATGAGAAACTGGAAATGCCTCCACCCAGCTCGAAAAAGAGTCCACGATCATGAGAAGATATTTAGGGGTTGGGGATTTAGCTCAGTGGTAGAGCGCTTGCCTAGCAAGCGCAAGGCCCTGGGTTCTATCCTCAGCTCCACAAAAAATAAAATAAAAATTAGGGGCACAGGGCAGGTTGACACAACCAAAAATGTGTGAGTAAGAGGGATATCCCTGAAAATATAATTAAGTGGTGGGGTCTGATGAGGTAGGCAATCCCGTCAATAGGGAGACAAGAAGGAGAGGTGGGGCCCTAAAACTCCCTCAGGACTGAATAAGTGGCCCCAGTGTCCAAAAGGAAGGGAATGGATTGCCCCGATACTGTAACGGCTACCCTAGGTTTCCTGTGGAAGATGACTGTCATCAGATTGGAGCCTGGGCACCTTCAATCATCCATCGCCAAGCCTAGGAGATTGGCTGGAGGGTGGTCTTTGTTTGATGTCCCCATGCCACGAGGTCCATAGGGGCAGTAAACTGTGTCCCTCTTGGTGGTACTTTGGACAAGGCCAGGTGGCCTTCTCAACCACATTTAAAACAGGGCCCTGGGGACCTTCAGGAGACCAGGCAGATAGCCTGGACCAGCAGTCTTTGGCAGTCTTGTTTATGGGTTTTCTCATCTTGCCCATGGTAAACCTTAAAAGCCACTGCTAAGACAACTGTCTATGGAGTCAGAGGCCCTCTCTCCAGATGCTTAAGTTTGGCTCTCAGGATCTAGATTAGTATATTGTAAGAGGTCTTTTAAGTCATTCTAGAAATTGAGACCGACTCTCTTCCGTATCCTGAATTATGCCCTTTAGCTTTTCATAGTTTACTGATTTGAGGCAGCCTTACAAAGACCTGCTAGGAGGCAGGTCATAAAGCAATCCCTAGCTAGAGAGCCATCTGGGGTATTATAATCCCATTGTGGGTCCCAATTGGGAACTGTTTCTGCTCTGGGAGGATGGGCTGCATTAGTCTGGTGGACCTCGTCTGCATGTATTCTAGCCTATTCCCAAACTCGTCTGCACTCCCCAGGAAGTAGGTTATTAGTGAGGATAATGTATATGTCATGAGAGTGAGACTATAGGATTGGGTACTGTATTGGAATTGTTTAATAAAGGAAGTAGAATTAGATGTGTAAGAACCCAGTTTTTTGTTTTTTGTTTTTGTTTTTTAATCTAAGAGAGTTCATCTAACGAGAATGGGGGCATGTACAGTCCATCCACCCCAGGTACCTCTTGCAAAGGGAGAACAGCCTCTGGGTTGGCCTGACTGGGGTGGGGTTCCTTAGCAGCTCAAGAACGTGTGTCAGGAGTAAAGATGGGAGCCAGAGTCAGGCGGTTGGAGTGGCCTGATACTGGAGAGGAAGGAAGGGGCTGGGGGAGCTGACAGAGCAAGAGTTTGGAAATGCAGGGGTTCATTAGCAGGGTCTAAAGCAGTAGTCAGAGGTTCCTCGGTTTGGGTTGCATAGCTAGGAGCACGTGGGCAGGTGAGTAGGAATCAAGGAGGGAGGGTTTGGAGCTGAGATAGGAAAAAGCTTGGATATTAGGTAACTCTTTCCATTTGCCCATTCACTGACAGAAGTTAGAGAATTCCTGTAAAATATCAGGGTCCAACAAGCCATGAGGTAGCCATTTTTTTTATTGTTATCTAAGGGATACTTAGGCCATTTTTTAGTGCAGAGGTGGAGAAGCTTAGAAATCTTTAAGGAAGACATTTAGCTGAGAGGTTTGAGGGTTTCCAAAAGGCATCCCAGAGGAGATGTGGGGCTAATGGGATTGGAAGCCTTGTTTCTCGTGGCTGCAGCAGAGAGGAAAAAAAAATGAAAAAATGAAATCCAATGGCTAAAATATCTCAGGCATCGCCGAGATCAAGCGAGGATGGATGAAAGGTACAAGTCGTTCCATGCTCCATCAAGCGAAAGGGTGAGGGCCGGGGCCACAGCCCACAGATGAGGGGCTGACAGACAAGAAATGAAAGAGAATGATGTCTCAGACTGCTGGTGGGGGAATGGCTGAGGGTTATAGCCAGCGATGGGAGCTGACTGTAGCCACTAACAACTGTGGGCAGGAGCACCCCCCAGTCCCAAGGACACCAGAAGGATGCCAGATGATCCACGGTCGTTCCCATTGGTCCAGGGAACTGTTTACGCTGGCTGGTAAAGGGGAAAACTTACCAACTGAAGCAGCCGGTGCTGTGCAGATCAATCAATGTGTGGCTGGACAGATGAAAAGTGGGCAGTTGCAGATGAACCAACCTCAGTTCTGTGCTTGGAGAGCCTGCTTTGTCACAGCACCAATGTTATTTATTTGCGGCACTATTTACCAGGCAGGAGAGAACAGGAGGTACAATGGGAACCCACTATAAGAGTTTTATTGGGGGGGGGGGCATGAATAGGCCTACCAGAAATGAGTAGTGGGGAAGACATCAGGGAATGGGTGGAATCTACTTTTATAGATCACTCCATGTTATGTGCATATGGGCTTACATAGCTATGCCATGCATGCACGTAGATTATGTGATCATGCTGCATGCAGATTACTGACCACTCACTCAGTGTATGGATTATATGAGATGTAAGGCCCTGGGTGACTAAGCATTTTGCCTGACTGCTGGACCGACAGTGCATGTGTGGTCATGTAGCTAGGAAGTGGCTACGAATTGTAACACTGGCTGTGTAACAGGAAAAGAGAAAAACAGCAAAAAGCTAAGAGAATTGAAAACATTGCTTCCTCAGGTTAAGGTAATATACACCTTTAATCCCAGAACTCAGGAGGCAGAGGCAGGTGGATCTCTGTGAGTTCAAAGCCAGACTCTATGGTCTACATAGTGTTCCAGAATAGCAAGCAAGGTCTCAAACTAAAAACAAACCAAAAACCTCCCCAAAGCTCCATAATCAGAATAGCCTTGCTCATAAATTTAAAATGCAGAGTGTATTCTTGAGAGGACTCCAGTAGAAACATGCATGGCATCACTTACTGAAACAGCTTTCCTAAGAGAGAAGACAGAACAAACTTGGATGCCCATTAATGAGAGAATGGTTGAATACTGTATGAAATAGCCATTCTCGGGAGTACTGTGGAGCCATTAAAAAGATGAGCTGGAGAGGTGGCTCAGCAGAAGAGAGCTTGCTGTGCAGATATGAGGCCCCGAGTTCACCCCCATTACCAAAAGCAGGGTGCGGAGTGCATGCCTGTAACCCCAGTGTCACTCAAGTTCACTGGCTTCCAGCCTGTCTCTAGGCTCAGTGAGAGATCCCCATCTCAAAGGAACAAGGTGGGGAATGATGAAGCAGGACATCAGTGTCCTCCTCTGGCCTGGCAGTATGTAAAATAATATTGTAGAATATTATTTTCAGATGTGTTACATTTGTTTGTGCTGTGGAACATTTGTTTTAAAATGATGGAAAGATGTGTTGCGTTCTTTTCTGTTGCATTTGTTTAACTCTGGGAAGCAGTGTTTCTTTGCCTGTCTAAAACACCTGGTGTTCTAATAAAGAGCTGAACGGCCAATGGCGAGGCAGGAGAAAGGATAGGTAGGGCTGGCAGGCAGAGAGGATAAATACAAGGAGAAATGTGGGAAAAAGAAAGAAGGACCAAGGGAACATGGAGAGGAGGGTGCTAGGGGCCAGCCACACAGAGACCCAGCCAGCCACGGAGTAAGATTGAAAGTAATATATACAGAAATAAGAAAAGAAAAAAGCCCAGAGGGAAAAGGCAGACGGGATACTTAAAAGTTTTTTTTTTTTTAAAAAAAAGCTGGCTATAAATAAGCCAAGCTAAGGCCTGGTATTCATAAGTAATAATAAACCTCTGTGTGTGATTTATTTGGGAGCTTGATGGTGGGCCTCCCAAAGAATAAAAAGAACAAAAACAACCAACAACACACCTGTACCACATCGTGCATATACCAGACATATACAACACACACACACACACACACACACACACACACACACACACACACACACACATTTATTTTAAGTATAGAGAGCTTCTGGATAAGATAGGAGATTAGAAGCTGCATAAATGAAACTCAAAACGGTCAAGATAATACACAATAACCTTTTTCCTGTAAGAGACAAGATTTGTGAATGAACTTATTGAGCCAAGTGAGATCTCTGAGGGGAAGCAAGTAGGAGCCACTGAGAATCTTTGCCCAAATGAACCAAGCTGTACCTATGAACACAGTGGAATGTGCCATGGAAGTGCTTCCCCTCACAGACACTGGCCCTGCAGAAATACAAGTTGAAGCAGAGTATAGGGAACAAGGTCCTAGGAACCCTCAGATAATGACTACCAGCCTCCCCTTTGCCACACCGCCCTGACCACCACACTGCATCACGCTCCACACTGCATCACACTGAGCCTGCTGCTGAAGCCAAGCAGTCTGTCTTCACATCTCACCATGCAATCCCGAGAAATGATAGACTAGAAACACACTCCAAAAGGTACTTGTTTAAACTCTGCTGTAATAGTACGTTCTTTAAACTGGGTTCTATGTATTCTATATACTTTAAGTATCTTAGCTCAGGTTACATATCTCATGCACTGGCCCAATCTAAGGAAATCCAGATGATCACATCATACACACAAAGAAGTCCACATGTCCAAGTCAAATCACAAAATCAGAAACAATCTGAATGATCATGACAGCATGTCTCCCATCAATTCCACTAGTCCTATAGAAGTAGTGTCTGACAAGAATTCCCTAGATGAACCCCACGATGCAGAATTTAAAAGAACAATCATGAACTTTATCAAAGAATTCAAGGAGTTATAATGAAAAATACAAACATATACTTTATCAAATAATTCAAGGAATTGGGCCAGTAGGCAAGGCTCCAGTGAGCAGGTCTTTCTACCACCACCTCCACCAGACCCTGTAATCTACAAGTCCCACTCTGCCCTCTAAACCCACCCATCCCCTGTGACCTCCTCAGCGGCTCCCTGAGACGCAGACATCGCCAGCAGTGATGGGACCAAGAGGTGAGTGACTGTCCTCCCAGCTGGACAGCCCCATCCCTAGGCCCTAGGCCCCAAGGCACACCCCTTCCCCTCCATCCCCACCCATTGCAACCCCACTAGCTGGCCAGCAGGCAAGGCTCCTGCAGGCATGCCTTTCCACCCCCTCATCAGATCCTGTAATCTGCAAGTCCCACTCCACCCCCAAACCCACCCATATCTCTCAATCTCAGCAGCTTCCTGAGACACAGACACCATCTGTACTGACTGGACCAAAAGCAGCTCCCTAAGACACAGACACCACCTGCACCAATCGCATGAAGAGTGCCTTCTGCCCCCTGAGGTACTGACACTGCCTCCACCAACTGGAGGAAGAGATGGGTAGATGCTAGAGCAAGAGTACATTCGACAACATAAAGGGCAATATGGCACCACAAGAACTAGTGGTTCTACAACAGCAAGACTTGAACATCCCAGTGCAGATGAAGCAGAAGAGAACGACCTTAAAAATAACTTTATAAAGAGGAAATGAAAAACTCCCTTAAAGAAATTGAGAAAAAAGACAAAAAAAATTGGAAGAAATCAATAAATCCCTTAAAGAAAGTCAAGTAAAAGCAAACAGGTGAAGGAAACAGTTCAAGACTTGAAAACTGGAATAGAGACAATAAAGAAAACACAAACTGAGGGAATTCTGGAAATGGAAAATCTGGGTAAATGAACAGGGAACTACAGATGCAAGCATAACCAGAAGAATGCAAGAGATGGAAGAGAGAATCTCTGCCATTGAAGATACAACAGAGGAAATGGATTCAACGGTCAAAACATTAAAGCCAACAAAGTCATGGCACAAAATGTCCAGGAAATCTGGGACACTATGTAAAGACCAAACCTAAGAATAACAGGAATAGAAAGAGAAGAATATCACCTCAAAGGCACAGAAAATAATTCAACAAAATCAGAAGAAAACTTTCCCAACCTAAGGAAGGAAATACCTATGAAGATACAAGAAACTTACAGGACACCAAATAGGACCACAAAAAGTCCCCTTGATACAAAATAATCAAACCACTAAACATACAGAATAAAGAATATTAAGAGTTGTAAAGGAAAAAGGCTAACATATAAAGGCAGACCTATCAGAATAACACCTGACTTCTCAATGGAGACACTGAAAGCCAGAAAGTCTTAGATGTTATACAGACACTAAGAGACCATGGATGCCAGCCCAGACTACTATACCCAGCAAAACTTTTAATCACCACAGATGGAGTAAATGAGACATTCCATAACAAAACCAGATTTAAACAATACCTATCTACAAATCCAGTCCTACAGAAAGCACTAGAAGGAAAACTCCAACCCAAGGAAGTTAGATACACACATGAAAACAGAGGCAATAGATAATCCCACACCAGCAAATCCCAAAAAAGGGAAACACACACACACACTACCATCAAAAAATAACAGGAATTAACAATCATTGGTTATTAATATCCCTTAATATCAATGGATTCAACTCACCTATAAAAAGACACAGGCTAACAGAATGGATATGAAAACAAGATCCATTCTTCTGCTGCATACAAGAAACACACCTCAACTTCAAAGACAGACACTAACTACCTCAGAGTAAAGTGTTGGGAAAAGACTTTCCAATCAAATGGACTTAAGAAGCAAGCTGGTGTAGCTATCCTAATATCTAACAAAATATACTTCAAATTAAAATTAATCAAAATAGATGGAGGAGGACATTTCGTATTCATCACAGGAAAAATACAGCAAAATGAAGTCTCAGTTCTGAACATTTATGCTCTAAATACAAGGGCACCCACATATGTAAAAGAAACATTACTAAAGCTTAAATCACACATCAAATTCCACACACTAATAGTGGAAAACTTCAGCGCCCCATTCTCACCAATGGACAGGTCTGCCAGACAGAAACTTAACAGAGGAATAAGGGAACTAACAAATGTTATGACTTGAGTGGGCTTAACAGACATAGGACATTCTACCCAAACACAAAAGAATAAATCTTCTCAGCATCTCATAGAACCTTCTCTAAAATTGACCACATACTTGGGCACAAAGCAAATCTCAACAGAAACAAAAAAAAAAAAAAAAAAAAGGGATATTCCCCTGTATCTTATTGGATCACCATGGTTTAAAGTTAGAGTTCAATAACAACACAAATTACAGAAAGTGTATAAATTCATGGAAACTGAATAATGCTCAACTGAATCACTGAGTCAAGGAAGAAATAAAGACTTCCTAGAATTCAATGAAATGAATATACAACATACCCAAAATTTATGGACACTATGAAAGCAGTTCTAAGAGAAGAGTTCGTAGCACTAAGTGCCTACATAAAGATGCTGGAGAAATCTCACACTAGTGACTTACCAGCACACCTGAAAGCTCTAGAACAAAAAGAAGCAAACTCACTCCAGGAGGAATAGATGCCATGAAATAATCAAATTGAGGGCTGAAATAAATGAAATAGAAACAAAGAGAACAATACAAAGAATCAATGAAATGGGGTTGGTTCTTTGAGAAAATCAACAAGATAGACAACCCCTTATCCAAACTAACCAAAAGGCAGAAAGAGAATATCCAAATCAACAAAATCAGAAACATAAAGGGAGACATAACAGACACTGAGGAAATCCGGAGAATTACCAGGTCATACTTCAAAAACCTGTACTACACAAAATTTGAAATTTTAAAAGAAATGGAAAATTTTCTGGAAAAATTTTTTCTGGACAAAGAAGCCAAAACTGTACAATGGAAAAAAGAAAGCATCTTCAACAAATGGTGCTGGCACAACTGGACGTCAACATGAAGATTGCAAGTAGGTCCATATCTATTGCCATGCACAAAACTCAAGCCCAAGTGTATCAAAGACCTCAACATAAATCCAGTTACACTGAAACTGATGGAAGAGAAAGTGGGAAGTAGCCTTGAACACATCAGCACAAGAGACCACTTCCTAATATAACATCAGTAGCACAGATATTAAGAGCAGCAATCAATAAATGGGAACTCTTGAAACTGAAAAACTCTAAGGCAAAGGACACTGTCAATAAGATAAAACGATACCTATAGAATGGGAAAAGATCTTCACCAAACCCACATTTGACAGAGGGCTGATTTCCAAAATAAAGAACTCAAGAAACTAGACATCAAAATACCAAATAATCCAATTAAAAAATGGGGCACAGATCCAGAGGATTCACAGCAGAAGAATCTCAAATGGCTGAAAGACATTTAAGGAATTGCTCAACATCCTTAATCATCAGGGAAATGCAAATCAAAACGACTCTGAAATATCATCTTACACCTGTCAGAATGGCTAAGATCAGAAACACTGATGACAGCTTATGTGAGAGAGGTGGTAGTACAAACTTGTACAGCCACTTAGGAAATCTGTTTGTCAACTTCTCAGAAAATTGGGAATTAATCTATCTCAAGACCCAATAATACCACTCTTGGGCATATACCCAACAGATGCTCAATCATACTGCAAGGACATTTGCTCATCTATGTTTATAGCAGCATTGTTTGTAGTAGCCAGAACCTGGAAACAACCTAAATGCCCCTTAACCAAAGAATGGATTTTAAAAATGTGGTACATTTACTCAATGGAGTATTACTCAGCTGTGAAAAACAATGGCATCGTGAAATTGGCAGGCAGATGGATAGAACTAGAAAATATCATCCTGTGTGAGGTAACCTAGAATCAGAAAGACACACATGGTATGTACTCATAAGTGTATACTAAATGTAAGGCAAAAGATAACCAAACTTCAACCCACAGCTCCAGAGAAGCTAGGTAACAAGAACCCTAAGAGGGATACATGGATCACCCTCGGAAGGGGAGATAGATTAGAGCCCCTGGGTAAACTGGGAGTGGGATAGTGGTAGAGGGGAGGGGATAGGAGATGAGAACATGGAGAAATGGAATGGTCGAGCTGAAGGAGGGATGGAATGGGAGAGCAATGAAAGAGATGTCTTGATAGAGGGAGCCATTATGGGATTAGGGAGAAACCTGGTGCTAGGGAAATTCCCAGGAATCCACAAGGATGACCCCAGCTTAGACTACTAGCAATAGTGGAGAGGGTGCCTGAACTGGCCTTCCCCTGTAATCAGATTGGTGAATACCCTGTCACCATAGAGCCTTCATCCAGTAACTGATGGAAGCAGATGCAGAGATCCACAACCTAGCACCAGGCTGAGCTCCTGGAGTCCAGTCGAAGAGAGGGAGGAAAGATTATACGAGCAAGGGAGATCAAGATCATGATGGGGAAATCTACAGAGATAACTGAACCAGGCTTGTGGGAACTCATGAACTCTAGACTGACAGGTTTGGAGCCTACATGGGACTGAACTAGGTCCTCTGCATGTGGGAGACAGTTGTGTAGTTTGGTGTGTTTGAGGGGCCCCAGTAATGGGACCAGGATCTATCCTTGGTGCATGAGCTGCCTTTTTGGAGCCAATTCCCTATGGTGAGATGCCTTGCTCTGACTTGATGCAGGGGGGAGGGGCTTGGTCCTGCCTCAACTGAATGTACCAGGCTTTGTTGCCTTACCCTTTTGGAGGAGTAGATGGGGGTGGATCAGGGGAAGGTTGGGGGGGAAAGGTAGGAGGGATGGGAGGAGGAAACTTTGGTTGGTATGTAAATGAATAAATAAAAAGAATTCAAAGAGTTTAATAAAAACTCTTCATTGAACTCTAAGAGGATAACAAACACTCAAGCAATGGTCAAGAAAATGCAAATGCACGGTTGAAAGAAATGATGAAGATAATTCAGGTGTTATTGAAGTCAACGAGGTAGAAACTGAAGAGAACACAAGCTGAGATGAAGATGGAAAATTCAATGTTCCAGCTAGAAAACTCAGGGGGAATCCTTTCAAGTAGAATGAATCAAATAGAAGGTAAAATAATCAGAACTCAAAGATAAAATAGAGGATCTAGACAAAATATGAAAAAAAGTTTAAAGCACAGGAAAGGAACATGTGGGAAATTGGGACATCATCAAAAGACCAAATCTTTGAATTACAGGCATAGATGAGGAAGAAGAATCCCAGACCAATAGCTCAGACCAGATATATGAAAGACACACCCATATAGATGCAAGAAGCATATAAAACACCAACTAAACAAGACCAAAAAAGAAATACCCTACAGCGTGTCATAGTCAAGACACTAAATATATAGAACAAGGAAGAAAACTATTGAAAACAGTAAGAGAAAAAAGAGAAGTCACATATAGGAAAACCCATCAGAATAACACCCGATTTCTCAGTGGAACTCTGAAAGAGCCAGAAGAGCCTGGAGAAAATAGTTCTAAAAGACCATGGTGGTCAACCTAGACTACTGTACCTAGCATAACTATCTGTGATAGTTGAAGAAGAAAGAAAAACTTTCCATGATATAAACAGCCTAAAACTTCATATTGAACAAAAAACGTTAAACAGAGTACTGGAAGCAATACTTTAAATTGGAGAGAGGGATAAGCATGGCCACGAGACTCTAGAAAGCAAACAAGTGAAGCTAGAATTAATGAAATACAAAGAATGACTAAGAACACAAGCCAGAGAAAAAGACTCCAACCAACACTCACCTTTCAACAATAACTGTGAGACTAATGGCCCCAGCTCTCCAATCAAAAGACACAGCCCTGCTGAATTTATTAAGAAAGAAAATCCATCTATCTGCTGTCTACAGAAAACCCATATTAGTTCTAAAAATAGGCACCACTTTAGAAAGGATGAGAAAACTATTCCAAGCAAACGGGATCAGGAAGCAATCAGGTACTGTCATTCTACTTTGTAGACTCAAACTAAAGCTAAAAAGAGAAAAAAAAAGGCTTTGTGCTAATTAAGGATCAATTAATCAAGAAATGTTACAATGCTTAAACATATATACATGAACTTCTGGCGCACCCCATTTTATAAAAAAGCATAAAAAGAATTAAAGACAGATTAACACAAACCCAATAATAGTAGGTAATTTCAGCACCCTACTTTCTCCAATGGGTCAAATGAACAAAAGATAAATAGAAACCTCAGAATTAAATGATATCCTACATCAAATGGACTTAACAGACATCTACAGAATATTCCACCCAAACACCAAAGAATATACATTCTACTCAGTGGCATATGGAAATCTCTCTAAAATAGACACAAAGCAAACTTCAACAAATACAGAAAAATGTAACTAAGCCTCATATATCTTATCCAACCATTATGCAATAAAACAAAATGGATGGCAAACAAAACCCTAAATAAGAGTTGTGGAGACTAAAACTCGTGGGTATTAAACAACTCATTACTGAATGATGAATGAGTCAAAGAAGAAATCGAAATACTTCTGGAACTAAATAAAAAAGAAACATAACACAACAAAACCTCAAGACAAAAGAAAATAATACAAAGAATCAGAAGATCTAAGAGCTGGCTCTTTGAGAAGATAAACAAGATTGACAGACCCTTGCCCAACTAACTGAGAGGAAGAAAGAAAGAGATGATCCAAACTAACAATCAGAAATGAATGGACATTACAACATGAACATTACAACAGACATCAAAGAAATACAGAATATTATAAGGAAAAGCTTTAAAAATCTGTACACTATTAAGCTGTGAAATCTAAAAGAAGTGGATGAATTTCTTGATTCATCCAAGCTACCAAAGTTAAACCAAGATGAGATCAACAACAAATAATGAGATTAAAAGAGTAATAAAAAGACAAAATCATTTCAATAGATGAAGACAAAAATCACATGATCACCTTAATAGACGCAGAGAAAGCCTTTGATAAAACCCAACATGTAGGGAAAAGGGGCTGGTTAAAGAAACTCAGATCAGAGCCATCTCTGCCCCTGGCCAACTGACCAGTGGAACCGACCAGTGGAACCAACCAATCACAGAGCAGGAAAGTAGCACCCTGACCTTGGAGCCCAGAACCAGGGAAAGAAACACAGCCTGGGTTTGAGACCTGAGCCAGAGAAATGAACACTCTCTCCCCAAACCCAGAACCAAGGCAACATGCCTGACTCTGAAACCAGTACCAAAGAAACACTCTTGGTCCCTAGAATCAGTCAGTGAAAGAAATATACCATGGCCTTAGAATTAGTGTCCAAAAGCTAAGAAAGGCCAGTGGAAGAAACACAATTTGGCTCTCAGATCAGAGCCGTCTCTGCCCCTGGCCAACTGACCAGTGAAACCAACCAATCACAGAGCAGTTTCCAAAACTGACCAACTTCTGGGCAGAAAAGAACTAACCAATCCCTGGTTGACCTGCCCCTAAAACATATTAGATAAACTGCCCTGCCTGGTCAGTTGTGGGCTGTTCTCTCCACCCTGGGACTCTACTGGATTCCTCCTTCCCAAATCTCTTTCTCAAAAGAGTTTTGGTGTGAAGATCTTCATTCACTGGCACAGAGAAGAACCTTGCTAAGATGTACCTTAGTGGACAGAGCAAGGGGGAGCTGAACAGAAGATCCTTGTTGAGACATCCCATAGTGGACAGAACAAGGAGAAACAGAACAGAAGATCCTTGCTGAGACATCCCATGGTGGACAGAGCAAGGGGGAGCTGAACAGCAGATCCTTGCTGAGATGTCTCTCAGTGGACACTTTTCCCTGGAGCTGGAGGAGATTGCTACATTTCTGCAGGGGTTTCCACTTTTGTAGAGTGAAGAGCAAAAGAAGCAACATCTTAGGCCAGAGAAGAAGCAGCTCTCTGCTAGGAAGTCCCCTTAAGTGGGGACAGAGCAAAGCTCAGCTGTAGCCGCTCTCCAGGAGAGGAGCAGGACTGTTATATCCTGTGGGGAGACCATCCCCCACCACACCAGGTATATATAGCCTGACTCTCCCCAACAGTCAGGATACCTTTCCCTGCTGAGCTGTCCCAGCAGCTCCAGGCCTGACTCTCCTGAGCAGTCAGAATACCTTCCCTTCCAGGCCTAGGCCTGAGCTGTCTCATCGCAGCTCCAGCTGTCAGAGATGTCCTAAACAGCTGGAGGTATCTGGGATACCTCTAGGACTGAGCTGTCCTAAGCAGCTCCAAGTATCCGGGATACCTTTCCTTCCAGGGCTGAGCTGTCTCATTGCAGCTCCAGCTGTCAGAGCTGTCTTAGCAGCTCAAGGTGTCGCCTGACTTCCCAAGCAGGCAGGATACCTTTCCCCAGAGTTGCAAAATTCACACAACATGCTTTCATGTTAAAGTCCGAGAGAGAGTGGGACTGAAGGGAACATACCTCATCATAATAAAGGCTTGTATAATAAGTTCACAGTCAACATTCTCCTTAATGGAGAAAAATTTGATCCTGTTAAAAATTGGAATGAGACAGGGCTGTCCACTATCCTCACTCCTTTTCAACACAGATTTAAAGCACCAGCTGGAGCAATGCAGCATAAGAAGGAAATTAAATTGATACAAATAGGAAAGAAGATGTCAAACCATCTCTACTTTAAGGAGATATATTATACATAAGAGATCCTAAACACCCCACCAGGAAACTTTTGGAAATAATTGTTTCAGTGGCAGGGTACAAAATCGTCTTACAAAAATCAGTGGGCTTCCTCTACACCTACAGCAAACACACTGAGAAAGGGATCATGGACACACACCCATTTATAGTAGCATCAAAGACAATAAAACACCGGAATAAACCTAATCTAGAGGTGAGAGGCCTCTACGGTGAGAACTTGACATCGCTGGGAGAAGAGATAGAGAAAGACACTAGGAAGTGGAAAGGCACCCCAGTTTCACGGATTGGCAGAATTAACATTGTGAAAATGGCCATCGTACCAAAAGCATCTTATAGATTCCATGCAATCAAAATCAAAACACCTACAACATTCTTCACAGAACTAAACACAAAACAAAAACTATGGAATGAGAAAAGACAGCTAGCCAAAGCAATCCTGAACAAAAAGAATAATACTGAATGAATTGCCACCCCAGACTTTAAGATGTATTATAGAGCTATAGTAACAAATATAATATGCTACTGGCATAAAACCAGGCTATATAGACCAGTGGAATGAAATATGAGAAGGCTCAAACATGAGTACTGGTAACTACAGTCATCTGATATTAAAGGCAACACACACACACACACACACACACACACACACACACACACACACACGCACACACTGGAAGAATGACAGCATCTTCATTCAACAGATGGTGCTGGAAAAACTGGATATCCACAGGCAGAAGAATGAGATTAGGCCCGTTTCTATAAAATATTAGCCCCAAGTGAACCAAAGGCATCAAATTGAAACCTGAAAGGCTAAAACTGCTAGAAGAAAACATGGGCAGAACCCTACAAAATGTAGGTGTAAGAAAGGACTTTCTGGCTGGGCGGTGGTACACACCTTTAATCCCAGCACTCGGGAGGCAGAGCCAGGCAGATCTCTGTGAATCTGAGGCCAGCCTGGGCTACAAAGTGAGTTCCAGGAAGGGTGCAAAGCTACACAGAGAAACCCTGTCTTGAAAAACCATAAAAATAAAACAAACAAACAAACAAACAAAAAACCTTGGAGGTTTCATCTCACCTCAGTCAGAATGGCTGAGATCAGCAAAATTACTTGACAACAGAAGCTGTCAAGGTTGGAGGGAAGGAGGAATCCTTGCTCACTGTTAATGGGACTACAGATTGGTGTAGCCTCTCTAGAAATCAGGGTGGAGAATCCTCAGAACACTAAAAATAAATCCACCGGTGGAGAAAGGCACCTGCCAAACAAGCCTGGCAGCTTGAGCTGGATCCTGAAACCTATTTAAAGACTAGAAGAGAGTACTGACTCCATAAAGTTGTCCACTGACCTCTACCGGCATGCCACAGCATGCATATATACATGCACACACATACATAATAATACATAAAAAAATAAACTTAAAAAACACATATTCTGCTACATCTGAAAATCTAAAATAAATCAGTGAATTTCTAGGTACACATGGCCTACCACAATCAAACCCAAGATGAGATAAATAATAAAAAAAATGAGATTGAAAGAATAATAAAACCAAAACAAAAATCAATAACTAAAAAGCAAACAACAGCAAAGCAGCCACATGGAGTCACTGGTAAGCTCTACAAGACCTTCAAGGAGTAAGACCAAGGCATCTTGAACTGTCCATGAAGTAGAAAAGGAACGAACTCTGCCGAATTCTTTTTACAAAACCAGTATTATAGTGATACCAAAACCAGACACACACACACACACCAGAGAGAGAGAGAGAGAGAGAGAGAGTAAAATGATCTCTCTGATGAAAAACATAAAAATTATCAGCAAAGTATTTGCAAACCAAATTCAAAAACTTATCAAAAGATCATTCACTACAATCAAGTTGGATTCACTCCAGAAATGAAGGGATGGTTGAACAGCCACAAATCACTAAGTATAATATATCACATAAATGGCTCCAAGGGTAGAGTCACATAACCATTTCAATAGACACTGAAAAGCTTAGGATAAAATCCAACATTGTTTCATGAAAGAGTCCTGAAGACACGGGGAATAGGGAGGACGCATCTCATCGAAGGCCACACAAGACAAAACCATAGCCAGCAACATACTAAATGGAGGAAAACCTGACAGCGTTTCCACTGACCTTGGGACCAAGACAAGGCTGTTCATGCTCTCCACTCTTATTCATTGGAAGTCGTAGCTAGTGTAGTACAAGATGGAAACAAAAAAGATATATGGGAAAGGAAGAACGGAGATATTCTGGCTGTACAGGTACCATACTGACCTGCCAATTACAGCTACTTGAAAATTGAACAGAAAATGCAAGAGACATGCTATCCCTCACATACATAGACATGTAGGACCTGAAGAGACCATGGAGCACAGGGGGCTGAGGGAACTACCAGGAAAGGACTTATATGCTGCACTGCAGAATCCCAAGAACTCTGAGGCTGCAGAGCCCAAGGCTCCCACTCATACCTCCCCACAGCACCACGAGAGTCTGACTGAGGACACCACCATTCAACGCAGCAAGACTGTGCCAGCAATGTGAGTATTCTTTGTTTCCTGCTTTCTATGACTAAGGTTTCCTTTGTATGTTGCTTACAGTCCTTGTTTCTCCATTCCAGTTTACCATGAGGCATTCTTTACTGTACCCTTTAGACACATCTCACACACCCATCTCTTTTTCCCATGCCTTTTCTTCTTTCTCTCATCCTGGTCCCCTCTTTTATTTATTTATTTTTCTTTACTCACTATATCATTCTGGCTCACTGTGTAGACTATGCTGGCTTCACAGAGATCTCCGTGCCTCTGCTCCTTAATGCTGAGATCAAAGGCCTGTGACACCATACCTGATGTTTTTACTTCTTAATTGCAACCTTCCATTGATGCAACATCCTCTGAAATCTGAGGACTCTAATAGTATCCTAACTTTTCCCTCCAAGCCACTTTATCCACTTACGTTGTTTTCTTTATAAACACAGTTGAACTAGTAATTATTCCTTGTCCTCATACACCTTACTTTCCCTGGAATCATGAGCTGCTCTGTGGGTGCTGGGAATCGAACTCAGGTCCATGCGAAAGAGCAGCCAGTGCTCTTAACCACTGAGACATCTCTCCAGCACCAGTGCTGGTTAGTTTTAACAGTCAGCTTGACACAACCTTGAATCAGTTGGGAAGGAAGTCTTAAAAAGGAATTAGCTGGGTCACTTTGGCCTGTGGGCATGATTGTGGGTGATCGTCTTGTTAGGTGGTGTGGAAATGCCGGCCCAACATGAGTGGCACCATTTCCTAGGCAGGTATGAGAGGAGAAAGTGGGTTGAGAGCAAGCAAAGGTGTGTTCACCCTTCCTTTGCTCTTGACTGTGGATGGGGTATGACTAGTTGTTTGAGATCTTGACATGACTTTCCTGAAATTAATGATGGACTGTAACTTGGAGTTGTAAGCCAAATAAACCTTTCTTCCCTCAGCTAATTTTTTTCCAGAATATTTTCATAACAACAGAAATGAAACTAGAATGGAGTACCAGGACAGATTTACCTCCTGCCGTAGAAACAACACAAACCTGATAAAATACAAGAAGCAATGTGTTTACTGTTTCTTTTTGGCCATTTGCCTCTTCTTGCAGTATCAGAGATGAAAACATGGAAAGGCCTACTAAATGGATGCTTCATGAGTGAGCTACATCTTAAACCCTCTTTTCACTTTTTATTTTCTAACAAAGTCTCACTAGCTGCCCAAGCTGGGCTCTAACATTCCATCCTTCTGCCTCAGCATCCCAAGCAGCTGAGATCAGACCTGTGCCACCAGTCTGGGATCAGAAACAATGGCTTTCAAACACTAGGAAAGAGTAGAGGCAGACAAACGGCTCAGCATGTAAGAGTACTTGCTGCTCTTGCACGGGATGTGAACTCAGTTCCCAGTACCTCTGTGGTGGCTAGCAACCATCAACCATCGATAGCCTTAGTTCTAGAGGACCCAGCAGGCACTGAGCATGTGGTACACAGACATACAGTTAGGCAAAACACTCAAACATGTTAAATAAAAATAAAACAAGATTAAAAAATTATAAACATTGGGAAATAGGAAGTGAGTAGCTGTGAACTTGGACAGAAAGGAAGAAAGAAACTGAAGTAATAGTGTAACTATTAGTTCTAAAGTAATTAAACCAAACTAAGAGCTTGCAACATTCAGGTCAAAGGTAGGAGCCAAAGGCTTCTCAGGCTCCACACCAACAGGCTCTTTCTGGGATCTCTAAGACTTGGGTAACCTGGGAAGGATGGAATTAAGAATACACAGAGGTGGGGCCGGAGAGATAGCTCAGATGTCTTCCATAAACCTGAGAGCCCCCCATGTTTGATCCCCAGGAAAGCATAGTGGAAGGAGAGAACCAATTCCCGAGTTGTCCTCTAACACACATACACACACACACACACACGAAATAAACTATAATTTAAAAATAATAAAGAATACAGAGAAGTAGTGATGGCTAGAATGCACAGTGCAGGTGACCAGAGGGCTGTTAATTGTGTCTTCCAGAAATCCACTAGTAATGAATAAAACAGGAAGACTGAACATGTTCAAAACATAATATTAACACTCAGGTCCTCAGTTACACCAGTCAGATTTCAAGAGATCTGTAGCTCACATGTGTAGCACAGACAACAACACTGGAACAACGTGGGGATTTCACATTCCTGCACAATGGTGACAGACACACAGATGAGGGAGAGAATAAGCACCATGCCGACTGCTGCTGTTGGACACGGCAGACAGATGCAGACAGAACAGTGAACACATTGGTATATCTGAGGACCTCGTCATTCTGAGTGGGAACTGCAGGGAACTTCCAAGAAGGAGGAAGGATGGGGCCAACTCTCTTGCCTGCCACAGGTAGCAAGATGGAGGGGGAGGTTATCTTTCCCTCACTCTTGCCACCACATGGCAGATGGGGGAGGGTTCAGGGAGCAGCTCTCCTGCCCTCATGCCCTCAGGGTCTGCTTACCTGTGTCCTGACCACAGGGTTAGCTTTAGTGTGCTTCCCAGGTGAGGTGTACACCTATGGTGAGGGGTGGGCTCATCTTTCCCAATTGCAGGGGTAAGCTCTCTCCTGAGGGGTAGGGCCAGCTTGCCTTCAGTGAGGGGCAGGGCTAGCCATCCCAGGGTCAGTGAAGGGCAGGGCCAGCTCAGCACAGAATGGTTCCAATGCCCCCCTCCTCCATGCTGACATGAGCTATGAACATTACCACAGACCCCAGCTACAGCAGGACCATGGATCCAGACATGGCCTTTGGCAGCAGCTCTGGCCTGGATGCTGTCACAGCTCCCAGTGGCAGTATAGGCCACTCAGATCAGCACATCCCTGACAGCAGCATAGTCCCAGGTGACTGACCAGACCCTAGGCAACCACAGAGCCCTCAGTGACAAGAGGAGCCATGGACACAACCCAAGACCCCTGAAAACCCTAGGCCCACAGACCCAGACATGGCCCTAGGCAGTGGCCTGTGTCTGAACATCTCCATGGCTCCAAGTAATAGCACCGGCCACCCTGATCAGCTTGGCCCCAAGGATGGCATAGTCCTTGGACATTTAAATGATCTGAGGTGGTTGACCAGACCCTGGTCATCTGCATGGCCCTCAATGACAACAGGAGCCCTGATATCAACTCAGACCCTGGCTGCTGTAAGGCCATGGACTCAGACCCTCTGCAGCAGCCCTGGTCCACATGATACCATGGCCCCAGGTGACAGTACAGGCTACTCAGATCAGGATGTCCCTAGTGGCAACACTGCCTCCAGATGCCCCCCTGGCCACAAGTTGCATCCCAGACCCCCTCAGTATCTATGTGGCCTTTGGTGGCAACATGGACCACCAACATCAATACAGACCCTGGCTGTGGTAAAACCACAGACCCAGACATGGTCCTAGGCAGCAGCCTGGCACAAATGTTACCATGGTCCCAGGTGGCAGTGCAGCCACCTGGACTGGCATGAACCCCACAGAAGTGTGGCCCTCGGATATCAACATGGCCTCAGATGGCACCCCTTTTCCTCCCCCACCCCCGCTCCCCTCTCCCCCCGCATTGGCATAGTTGTTGATGGTCTCAGGAGCCACAGACCCTGGTCCTCAGCCACAGCCCTGGTCTGGACGATTCCATGGCCGCAGTTGACAGCCCTGGCCACCTAAATCAGCATGACCCTGGCATCATGGTGGCAGCACAGCCCTTGGATACCAACATGGTCACAGGTTGTGGCCCAGACCCCCACTCCCCACCCCGGGCATCTGTGTGGACCCTGGCACCAACATGGACCAGGGACAAAATCACAGATGCTGGTTGCAGCAGGACCATGGACCCAGACATGGTCCATGGCAGCAGCCCAGGCCAAGTTGTCACCATGGCCCCAGGTGGCTGTGCAGGCCACCCAGATTGGCATGGCCCCTGCAGCAGTGAGGCTCTCAGACACCAACGTGACCTCAGGTGGTGGCCCAGACCACAGTCCCCAGCATGATTCCCAGTGGTGACAAGAGCCACAGACATCAACACAGGTCCCCTCGGCTGCTCCAGGGCTAGGAAACAAGACCTGGCCCTTGGTCATAGCCCGGGCCCAGACATGTCCCTGGACTCAGATGGCCAGCTAGCCACTCATGTCAGCCCATTCTCTATCCTCCGCCCCCCCCCCCCCACCTCTCTGGATCCACCTCTCTCCTCAGCCCACAAACCATTCTGTCTCTCCCTATCTTCTGCCTTCCCATCCTGTACTCTCTCACCATATTGGTGCCCAACCACCCAGCACCAGGGCTCTTGGCTGGGTCACAGGTGGTGCTTGGTTAAGTACCGCTTGCCCCACAAGAGAGTTGTTACCTTTCCTCTTTCCCATGTCCAGGCCTAGAGATCTGAGCAGCACTTGGTATGATGATACCTGAGCGCCCAGTACCAGATGCACCAACCAGCTGCTGGTTAATTGTGGACCCCCACCCAAGACCAAAAAGTCTGGGGGAGCACTATCTGTGTCCTCTGGCGATTAAGGATTGGGTGGGGACATTGGCTCCTAGTTGATTATGCCCCCCAGACCAAAAAGTCTGGGTGGGGGCTCCATCTCTTAAGTGGCTCTTAAAACCCCACTTACAACCAAGAGCCTGGAAGGGCACCGACCTAGAGACACTCTCCAAAGTGCGCAGAGTTGTAACAGATACCTGCAGACTGGGAAATGATAGGTATACTCAAGGAAGTTGAAACAAGGGGAAGAGTTTAAAGGCTGGAAGGGTGATGGGGGTATAATCATCGTGGCCGTGCCCCTGCTTCACATGTTAGGAGGCCCTTGGTCTGAGGCCCAGCACTGAAAAGGAAAAAGGACAAGAAAGGAGTGACGCTGTTAGGAGGTGTGGCCTTGTTGGAGTGGGTGTGGTCTTGTTGGAGTGGGTGTGGCCTTGTTGGAGTGGGTGTGGCCTTGTTGGAGGAAGTGTGTCACTGGGGGTGGGTTTTGAGGTCCCAGATGCTCAAACCAGGTTCTATGTGGCACTCTCTTCCTGCTTTCTACTGATCTGGATGTAAAACTCTCAGCTACCATGCCTGCCTGCATGCCACCATGATGATAATGGACTAAACCTCTGAAACTGTAAGCCTGCCCCAATCAAATGGTTTCCTTTTTTAAGAATTGCAGTGGTCATGGTGTCTCTTCACAGCAATAGCAACCCTGACTAAGACAGAGACCAAAGGCAGGAGCTGGCATCAGGTGGAGGTGCTATTTTGGGGCAAGTAATTCTCTTCAGAGCATCACCTTTCAGTTGTCACAGCTTTAAAGAACATTAGAGGTAAACATTGCTATAGACATCTGTGCATATTCCTGAGGCTAACAATTCATGAGATTCATATAGAACAAGAAAAGAGCCTCTTCAGAGTCGTTACAAAGTTCTTGACAGATGACCCATCACCCTTCATAGCTTCCTGCTCTAATTTTGTCTGGGTCTGACAAGAATGACTACACCTTGATGTCATCAGTTTTTGAAAGGGACAACAAGGCAACCTAGCAGCACTTGAGACTGAAGGAAGGAGGACCAGAGTGAAAGCAGGTGCACCCAATGGCCTTAGGACTGTGAATGCAGCTGCTTCTGGACCATCTGGGCATGCGGTGCCTGCAGCTTCAGACTTGCCTTTCCCTTGGAAACAAATCCTGAAGGCTGGCCTTATTCGACAGGGCTCGATGAGACTGTGGACCTACAGAACTGCTTTGAACCAGGTCTTGGTATTGAGACACAGTGATCTTCAAAACCATAGGTTCGCAGAAAGCTCACGGATGACCTGTCAGTGAGGATGTGAAAAGGTCCTTGAAGCTGAAAACAGACCAAATGCAGAACTTCAGATAAGGGGTTCTCAAACAGATCACCCCAGGTTTGCTTTTACTTTGCAGTTTCTGAGGAAACAGGACCTGGGTGCACTTCCCAGCTCAGGGCCATGCTAACTTCCTGTGCATAAATCCTGTTTGACTAAGTCTATCAAAAAGCTGCTTCATTTAAGTTTTCCTACACTCTGCATCCTTTGGTCCTGTGAACCCGCTGCCTCTCTGTGCTACTTACTGTTTTATTTGTTGTTTGTTTGTTGTAGTGTTAGGCACGCACAAACACCCCCCCCCCACACACACGACTGATCCCTAGGTCTTTGCCTGTGTTGGGAAGCCCAGGTTCCTTTGGTGAGATGCCTTACTTGCTGTGTGGAACTTGAAACACTGACTGTGTACGGACTTTAGGTTTGGCCCTGATGGGTTTTGTTAGAACTGAAACAGTGAGTTAATAGTCCACAGATAAGTTTTAGAGCCATAGAAAGAGCAAAGAGCAAATCATAGAAGGATTATCACAGAACCTTGTGTACTTTACAACAGAAACACTAGGCCAGTGGAAGGCTCAGGGGCTAAAGGGGCTTGCCACCAAATCTGACCACCTGAGTTTGATCCCTGGGACCCACTTGTCCTCTGACTTCCCATGTCCTCTGACTTCCACATATGTGTGGTGGCATGCACACCCACGTGTACCCAAATACACAATAATGATTTTAAAACCCTTTTTAAAAACAAACAAACAAAAAATCCATGATACCTTGCTCCCTTGAGCAACCATCACAGCAGCTGTCCTTTCAAACTGATGCCAAGGACATCTTTTCATCAAAATATGTACTTGAGGCTGGAGAGATGGCTCAGCAATTAACTCCACTCCAGGGGTATCTGACACATCTGCCTTCCAGGGATACCTGGACAGACAGACAGATATATGTAAGTACAATTAAAATCAAATAACTCTTAAGAAGTGTATATTTGAATCTCTTTCCAGATGAAATCGCCTCTTAAGCATCTCTTCTAGGGCACCAGAGGTATGGTTTAGTGGTAAAGTATTTGCTTGGCATGAGTGAGGGCCTGGGTTTCATCCTCAGCACTGTAACATTAGAAAAGGAATAATATATAATCATATATACATCATATATCCTGTACATATATATGTATTCAGTCATTAAGTAAGCAGTCGTCAGCTAGTTTAGACAACAGTCAACGTATGGTTCATCTTTTGTCTACCCTTCATCCCCCTCCTTTTCATGGTCTTCCCTTTTTTCGGATCAAATCTAGAATCTCCACACATGTTAGGCAAGGGCTGTATTGCTGAGCTACTTGACCTGAGTGGGAAGTCCTTGGATGGAGGCTGGCCTTCCCTCACAAGGGGAGAGGGAGAGTCTTGCTTCCAGTAGTTCCCCATTTTTCAGATTAGATGTGGTCTCATGGGAGCCCCAGACTTTGGACATTCCTGGAGGACCAAGGTAACAGGAATTTGTCCTTGGAGGCGTGACCGGCTCCACTCCCCGAGACTGCAGCAGGCAGTCACTAGATGGAGCTCTAGGACCTCCTGAGACGCACAGGGCGTGGCAGTTGCTGCGGGAGCATCCCGCACTTGGCGTTTATCTCTTTACTCTTCCATTCGGTCCTTCTCACCCTCAAGGTCTTTTAGAGACATTGAAGGCCATGCCTAACAAAGTGGGAGAGGGTCTGGGGGTCCATGATGCGGTGTTTGAAGCTTTTGTTTACAATCGGATGATGGTTGGCTTAGGAAATGTGCATCCAGGCTGGCTTCAGCTTCCACGACAAAGGAGTTCCACGTGTTATTCCTGCATCCTGTTATGGTAGTGGGTTTTATAAAGTAGTTGACAGGTCCTTCTCCCATCACCTCCTATGTCAGTGGTTTGATATGATCAGTGAGATTCCAAACTAGGCAGCCCAGAGGAGCTTGGCTTGGCTGTAACTAGATTTCAGGTGTGAACCAGTTAACCCATCTGTGCTAAAGAGCAGACGCAGGATTTCTTATGTGTGCAGTGGGTGGTTAGGATCTTGTCAGGTTAGACAAAAGCCACAGTGGGTCTTTTGAATTCCTGAAAGAGAGTGTAGGGATCCTGGCTAAATGACCATACTCCGGATTGTATTTGAAACTGGTCAGACATGGAGAAGGGGATATGTAACCAGATGGTACCAAAGTCCCCATTAGTTATCTCATGAAGGGTATGGATGTTCTCTGAGGATAATTGTCCCTTCACTTCCATGTATGAAATTGTAAAGAGTGTGAGGGAGACGGAGAAGTTAAATAGAAGGAAGAGTGAGCAGAATTACCAGGGGGAACTATGAATGGTGTGGAGAAGCTCAAGGTTGAGTGGGGGCTTGTGTGTGCATCTAGAATGCCATCTGGAGTTAAGTTTAAAGAGCCAGGCCAGTGTAGGAGTCTAGTGGGGCACATATGACATCCCGCTCACAGCTGAGAGTCACAGTGCCTTGGATGCAGGGAATCTCAGAGTCATTTTCTAAATTATGCCAAGAGAGTAATTGTGGGGCCTGGCTACAGCTTAATGTGCCATCTCGGGAACGGGTATAAAGGGGAACTTCTGTTAGAAAGGAAAATAAGTCTTTTTGAGAGTCCTGGGGTCCTATTTAAACAAACATTTTGACACCCCAGGGCTGAGTCATAGAGGATAGAGGGTACAAGACCTGTTGTGTGGGTACTACCAGAAGCGCAATTTTCACCTAGAAAGCCTTTGTAATCTATTAGCATATTTTAATTGACATAATGAAAACCAATGGAAGATGAAAGGCATCAAGATCAAAATAAAAAATGAACTTCAGTAGAAATAGTTAAATGTTCACACACACACACACACACACACACACACACACACACACACACACATCATTGACATTTTCTGTAGCACCAGGAGAGGAAGTCAAATGTAATAGCAGGCTCCTCACAGAATGTGCTCAGAAAATGAAGATCTCTTGAGAGGTCAACAACCATGGTGTTTTAGGTTCTAGACCATCACTCTCACATGGATATCCATATATAGAAGATTAGAAGCTAAGACATACATGTGAGAGGCAGCAGACTTAGCTGGGATCACCTTGTTTGCTCTAATATTTTCCAGTTCCATTCACTTTCCTGCAAATTGCATAACTTGATTATTTATGGCCAGATGAAATCTCATTGTGTGTATGTTCCACAAGACTGATTTCATTTCGTTGCCGTTTTGAATAGTTAGCAAGCATCTCACGGAGACAATGATTGTCCCCTCAACCAATCTCACTGACTGAGTTAGCTGAGGTATGCTCTCAGCAGGGTGTTCCGAGAATGGAGACCCTCTCCACTTGTGCAGGGGACACGAGTTTCACTCTGGATCCAACCTGTCCGGTTACTCAGGTCAGACTGACGTCGAGGGAAAGTTCATGCGTTGAAACTGGCCACAAATCCTCTGGGCGGGAAAGAGAAGTGGGAACCACCGTTCTGGGGGAAGTAAAAGCGTGGTCGTCCTCTCTTGAGACGGGAGGAAATGGCAGACGTGAACACAGCCCCAAAGACTCCACCCCACTGTGTAGAGCTGCTGCAAACCCCAGGATGAGGAGCGGGAAGCGAGAAGGTGTGGTGTGTGCACTAAATGTCATAACAAGCAACTTGAGAGGGCTTCATTGGAAGAGAAAGCCTTGAAACCATGGAGACCATGATGAGGCCTTGAGGTAGGAGAGGTAACTTAAGGGGAAAAAAGGGGAAAAGCAGGACAGAGAGCTGTTACGTGCAGCAGGACTCTGAACAGAAGGGAAGATAAAAGAGGGGAGGGGAGGGGAGAGGGGAAGGGAGGGGAGGAGAGGAGAGGAGAGGAGAGGAGAGGAGAGGAGAGAAGAGAAGAGAAGAGAAGAGAAGAGAAGAGAAGAGAAGAGAAGAGAAGAGAAGAGAAGAGAAGAGAAGAACGAGAAAGTAAAAGCAAGCCTGCCAGTCGTCAGAGAAATCTGCTACTTTTCTAAGTTTTCCCAGGGAAGGAGAACCTGCCCGTGATTTAAAGGGATTAGAATTACTTGCTCAGAGTGGCAGAGATAAGGAAGAAGATCTATTTACAAGTTCTGGCTACATCTGCAGGAGGTAGAGACCACAGCCATGGGGGAGGTGTGTATTTATTTCCGAGAGGGAGTGGCAGCTTCTGTGATCTAACTTTCCCACCCTCCCCTCTTTGTATTTTCAAAATAAACAGAGGAATGATCTTATGGGACAGTGAAGGTAGAGCAGGAGACCCAAGGGATGATGGGTACCAGATTTTGCTCTCATGTTTCTTTGAGCTTGATTGGGATGTAGTAGATTAGGATGAGCCTAGTCCCAGGCTGACATCCAGATCCATGTACCAGGAAGACATGTAACAGGAAGACATCATCCGTGTAAGTCCAAGCAGCATGTTGAATAGCAGTTTACCCAAACTGAGTTGTCTGGGGGATTAGAGAGGGGTCTGAAGCTGTTTTTTGTTTTTGTTTTTGTTTGTTTCTTTTTGTTTTTTGGGGGTTTTTTTTTGTTTGTTTTTTGTTTTTTGTTTTTTGTTTTTTTTTTTTGTTTTTTTTTTTTTTTTGAGACAGGGTTTCTCTGTAGCTTTGGAGGCTGTCCTGGAACTCACTCTGTAGACCAGGCTGGCCTCGAACTCACAGAGATCCACCTGCCTCTGCCTCCCGAGTGCTGGGATTAAAGGCATGCGCCACCACTGCCCAGCTGGGGTCTCAAGCTTTAAGAATCAAAGCTTGGTCCAGGAATAAGCACAATTCTCTTGTTGAAGTTATAATACGGATTCAGTTATTTTGGGAACCGTCATCACTTCAGGGACCCACATCATGTTGGCCACACATCACATTTCTTCTATGTGGCAATGTTGTCCTATGTGGTTGGGAGCTTATTCCCAGGTCTGAAGAGGCTGAATAGTCAGGAATGTGGATTTTCAGGAGAGAGAGAAGTTACTATCAAAGCCATTAAGGAAGAAATTCCTGGATCACGTGAGACTATTTGCCACCCTGATCCAGTCTGTTTCCCCTCAACCCTTGGTTTCTGAAATAAGTTACACACAAATCTTAGAACTGAAACAATCAATAATGCAGTATGCCCTAAAGAAGTAAAGGTTGCAGGTGTGGGAGTTTTCATTTAGAATTGACAAGTTAACTTAAATCTTTGGGTGTCCCCAGTTATAGTATATGGTATCAAAGATAAAAGAGAAACCACCAGTTAATATGTAGGAATGAGCCCTGTAAACATAAAGACTTGACTTAAGCAATGTAGGAGTTCTGGGAAGGTAAGCAATTGTATCCAAATGTGATTGAAGTATAGGCACAGGGGCTGGAGAAATGCTCAGTGGTTAAGAGCACCGGCTGCTCTTGCAGAGGACCCAGGTCTGGTTCTTGGTACCTACATAGTGGCTCACAGCTCCCTGTAACTCTAGTTCCAGGGGATCCAATGCCCTCTTCCGGCTTTCATGGGCCCCAGGCACACAGGTGGTACACAGACCAACTTTCAGGCAAATGTTCAATTACATAAAACAATAAAATACATTTTTAAAAAAGTAAAGACAGTATCATTTTAACTTGCAGTATAGGTAAAAACAAAGCATCATTTTTACCGATTAGTCAATTTTTATCAGGCAAAAGTTTAAATGTCTCTTCAATGTAGAAGGATCACCAGTCTAGAGAACTAAAGACAACAGGCACAATAGCTTTTAGGATTTGTCCATTAACAATCTTTATGATTAGAAAGATACATTTTATAATTATTATGTAATTTAGACAAGAATGCACCAGTTATGAATAATTCTTTAAACAGAAATCTTCTCACTGTTATGGTAGTGGCTGCTCAGTGAGAAAAACATAAACATGTTTATTATAAACATTGTTAAGAACAGATAGATATTTATAAAAATCAACAACTATGTGTGACACTCAGATAAATATCAGAAAAAAGACCCAAACCATTTTTTAAAAAATCCCAGTGTGTCAGCATCCTCCAAGTAGTCACTTTGATAAAATACAGTTATTCAGTGTTTGTAAAAGTTACCATGAGTAACATTTAAAGAAAACTGTATTGTTTCAAATAGATGTTTGGTATTAATGAGCACAGGATTACAGAAACTGGCCAGGTGCTGGTCTAAAGGGTAGAGGACCCTGAAAGTTTTTCCCGGACTAAAAGCCAGGATGTCCTTGTTCCTGTCAGCAGGTCTGTCCTTGCTGAGGGCCAGAAATGTCAGAAGTGTTGAGCCCAAAATTCTTTGGTCCTGCCTCCCCAGAGGCCAGGGGTGTTAGGAGGGAGTTCTGGCTTCCAGTCATCTCTCTTCTCCTGAATGATCATCCTTCCTGGAAACTGTATCTGAGGGTGTGACAAAGACTGAGAGGCACCTGGACACCTTGAGAACGGGCCAACTGGACCAACCAGTTTCTCCTTACTCCATGCTACCACCCAACAAAGCCTCATAAATGCCAATATGAGGACCCTGAACGGTACCCCACTTCAGGTGACCCCGCCTTCTGTACAAGAACTGTATTTTCTCTTTGCCTTAAGCTTCCCCTTGTGAACCTGTGATAAAGCTTTCCAAAACTCAACCTTTCTGGTCCATGAATTTCATTCCTCACATTTTCAAGGGAAGAACCCAGTGGCCATTGGTTTGGTGGAAGTTTTGTGTGACCATGAGCATCTAGCCCCTACCTCCCAAGTTAAAGCTGGTCTGAGGAAAGACAGAAAATCTCTGTCAAACTCATAGGACCCTGGTTTCTCCATATCACTATCACGTGTTGAACTTTTACCTCAGACTCTGACTGGATAAACTGAATCCTAAATTCTGCATTCCTCAGGAATCTTGTAAAGCCAATTTCTGTTCACCAGAAAAACCACTATCTCCCTTATCCTCCCAAATGGCTAACTACCTCAGACAAAGGTACCTGGTCCCTTATTAATCCTAACAGCCTGCATCAGCTCAACCTCTCCTCCCCTCCGCCGCCATCTTGCTGGCTATCAGATAAGATACAATTGCTTTCTCACCACCTTGCTGTCCTCTATTCCCAGAGGCAGTCTGACAATTAGTTTCTCCAATTAACGTTTCTTTCTACCTATGGAGTGGTCCAAGTTTCACTGCACCCTTGCTTACAGAAAGAAAGAGGAAAAATAATAATAAAATTGCAGAAGAAAGAGGAGATGTTACAACAGACTCCAGTGAAATCCAGAGGATCATCAGGGAATATTGTGAAAACTTGTATTCTAAAAAGCTGGAAAATCAAAAACAAATTTCTAAACAAATATGACCTGCCAAATTTAAAGCCAGAAGATATAAAACACTTAAATAGACCCATTGCAGGCAATGAAATTGAAGCTGTAATTGAAAGTCCCCCACCAAGAAAAGCCCGGGACCATATGGATTCAGCAGTAACTTTTATCAAACTTTAAAGGAAGATATAATACCAATCCTTCTCTAATGACTCCATGAGGGAAGGACCACTACTAAATTTGTTCTATGAAGTCAGTACTGTCTTGAAGCTAAAACTAGATTAAAGACACAGCAAAGGAAGAGGACTACAGGCCAATTTCTCTGATAAACATAGATGGAAACATTCTCAACAAAATACTTGCATTGCATTAAGACCACACATCATGAATCAAAGGGGCTTCATTCTAGTGATGTAAGCTTGATTCAAAAGATGACACACCAAAAAAAAAAAAAAAAAAAGATCAATGGATGTAGAAAAAGCATTGGACAAAGTTTAACATGCCTTGAATGTTAACATTTCTGGAGAAATTAGGACTAGATGGAGCATACCTCAAAATAATAAAGGTTATATATAACAAATTTATATTGAACATATGAAGCAGAGAAAAATTGAGAGCATTTTCTCTAAAACCTGGAATGAGACAAAGGCATATGCCCTCTTCACTTTCATTCAGTACCTATATCTTAAACATTGGGACACAAAAAAAATCTATAAAGGAAACGAAAATTATAAGAAGCCAAATTATCCTTAATTAGAGGTGCCATTATCCTCTATTTAGAAGAACCTACACCAGAAGATTCTTAGATGTAATGAACACCTTCAGTAAAGTTGCAGGACACAAAATCAACTTACTAAAGTCAGTAGCTTTCATATATTTGATGGCTATTCTTGGTTGTCAATTTGACTATATTTAGAATTATCTAAAACCCAAAATGCCTGGGCATACCCATGAAGGATTATTTTCTTAGTTAAATCATCCGTAGTGGGAAGACTCACTTCTAATCCAGATCTTTTGAGGTGGGAAGATCCACCTTTAATCTGGGCCATGCCTTCTGCTCTTTATGTTTGTTCTCATTCTTGCTGGCAAGTCCATTCCTTCACTATAATTACAGCCTACTTCTTCAGGATTCCAGCACATACTCAAGACCAGCCGAGGCATCCAGCCTTGTGGACTAAATAACTACTGGATCCTTGTACCCTCTGTTCACAGGCAGCCTTGTTGGATTAGCTGGACCACAGCCTGTAAGCCCTTCTAATAAATCCCCTTTCTATGTAGAGAGATTAATTCTATAAGTTCTGTTCCTCTATAAATTTTAGTACCAGAAGTGGTTCTAGAGCAACAGAAGTGTAAAGATGAATATTTTAAGTATCTGTACTAGGCTTTCTAATTTGCCAACACCTACAATATATAGAAACAAATTTGCTGAGAAAGAAGTTAGGGAAAATACCTAGTACTTATCCTAACTAAAAAGTGAAAGACCTTTACAATGTAACTCCTGACACTGAAAATTTTTTTAAGTAGCTAGTGAGATGAATCAGTGGGTAAGGGTGCTTGTTTCAGAAGCCTTATAATCTGAGTTTGATTCTTGTGGAAAAAGGGGGAAGCAAAGAACCAATTCTACACAGTTAACCTCTGACTCCTATGTGTAGACCATGGCACACACACAAACCTCTCTCTCTCTCTCTCTCTCTCTCTCTCTCTCTCTCTTTCTCTTTCTCTCTCTCTCTCTCTCACACACACACACAAATCCATTTTAATTAAAAAAGAAATTAAAGAAGATAAGATGATAGAAAGACTTTCTATGCTTCTGGATTGGCAGAATTACTATTGTGAACATGGATATATTATCAAAAGTAATATGCAGATTCACTTCAACTCCCATTAACATTACAATGATATTCCTCAAAGAACTATAAAAAAAAAACATAAATTTACAAGGAGCTGGGTGTGGTGTTCTATACCTTTAATCCTAGCACTCAGGGTGCAGAAGCAGGCAGATCTCTGTGTGTTTAAGAACATTCTGGTCTACTTAGAGAGTTCCAGGCCAGCCAGGGTAAGATTGTCTTAAGAAAACAAAAAAGACTATGCAATTCTAAGCCAAAAGGATACTCAGATGCATCATAGTACAGATACCACAGAGCTATAGCAACAGAGTCGTGCACACTGGCACAGAAAGAGACATATTACAGCCATCTAGGTTTTGATAATACACTGGAAAACAGATACCCTATTTAAAAAACTGGATATTGAGCTACAGAACTCTCAAACGTCGTCCTCTGACATCTACACAGTCACCATGGCTGCTAGAGGCAAACATAGGGAATGCACTTCAAGATACAGGAACAGCGAAGAACGTTCCAAAGAGGATTTTCACACACTGCTTGTAGGAATGTAACCTCATGCAGCTATTATGGAACCCAGCATGGAAGTGTCTCAAATAGATTTAAAAAAAAATAGAACTATCAGGTGACCCACTATACCACTCCTGGCCATACACCAAAGGGCTTTATATCCCACCACAGAATCGTCTCCAGATGGATCAAAGTCCTTAATTTCATCCCTTGTTATAGATCTAAACAGTTATCCCATGTTGTTTCAACTTTGGGAGGTCATATTCAACTATAGATACTTATTCATTTATTTTAGATTTACCAATTTAGTGGAATATAGGTTTTAAAAGTATGTCATAATGATTTTCTGAATTTCACTGGTATCTATTGTATTGTCTCCCTTTACCTTTCTAATTTCTAATTAATTTAGGTGTTCTCTTTCTTTTGTTTTATTTGGATAAGGGTTTGTTGATCATGTTTATCTTTTCAAAGAAGCAACTCTATCATTCACTCTTTCTATTATTTTGGCTCTTATTTTAATTTTATTGTATGTGTATAGGGTGCTTTGCCTGCATGTATTTCTATACAACACTGGCACCTGTGGAGGCCAGGAGAGGGTATTAGATCCCCTGGAACAGGAGTTACAGATGGTTGTAGCTGCCATCAAGGTGCTGGGAATTGAACCTAGAGGAGCAGCCAGTGCTCCTAACTGCTGAGCTATCTCTTCAGCCCCTGGTTCATTGGTATTTTGTTTTCATTTTTTTTTGTTTTTGTTTTTGTTTTTTCTGTATTGGGTGAAAGATAGGGATCTAGTTTCATTTTTCTACACATGGACACTCAGTTTACCCAGCGCCATTTGGCCATTTGTTGAAGGGGTTGTCTTTTCTCCAATGTGTCTTTTGGGCATCTTTAATAAAACACAGGTGACTGTAGCTGTGTGTACTTAGTGTGTCTTCTAGTCTAGTCTATTGATCTGTGTGTCAATTTTGTGCCAGCACTATGCTGTTTGTATTTCTGAGGCTCTGTAATCTAACTTGGAATCAGGTAGGAGATGGGTGGCTCCAGCATCCTTTTTGCTCAGAATGACTTAGGCTATCCTGGGTATTTTGTGACTTACAAATGAATTTTACATTTTTTTTTTCTATTTCTGTGTAGGATGTCACTGAAACCTTGGTGGAGATTGCATCAACTCCATAGACTAAAATAAGAATACCTGGATGCCTTCCTTTCATATTTTTATCCCTGTTATTTCTTTCTCTTACTTTACTGCTTCAGCTAAGATGGATTAAGCATTATCTAAATAAGGGTAGAGAAAGTGGACACTCTTGCTCCTGATTGTTGTCTAAATGTTTGTAATTTCCCCCACTTACTATAATGCTGGCTGTAGGCTTATTGTGCAAAGCCTTCATTGTGCCAACATGTGCTCCTCATGAAGAAATATTAGATTTTTGTTAAAAGTCTTCTTCATCTATTGAGATGCTCATGTGATTTCTGCCATTAAGCCCATTTATGTGACTTATGTGCAGTATTAAATTATTTATTTTAGATCTCTTGATTTTTTTAAATGTAGATACTTGCAGATATGAACTTCTTTTTAAGATGGTTTTTCCTGTATCCTGCAAGTTTGAATATGCTGTGTTTTCATTTCCATTTAGTTCTAGAAATATTTTTAACTTTTCTGATTTCTTCAATAAACCATTCACCATTCAATAGTGCATTGTTTAATTTCCATAGGCGAGTGTACTTTCTGTACACTTTCTCTTGCTGTTGATTTCTAGCTTTATTCCATGGGCTATTCAAAATAATGTATATTCTGTATTTTTGGATGAAATGTTCTATAGATGACAGGTCCATGTGATCTATGATGCCATTTAACTCCGGTGTTTCTGTTTCTGTTTCTTTTCTCTTTCTTTCTTTCTTTCTTTCTTTCTTTCTTTCTTTCTTTCTTTCTTTCTTTCTTTCTTTCTTTCTTTCCTTCCTTCCTTCCTTCCTTCCTTCCTTCCTTCCTTCTTTCTTTCTTTCTTTCTTTCTTTCTTTCTTTCTTTCTTTCTTTCTTTCTTTTTTTGTTATGACCTATTTATTGCTAAGACTGTGATGCTGAAGTCACCCACTCTAACTGTATTGGGTTAGTCGTGACTCATATCTAGTATTTGTTTTATGAAGTGGGTACAGCTACATCCAGTGCACATGTGTTTACAACTGTCATGCACTCTTGACAGGTTGTTCCCTTAATTGGTATGAAGTGATCTGTGTGTTTAGTGTTCTATATGCCTCTTATACTCAAAAGTGTATCTCTTTCCCTAGATTTGGCAAACTTTGTAGCTCTGTGAAGTCAGGCTATGGGTTCCGAATCTAACAGTTTGAGATTCCTGGACCTACTTGTGAGGATTCCCTAGAGGGAAGCTGACCCATTTTATGGACTCTTATTAATGGTTTCCCTTCCACACCAAGAAGAGTCCAAAGGGCTGTCATGAATCAAACAGGGAGATAAAAATTACTTCAAAAATCTGAAGCCATGAATGCAAACCAGGCCACTCAGAAATGCAAACAAAGCAAGCCCTCTGCCAAGCAAAACAGACTTTCTTGTCACATAACCAAACAATTACTCAGCAAATGACAAGCATTCTGAATGTACCTGATTTCTCTCAAGACTTAAAAAAGAAATGTTTATTCTTACACCATTTCCATATGCATATATTAACACACATGTATATAGTACTTTGAGTACATTACCCCCATTTTCTCTTATCTCTTGTCTTCTGAACCCCTTCATCTTCCCAAAAGTCCCCTCCTCCTTTCATGCGTGTGTGTGTGTGTGTGTGTGTGTGTGTGTGTGTGTGTGTGTGTCCCACTGCATTTAATTAAGGTTGCCTACATGAGCATGGGGGTGGGATTATTTACTTGAGCAAGGGCAATTTACCAGTGGCGTTGCCACTAAAGAATATGATTCTCCCTCTCCCAGCAAACATCAGTTGCCTGTAGCTCTTCTGGGGTGGGGGTCTCATTCATACCCTTATATTCTGTCATGGCAGGTTGATGGCCCAGGCTAGTGCAGATCCTGTGCAGGAGACCACTGCTGCTGTGAATTAATGAGGGCATCAGCCATGTCATGCCCAGAGAGCAGCATTTCACAGCTCTCCTCCCCATCCTCTGTCTCTTGTGTTCTTTGTATACCTTTTCTCTGATATCTACTGAGCCCTGGAGGTAGGTACTCAGCAGTCACCTATCTTCAGCACTTTCACTGGTCATGAGTCTAACTGCTAACTCTGCCCCACTGCAAGCAAAAGCTCCTTTGACTAATGTTGTGGGGTGTTTGATCACACTGGGAAACTTCCAGACTGTGTTAACAAAATTAACCTCGGATCAGAGTGCAGAGCCAGCAACTGGTTGACGGGAATTAGCTGTAGAGAACAGGAGGAGCCAGGGAGACAGATCGAGAGACACACAGGAAGGAGTAGGTAGGGACTTAGAGATTCGTACCCTTTTTGGTTTTGGATGGGAGAAGAGCCGCTCTCCTGCTGGGTCTCTGACCAAAAAGGAAGGTCAGTTGTTTGCTTCTCGTCTTCTCTGATCTAGCAGGTTTTCACCCCAACATCTGACTCCCAAGTCTATTGGTAAATAGAACAACATAGTTAAAAACAACTGACCAAGGCTGAGAGTGGCATTACTTGGCCTGATTGTTGGGGCTCTTCTGGGCTCAGTCAGATTACTTCTCTGCCCTGAGAGGTCCTCTTAGATGGGTGGTCCCATTCCCTCTCCATGTCTGCCTTTGATTACAGCCGCTGTGCTACACCTGTGTGAATTCCATTTGGCCTCTTTTCAAGATTTCTTCACAAATTGGCACCAAGAGCACAAAAGAAACTAAAATCTTGACTGTGAGAAACAGTTTGCCAGCAAACTTTCTGAATCATCAAACCAAACAGCCAGAATGCTGTTTACAAGAAAGAGGGGACCAAACCCCTGCAGCTTCTTCCCTTTCTCAGCTCATCAGTGTGTGCGATAGCTAGGTAGTGCCACGGGTGGTTGTCAGAACACGGTCCATGAGTGACTTTGTGTGAGGAGATTTCTGAGAGCTTGTGTACTCCAAGCAAACAAGACAAGAGTCTTGTGACCTCTGTTCCTCCATAACATGGGTCGTTCCTGGAATGTGCTTTCGAGCCCCTCCCAGGTGTAGTAAATAGGAGTGGGTTTGCTTCAGATTACACGCCATCTTACTTCTGTTATTCAAAGATGTTTCCAAGCACCGGTTGTCCCTGTGACTGTATACAGCCTAAACGTATGTGAACTTTGCTCATGACCTTGCTTAACTTCCAGAAAACTCTCAGAATATAAATTGTCTGATGCTCTGAATAAAGTTGGCTATTACATGAGACTTTAGTTGGCTTCATTTTTAGGTCTGGCTCTTCCAGGTTCACATGATCAACTAGAGCCGTGACAGGCAGTGTACATGGGAAGGTCCTGGCAGCAGCTGGGATTTTCCCACATATTTCATCTGTGGGACTACTTCACAGTGGGTAGACTTTTGAATTCCTTTCTCCAAGAGATGATGACTGCCTGATAGAAACCAAGGGAGACCATGTCATCCAAAGTTCAGGAGTTCTGGCCCCTGGCTACTTCATCAAAGTCCATCCGTGATCACTCAGGTTAAAGACAATTGCCACTATTTCCCTCTAGATAAAAAGAAACTAGGAAATAGAGTCTGGTAAAGAAAATAGAATTATTTACAGTTTGGCCAAACCAGGATGAGAAAGAACCTAAGTTTTCCTCGCTGCACCAGCAGACAAACGGATTTGTCTGGTTCTGGGCTTGCAAGCATTAGGACACTGGCAGTCAGAGTTCACACACACACTCCTGGAGGAAAAAATGCCACAAAACAGGCCTTTGCCTGAGGGACTTCAAGGTCTCAGCTTGCCAAGTGCTTAAGGGACAAAGAATTAGAACAGGGACATTAGGGAGACCTCAAAATTGTCCCTTTCCTCAGCCCCAGGTCCAGTTCACTCTTAAAGACTTTTTATTATAACCAAGACAATGACCTTGCCCAAGTTCCACATGAGACCCTGAGGTTTCAATAAGGGGGTCATTATCCTATCTGAGCATGCTCAGGGCTTCACCATCCTCCCCCCTCCCCAACTTCAGAGTCTACTATGTCCCCCAGAACATTTTTAAAGTCTCTCAGTGCAGTGATCACCAAGGGCAACTTACTGCTCTGGGTCTTGGTTTCCCAATTATTCCCCTGAAGGATTATGGTGAAACTACATATGCAGCTCAATGTGAACACAGCAATGTTCCCTCCATGCTGGGTAGAATTTCACGGAAGATACTTCAGAGTGACGCGTGTTTGGCTGGAATCTCCAGCTCGGCCCAAGCTCTCTCTCTCCAAACCCTGCCCTCTCAGGGAACCACCATAAGAGCCCAGTTCTGCATTCTCTGTGATGGCAGGCTCCCTCCTCCCCAGAGGATGCTAGCTGCTCAGACCCCACCTACCAGGATGGGACACAAACCCAGCTTGTGGAGGACACATCACCACCCTGCCCCACACCTACAGGGCATTTAAGCCCCCTTAAGCCCCCTCCTTCAGAGTGGCCGTGTGATTTCTCTCTTGCCTCATCTCTGGGAGTTGGAGGACTCACCCGGGAGTGCTTTGCCCAAATATACCTGGTCTTTTACTTTTTAATTCGGCTTGATCTGGCTTACTGCATCAGCAGAGAAACCTATTATCGAGGTACAGAAAACTTAGCAACATGATCCTTCCTTCACAGGACAGATGCAGGTAGACCCTGTGTGGCATTGATGGCCCTCGTGTTCTCAACCAGTCACACAGGGCATGTGTGCTGTGGACAACATGTGCATGGGACCAGTGTCACAAACATTGGTCACCCTTTAAGTGGCACCTGCCATCCTTTCTGTGTCAGGTCCTAGTATCCTCACGCTCCTGAAGGTAAGGAGTGTTCTCAGCCTCACAAAGCCATGGGGACTTGGTGGTAAGGTGTGTCGGCTCCATGAGAAACTGTAGATGTAACCATCTTGTTAAATAAGAAACACAGAGCCAATTGCAGAGTTAAAAGCCAAGAGGTCAGAGCAATAGCTGAGAGCTGAAAACCTTACCCTTCACTGCTGCTCTGTCTTTCCTCTCCGCAAGAGACCTACTTCCTGTGTTTTTCTGTTTTTTTTTATAGACTTTCTGTTCTGCCTTCTCATTGGTTGTAAACCCAACCACATGACCTCCTCGTCACTGCCTGTCTGTACAGACCTCCAGGTCTTCTATGGTTGGTATTGAGATTAAAGGCATGTGTCTCCATGCTGTCTGTATCCTTGAACACAGAGAGATCTGCCTAGCTCTGCCTCCCAAGTGCTGGGATTAAAGATGTGCACCACCACCACCCAGCTTCTGCTATGGCTTGCTCTGACCCCAAGGCATCTCTATTAATATACAAATAAAATCACATTTCAGTACAAATAACATATCACTATAAGAAACTGATCAGTAGATGTGAGAGCCTGGATCTTCAACATCACACATGTCATCCTCAGCCCTGCCTCTTAGGTACACAGGAACACTTGTGTCCCAGAGGAGGGAAGAACCTGCTGAGTTCACACTGTGATTCAAAGGCAAGCAAGAACCTCTCTTGGGATTAGATTTTTCCCCACACAGAAAAATAGGAGCATGGAGAACAAAGAGAACTCTTTTTGCTTATATAAAAGACCTTGGGAGGGGCCAGAAATGGTGATACACACTGTAATATCGAGAAGGCTGAGGCAGGAGAATTGCAATTCAAGACCAACCTGGCCTACTTTAGAAGACAACATATATAAAACAAACAGGATTGGAATATGGCTCACAAGTTATGAGTACTTACTGTTGTTCTTGGAGAGGACTCTGGTTCCATTTCCAGCACCCACACAGTGGCTCACGACTATCTGTAGGCATACACATGGCTCACATACATAAATGCAGTCAAAACCCTATGAACATGTGTTGAGAGCCAGCCCAATTCAAGGCTTTTCAAAGGCCTGATCAAAAAGCAAAAAGAACCTAGTTCTATGTCCTTGCCCAGAGGCAGACTTGGCAAGGCCAATCTAGGACTGGGGGCCAGGACTTCGAAGAAGTCAAGGTTTCAGTTCCTGGGAATTTGGCTTCTGCCTGAAGAGACTGGAGTTACCAGTCCCAAGGCTACTGTGTGCTTGTTCTGTGTGCTCAGCTATGATGTGAAACCTTGGCTTCCCTGTAAGCATGGCAGCTCAGATGGAAAGGGACCCAGGTAGTTGGGAGCTGAGGAATACCGCAAAGTCACTGTAAGCGTGACAGCTTATAGTTCTGCTCCAGGAAAAGGTGGTGGTGGCTCCTCCCCTGGGGCTGCTAGCTGCTCAAGACCCCACCTACCATGATGGGGTACAAACGCAGTTTGTGGAGGATGAATCACCACCCCGCCCCAACAACATCAATTGTTGTTTTGTTTTTTACTCTTTGGGGGGGCACCACCCAGTTCCCAAATAAATTACACACAGGGAGGCTTATTCTAGATTATAAATGCCCAGCCTTAGCTTGGATTGTTTCTTGTCAGCTTTCCTTAACTTTAAATTATCCCATCTACCTTTTGCCTCTGGGCTTTTCCATTCTCTTACTTCTATAAATCTTACTCTTACTCTGTGGCTTGCTGTGTATCTGGCTGGCCCCTGGGTCCTCCTCCTTCTCTGGCTACTTCTTCTTTTCCTCCAAGATTTCTTCTATATGTTCTCTCTGCCTGCCAGCCCTGTCTGTCCTTTCTCCTGCATTGCTATTGGCTATTCTGTTCTTTATTAGACCATCAGGTGTTTTAGACAGGCACAGTAACACAGCCTCACAGAGTTAAACAAATGCAACATAAACAAAAGCAATACACCTTAAAATAATTATCTACAACATTCCCCAACGTAACAACTCTGCTCTGGCAGGGAAGGGTTTACCAGCTAAGTTGTCACAGTTCTGCTCAGATCCCCCTGTAGTGTAACAACTTTGCTGCATGAGGGGAAGGTTTCCCCAGCAAAAGTGTTACAGTTCTGCTCTGCTCTGCTATGGTTTGGCCCACTCCGGAGAAAGGTCTTCACCCAAACCTCATTCAAGAGATTTATTGGGAGGGAGGAATCCAGGAGGATGGCTGCCTCTGCCAGGGTGGAAAAAGGCAGCGCCCAACTGAACAGGTACAGGGCTTATATAGGGCTTGTTAGGGGTGGGGTTTTTCCAGGGTGAAGATTTTCAGGGTGGGAACTGGGTGGATTTCAATCCCTGAGCTTGGACAAGCTGAGATTGGTTGGATTTCATGCTCTGGGATTGGTTGGTTTTTGTGCTCAGGGATTGGTTGGTTTTCCTGCTGAGTTGGTCAGGGGCAGAGTGTCTTTCTTTGGCTCTGGTTTTAGGGCCAGGGTGCGTTTCTTTGGCTGGCCCCTTTACCCGGCATTCCCTTTGGTCATCATTGTCTGACTAGCCTCCTGCTGACTGTCTCATTGTGTGATAGTTTCTGCTGAGTCTGTCCCACTTCTCCCCTGGAAATAGTGTGTAAGCTGCTGTACTTCTTCATAAGCTTGCTTGGCATAGACGTAGCTTGTGCAAGACCCCCAGATCCCAAACTTATCTGTCTCCTTATCTTCTGATCACCTGGTCATCTTTTTCAGGACCTTGTCACTGAAGACTGATCTGCTAGCCTAGATTAAACATAAAATAAAATAATTAAATTTAAAACAACAATGTCAACAAAAAACTAAACAAATATACATGGTGGGGGCAGCCTCCCACACTGACCCTGGTCAACATCTGAGGTGTCATAGCTCATCCTCAACCCCATGGGGTTTGCACATATACTAGGAAGTTCAGTTGGAATGTGGACTTCTTCAGGGCTGTGAAATGAAGACAACACATGTAGACAGAAGGACAGCAAGCCAGCTCAGCCTTCAAATAAACTGTGGGCAGTGGAGTTGCCAAGAAGCCACTGCCAAGAGAAACATATCACTAAAACCCAACCCAGGAGGCAAGAGAGTGATCTGCCTGTTTCCTGAGCCAGTTAGGAGATGTCTGTGATGATAAGGAGCATATTCCAGGTGGTAAGGGATGAACACGTGCATAAAACAGTCACTAACACAGCGTGCACTTACCCTTGCCTTGCTAACATGCTAAAAGCCACAGTCTGAGGACGAGACTGACGATGGCATGGTGAGAGCAGACACAGAACATTGTGGGGTGAGCATGTTTGGGCCCTGATATCAAAAGATCACCCACTGAACACCTGTATAGGCTCAGTGAAGGAGTCTACCTGGTTTAAACTAGAGAAGAGCAATCTCTATATTATTTTTAATTACATTTTATTAATTAATAAACTGCCTCAACTTCCAGCTCCCACCGTTGTCTTTGGACATCCATACACACACCATGGCATGTGTATAGCCTCCTCCCCCACCTCAAATCTCCCTCCTGCACACACACACACACACACACACACACACACACACACACACACGTTAAAAATTTGAACAGTACTGGGAAAACAAAATAAGAACTCTTCATTCTGAGACATAGCAAAGCTATATTCAGTAGAAAAATTAGAGTTAGATTCCTTTTCTATTAGAATAAGAAGAAAAAAATGAAAGGACTGATGTAGTTTAAGTACCAAAGGAGAGGAGAAAGGAACCATCAGGAATCAAAACAAAACTGGTGAGCCAGAAAGTTGGTCTGCATTTATACTCACATTGACATGGAGAACAGCAGCTGCTCTGTGCATGAAGCCTGAGCCCTTGGTGCCAAACACTTTCCAGGGTAAGGGCAAAGGGTCAAAGCTAACATATGCTCTAAGGCATGGGAAATGAGACATAAGTACAGATCCAGGAGATAGAAACAAAAAAACTTTAAGGGGAATACACTCAACGCTCTGGCAACCAGTTTGAAGACTTGGAGGAAACGCGTTCAGCAGAGCCTCTTAAAGGGGGACATTGAGGTGAAATCCCTTGGGTGTGTGACCTCAGGTCAGTTATAGTTTCCCTGTGCCAGACCCCCGAGTATATATATATAATGTTCATATCTCATTGGTGGTTGTGAAAACTGAATACGTTAAAACCTGCAATATGCTCAGAACAGTCCCTGCCATACGCAAAGCCACAGTCAGGCGAGGTGGTGCTATTAAATGCCATGAGTACAGCAAATGGTCTATTTACAAGAAAGGAACCTGGATTTCCAGTCACTTCGCATATGAGGTAAACTCTTGATGAGTTCAAAATAGACAAAGGAGCAGCCAGAATCTTTCAGGAAACCCAGAGAATTGGAGGAACAATTTAGGGGCAGAGAGGACCCTCCTAACCTAAACTGTAACAAAAAAAAGTGTGTTTGGCTTTATAAATATTTACCACAGAGGACACTACAAAGCCCCCTCACACACGAGAGGGTGAGGCCAGCAGAGGACACAAAGGCGGGGAAGCTACTGACAGATGCAAACTGACAGCATGTGTGAGAACGCCCCACCCAGACTGTCACACAGGACAGCACACCCCACCAGCCTGTTGTCTGTGACTCTCAGGGTCAGCCTCGGTGGGATGGCATCTGGCAACACGCTGGAGAATTAAAAGTGAAAACACCCCCACGAAACTCTTATATAAGCATAAAACCTTCAGTCAGTTCAAGGCCCTTGGTAGAACCTTTGCCTTTGCGAACTGGTCTTCCGTGAATTGGATACACAATGTGCATTACACATGGTTAATACTAATAGAAACGGTGCATTCACATCGCCTGGCATTCTTGGAATGATTGTCTTCACACTCCAGAGTGGGAAGTATAGAAAAGTGTGTATGAGAGCACCTCACTGTTTTCTCCTTGTATCAGCTGAGCCATGGAGTTGCCAGCTGAGCCTGTCAGGTTACCACAGAGTTCCAGCGGTGTCCATCACGTTACCACAGAGCTGCCAGGGGTGTACATCATGCTTCTGTTACTGCCCAGGGTAAATCAACTTGTGAAGAGACTTACTTGACTTTGTCTCGTGGCCTCCTTCTGAGGCTTCAGCCTTGGTTAGCTGGCCTGTCGCTTTGGGTCAGTGGCTGCACAGCATGCAGGGAGAAAAGCATGCATGTGGCAGAAGCAGCTGCTCTGGTCACGGTGACCAGAAAACAGAAGAGAAAGGAAGAAGGGGTGGTCTTGTACTAGCTCCTTCAAGGGTGTGTGGACGCCAGGGAAACGCTTTCTTAAACCACACAGGCATTCCCAGACCATGTCGCGAAAACAAGACATCCCCCACCAGACTCCTTATTTATTTTTATTTTCATGTGTATGAATATTTTGCCTGCATATATATCTGTTTGCCACATGTGTACCTGGTGCCTGCGGAGGTCAGAAGAGGGCATCAGATTCCTTAGATACAGTTGTGAGCCGCCATGTGGGTGCTGGGAATTGAACCTTGGTCCCCTGCCAGAGAAGCCAGTGCTCTTAACCACTGAGCCATCTCTCCAGCCCCTGAGCCATTTCTCCAGTTCCACTCCTTACAACTCCCCAGGTGTCACGTTTTCATTTTCTGTGTGTTATATAAGCACTAGGAGTGGAGGGGAGGGTGGACAGGAGGGTATTTATGAGATGTTGAGCCAAGTAAGTGTGAAAGCAAGGCTGAGCCAAAACATCTTATCGTGTGTGTGTGTGTGTGTGTGTGTGTGTGTGTGTGTGTGTGTGTGTCTCATTTGTGTAGTTCTCGGGGAGAAAGAGCTTGCTGCTTCTTCCTGCTGGAGCAGGTTGCTTTACAGGCAATGAGAGGATGTTCATTGTGTTGGTTATTAGGAAGTTTTCCTAATCCCAGAGAGACCACTAGTGCCAACTCAAGTGTGCCCTGGCATGGCTTCCTGGCATGCCAGCTGTGACCTGCATGGAAGCAGGAGGCTCTGCAATTGAGTCTGTGTCAGGCTGACTCAGGTAGGCTCTGTTTGGGCTGGGCGGGCATTCCTGCTGCTAGGTGGTAGGTGCCTAACTCACAGTGACTTGCATTTTGCTGCACCCTGCCCAGAAGGCTAGCTTAACCCAGGAAGACCTGACACTGCCCTTTCCAGCCTTCCACTGGGTTTTCTGCCCCGTTGGGCTGGATTTTGACCTGACTTTTGGGAGCCACGCTAGTGGGAATTCCAAGGGATGGTGCTGGTTGAGAAGCTCTGTAGCACACTTGGAGTGCCCCCCACCCCCATCTCCCTCTCCTTGCAAATGCACAGCTTCCAGCCCAAGGCAGCCTGGCAGCAGATGGGAAGTGGGAAGTGAAGAGGCCTCCAGTTCTTCTTCTCTTGTTTCCACAGGCAGTGCAGATTCAGGCAGGAAAGTTCTGTCTAGCATAGCCAGCTCTGCTGACTTGTGCAGGGCTGGTGTGGGTTGACCACCTGTGGGCTCCAGATCTTCATCCACAGAGTCAATCAACCTCAGATGCAAAAACATTTGAAAAGAAATTTTACCAAATATGTACTGTCTTTATTATTTATTTATGTATTTTTTTTTTTGAGACATAGTCTTTCTATGTAGCCTTGACTGTCCTGCAATTCACTAGGTAGACCAAGCTGGCCTGGAACTCACAGATATCTACCTGCCTCTGCCTTCCACGTACTAGGTTCAAAGGCAGGGCCACCAGGCCCGACCAGACTTTATTCTTATCATTGTTCCCTAAGCTATACAGCATTATCAACTATTACACAACATCTGCATTAAGCATTACTGTTCTGGGGTATTTGATTGCACTGTGACACTCTGAGACTGTTAATAAAGTTAACCTTGAATCGGGGGTGGAGTCAGTGACTAGATGACTGGAATTAGCCATAGAAAAGCCAGGAATATGGATAGAGAAGATGCACAGGAAAGAGAAGGGAGGGAATTGGAGATTTCAAGCTCTTTGATCTGGGAAGTGTAGAGAGAACAGCTGGTTCTCCCCTCTCCCCCCACCCCCTTGCTGCTTCTTGGATCTATCAGGTTTTACCCTGATATTTGACCTCCAAGTTTTGATAATAGAACAATTTAGATAAATGCTTCACCTGACAAGTAATCCAGGGATAACTGAAAGTATGCAGGAAGCTTTTTTGTAGGTTATGTATAATACTGTACCATTTGTAAACATGAGGATTTGGGTATCAAGACAGGTCCTGGAACGGATCCTCTGGGGATATGTATGGGATGACTGTATTGTCTGAATGATTCAAATCAATGTTTCCTCACAGCTCAATCCTGGACACGAAAAGTTTTTGAGCACGCATGCGCGCGCGCGCGCGCGCGCACACACACACAGGGGGTCGGGGGGGCTTAGCTGTCGACAGGGATCCCACCTGCTGACTGCAGGAATTGGAGGGGACATAAGAGTGGGCAAGCCCAGACTGGAAGTAATACGGGCTGTATGAAGCTGTCTTTGCCAGCCTCAGCATCTTCATTCCGGTCCCAACAGTCAGCCTCCTAGTTCAGCACATTCCACTGCTGGTGCCTCAGCTGGAAGCCTCTACAGGAAGGACCCCTAGCTGGCTGGAAGGTGCTGGGGTAGGGGAAGACCACAGGAGAAAGTGTCCTTCTCATCCCCACACATCAAGGATACATACACATGAGCACTGCAACTTCACTGTTCATATTGATTGGGACCCCTTAATGAGGTCACACTGTCAGGTTCCTACTACACAGTGACCCTCCCTGTGCCCTTCACACTGGAGGGTGTGCTGTGTGCAGCCCTCACCTCAGGACAGCATTGATTCTCAAGGGCAGAGCTATTCCACAAATCATAAACTAGCTTGGAACAGGGAGACAGTTGGGTAAGGCCTTAGTTTCCATCTCTAGCACTGGGAAAGAAAAATAAGTAAACAAAAGCTTAAAAGAAAAAAATTAAAGTTATGAGAATGTAATTCACACACTGTGGTGGTTTGAATAGGAATGCCCCCCTCCCAGGCCCATCTATTTGAATCCTTAGTCATCAAGGAGTGGCACTACTTGAGAAGAATTAAAAGGTGTGGCCTTGTTGGAGTAAGTGTGATCTTGTTGGAGGAGGTATGACCCTGGGGATGGGCTTTCAAAAGTCCAAGCCAGGCCCGGTGGCTCTGTCTCTTCCTGCTTTCTGCAGATCTGGAAAGAGAACTTTTAGCTCCTTCTCCAGCACCTGGTCTGCCTGTGTGCCACCATGCTTCCTGCCATGATGACAATGGACTAAACCTCTGAAACTGTAAGCAAGCCTCAGTTAAATGCTTTCTTTTCTAAGAGTTGCCTTGGTCGTGTGATCTCTACACAGCAACAGAACACTAAGACACTCCCATACAATTCACTTGTTTATAGTATGCAAGTCAGTTTTTTGAATAATACCACAATCCACCCATCCTCTCTCTCTCTCTCTCTCTCTCTCTCTCTCTCTCTCTCTCTCTCTCTCTCTCCCTCTCCCTCTCTCTCTCTCTCCCTCTCACCCTGTCTGATGTTTTGAGACAACAACTCTGTGTAGGATAGTTTTATGTTAATTTTACATAAGCTAAAGTCATTTGAGAAGAGGGAGCTTCAATTAAGAAAATGCCTCCAGAAGATCAGACTGTAGGCAAGCTTGTATGGCATTTTCTTAATTAATGATTTATGAGGGAGGGTTCAGCCCTTGTAGGTTGTGCCATCCTTGGGCTAGTAGTCCTGGGCTCTTTAAGAAGACAGGCTGAGCAAGCCATGAGGAGCAAGCCAGTAAGCAGCACCCCTCCACGGCCTCTGCATCAGCTCCTGCTGCAGGTTCCTACCTTGCTTGAGTTCCTGCCCTCACTGCTTTTGATGGTGAACTTTTATGTGGAACTGTGAGGAAATAAACCCTTTTCTCCCCATATTACTTTTTGGTCATGGTGTTTCATGACAGCCATAGAAATCCTCACTAAGAAAGCCTTTCTATTTCTCTATATAGTACTGGCTGGCCTGGAATTTTCTAGGAAGACAAACTGGCCTCAAACTTGCAGTGATTCTCCTGCTTCTGCCCCCAGATGCTGGGCTTGCATCATGATGTATGTTTAAACACATGCCCTTTAGCAGTCACCCTCTTTATCTCTCTGCCTCTCCAAGCTCTGTCAACCACTCATCTCTTTTCTGTCTTTGTGAATTTGCTTTTTCTGAGCATTTCCTGTAAGGGAACTGTGAGGTATGTGAATTTGTGCACCTGGTTCCTTTTACTTGATGCTGTATTTTAAGGTTCATTTGTGCTGGGGCTTGTGTCCAGCCTTCATTCCCTTTTGTGGCTGTGTGTTTATTTCAGGGGTGTGCCACATGCTGTTTGTCTGTGTATGGAATGTATTGGATGGTTCCCACTTTGGGCTTCAGGAGTAACCGTGCTGTGAACTTTCCTGTGCAGGTTGTGTGTGGACACATGTTCTCATTTCTCTTGTGTGTGTCTCAGTGCCGGGATGGGTGGGTCACCCGATAACCACATATGCTATACACAGAAGAGCAGCCGCACTGCTTTCCAAAGGGGCTGTATGGCTTTACATTCCCCATCACAAGGAAAGGGGCTCCTATCTGTCTATATTCTCACCAACACTCCTCGCTGTCCCTTCTTCACTCTGACAAGGACAGCTGCTGAGACCTTGGTACCAGAGCGTCTCACCCTGTTTGCCTGTGGCGGGCGGGACAGCCAGTGTCTCTCTGTGTGGACAGAGTTACTGTTCTCATTGCTGGGGCTAAGTTCCTAAGAACCTTGAGGGAGGAAGGATGAATTTTGGCTCAGTCATAGAAGGGTTTTGCCTCATTCTTGAGGGGAAGGCATGGTGGCAGGAATGACGTTGTCTGTGGTCGGGGACGATGGTGTAGTCACACGCAGTTAGACCTGGAAGAAGGGAGCTAGACAGGACCAGAGGTGAGTACAACCTTCAAAGGGTTGTCCCTAGAGGCTTACATCTGCCAGATAGGCCTCAGGTCCTAAAACTTCCATGATCTCTTCAAAGTGTGATGGAGACCAATTATTCAAACATGTGAGACTGTGAGGGATGTTTCACACTCAAACCATAACAGCAGGTCCAGAATGGGAGCCACTGCATTCCACTAATCTTGAAAACTGTGGATCCCTTATCTGTGAAGCTAGGGGAGGAGCCATGCCAAGGTGGCTACCTGCTCAGCTATGGCCTGGTGTGGCTCAGCTATGGCCTGCCAACACCGGCCTTTCCGGTGGCTTGTCTGGGCTAGCAGCTCCTGACGGACTTGTGATCTTCCCTTAAACAAACAGTTTAAGTTTCCACTTACCTGGGAACCTGCCAAGCCACTGTGCATGTCCCACTGTATATGGGTGGCTAAAGTTAGGGGTGGTCTCAATGTTCATACATACTCTCTGCCTCTCTTGGACCACCAGAGATGCTTTCCTGTCTGCCTTGAAGCATCAAGTGTCTGTGGTGTGCCTTAGGATCTTGTCACAGGTCTTGCTTACTTCTGATTCCATTTCTAACTCATGGCTGATGCCTATATATCCAGGCTAACCAACCAACATAAGCTGAAACTACCATGTCAGATCTGGGTAGTGTAACCCAGGGATTGATGTTTGCCATGAGAGGTAGCCAGGGGCCAAGGCTTCAGGAACTCAAAGATTGGATTTTCTCCCAGAGAGCAACAAAAGGGCACCAATTAATGTCAAGTGGGAGGAGAGACATACTCAAGCCTTCCTGACAAAAGTCCATCTAGCATGGTTGGATGGGTTGTCATGGGAAGTGAGAGCAAGCAGGAAGAGCAGGCTGGTGGTGGCCCAAGAGCCAGAACAGGCTAGCCCAAGCTGGAACTAGGTGTCAGGAATGGCTTATCAGGGCTTGCAAACATTAACACCGAAGAGCAGGAGTTATACCCCAAGTTACCCCAGAATGGAAACAATTCTTCTCTATAATGCTAGATATTAGGCAGGTGTTCTATCACTGAGCCACACTCCAGTCCTGAGACAAATTTTTTAACCAAAAAGAAGATGAAACAATCCTGGAGACTAAGACCTACGACGTAGTCACTGTTCCCAGGGACTTCCTGAACAAAACAGTGCAGAATTAGGTCAAAAAGAGGAAATGATGTAGGAACTTTGATATGATTGGGGCAACTGCTGGCCTCACATGGCCGCATTTTACTTCTCCATTTCCTTTTCTTGTTAATGATTAGAGGAATGCACTTTGAAATAACGATAACGTGTATGGAAAATACAGTACCCATTAACGGTCATTGGTTAGCAATCAGGTATTAGGGACTGTAATGTATGTGTTATGATTTATTACAGCTGCTGTTATGGCACAAAGCCACCAGACAATAGAAATTTTCAACTCCATCATAATCTTATTACCCATAACAGTAGACAGAGCATGCCTGGAGGAAAAGCTTGAAGAGGTCACAGTGGTGCTATTTGATATGGTGTTGGAGCAGAGCCATGGAGTGTGCAGATCCAGGGAAAAGCAAGAACACTGCTTTTGTGGCTCATAGCCATGGTGGGGACCTGTTTTCCTCTGAGAGAACAGCAGGTGGGTAAGGGGACAAGGGGGCTGGGTAGTAAGGGGCACCAAGAAGGCCTGGTGACAGTGCAGGCATGGGGTATGGCTAACAATGGCGGTCCCTGCAAACCTACACCACACAGAGCAGCGCAGACCAGGGGCTCAGAGAACACTGCTTAAAACACAGAGGAAGGGATGTCCAGCTTCTATCCTCCCCGAGTGATCACAGAGAGGAAATTCCTGGTAGTTCTGGTAGGCCCTGGCCACATTCGCCACTAATCTTCAAGAGAACAGATCCACCTACTACTGGGGAGCGCTGTGGAAATCTCCAACCAGCATGTTATGAGTCTGTGCCTCGGTGGGACCCTAGTCCCTTGCATATGGCAGTGACAGTGGCATGTGAATTTTTGACGTGAGTTTTCTGGGTGCTGTGTGCACATTGCGTGACTGTAGCTCGCCTGCTGTAGACCTTACGTAACAGGGGACTCATGGAGCAGCATCTGGCAAAAGTGTATGCCATGCTGAATCACTCAATGGCCCCCACGCCCAGGGCAAACACAGGCTTCTTTCAAGGGCTGGCTAAGAGCCCACACAAACTTTCACAGGCCCATCTTGCCGTCCAGATCAGAATAAAACAGACAGCCCGAGACATAATCTTCCAAACCTCTATGGAGGAGAGATCCGGATTAAGCTGCACCCACATTTGAATATTGTTTTAGCTCATCACACAAACTTCCTGGGCAAGGACTCGAGGGACCAAGTGGGCGGGAAGGAGGGTCTTTAAATGTGTCCTCTCTTGGATCTTGCTCATTCCAGGAGTCCCAGCTGCTGGAGGAGGCTGTGCAGAAGGTAATCTTTCCCCATCCTCTTTACTTCGTCTTTAGGTGCGAGCACGCAAGTACAGCCTTCTTAAAAGGATCTTGAGAATCCGAGGCTTTCATCCATTCTGAGGACAACTGGTCCAGACCCTGACAGGCCAGTGTTTCCTGATTGGGTGCATTGAATGCCCAGCACCAGATCTCTGGAGCTCTGTCAACTGCAACACTGGGCCAAGAAAGTCCTAGAGACCCACAAAACACAGGAACAGAGGTGGCTTCTTGGGGAGAGATCTTGGTGTGCACAGTCAAATTTCTCTACTCTCCAAAAAGGTATTGGGGCTGTGTAGCTGAGTACACGTACCTTGGAGAGACGCTTGTGAGTTCAAAGCCTGGCTTCAGTGCCTGTCACCTGTGTGGGCAGAGGTGGCATGTTGAATGGTTTTCAGTCTTGCTTTCCTCATCTGTGGAACAGACGCATAACTGACCTTTCTTTCTGAGCACTAGCATGGTGTATTAAAAATCAATCTCTCTCTGTCTCTCTTCCTTTCTCTCTGTCTCTGTCTCTCTCTGTGCCTTTCGCTGTCTTTGTCTTTCTCTGTCTCTGTCTCTCTCTGTGCCTCTCTCTCTTTGTCTTTCTCTCTGTCTCTCTCTCTCTGTCTGTCTCTCTCTCTGTGTCTCTCTGTGTCTCTCTGTCTCTCTGTCTCTCTCTCTGTCTCTGTCTCTCTGTCTCTGTCTCTGTCTCTCTCTCTCTCTCTCTCTCTCTCGTGTGTGTGTGTGTGTGTGTGTGTGTGTGTGTGTGTGTGTGTGGTGTGCGCTATGACATGTGTGTAGGTCAGTAGACAGCTCTGGTTGTCAGTCCCCACATTCTACCTTGGTCAAGGAAGGGTCTACTATCCAGGTCCACCACTATAGCCGGCCTCTGAGGTTCTAGGGGTTTTCCGGTTTCTGTCTCCCATCCTTTAGCAGGGGTTGTGAGGTTTCAGAAATGTGCTACCACATCTGGGTTTTTATGGGTTCTTGGCATCCAAAACTTAGGTTCTCACGCTTTCAGAGCAAGTACTTTACCCACTGAGCCATCTCACCAGCTCTGCTATGAAGGTTTTATGAGAACTGAGTGGGGAGCGGAACATGTCTAGAAGGCAGGTATAACCCACAGGGTGGCTTGGTTCTGAGAGAGGAAACCCAGTTTGTGTCCCATTCAGGTGCCAGGTGCAGCATCAAATGTGTTTTTACCCATCCTTCAGTAACTCTGTGAACAGAACTATGGTTCACTGGCTCACAGAGGAGGCCCAGGGACCTAGCTTTTTAAAGACCACTTAATTTTGGGAGATGACATTGAGGAATGAGCTCAGACCAGTCCTAGTCACATGAGGCTCTTATCCTTGTGGGTTCCCTGCCTTGGTGATTTGTGACTGAGGCTGTGCAGCTCTGGTTAGACCCCAAGGGTGGGGAGGGAAGTGTAACCTTGCTGCAGGGTTGCAGGGATGAAGCTGTGGCCAGCAGGAAGGACCTGGCCCACAGGCTGGTCAGACCAAGAGTTTCAATGAAGGAATTGGTGGATCATAAGGAATGGGGCATGTCATGTCCAGATTTGAAGCCTGGATGCCAACAGGGTACTTCTCCCCAGGGTGGGAAGTCTAAGGTCACCTATGGGTGAGGGAGGTGGGGGAAGGAATCTGAATACAAAATCAGGCGTGTTCATGCACCCATGTCTAACATCAAATATTATAGTTATGTAATATTAATATGGAGGATGGGCTTGGGCAGGGGAACTTGCTGTGTTTCTGTACAATGCAATAACTTCTTCCACACTCCAGTGTTAAATGTTATACCGTGCTGGGCCAAATATCTCTGGAAGGACTGTGAGGGATTGGCACCCGTGGGCTTCTGTGCGGCAGAAATGATAGTTTCTTGGGAAGAAAAGGGGAAGTGTTTTTTCTGTCCCCTCTTTGTTCAGTTTTGCACCATGACAGTGTATTCTCCACTCAAAGATGCGACAAACATTTGGGAAAACAAGGTCATTGCAAAATGTCACACACCATGAAAAATGAAAATCAACATGCACAGCTGGGTTCAGTGGTAGGGCACAGGCCCTGGGAGAGGGAGAGAGGGAAAGAGGAGCGGGAGAGAGCTCACAGACTATTCTACTCCTTCAGTGGCTCCCCCCCTCACACTGGGGTACCCTCACATGTCTTTAACTCACACATGCACACTACACCTGTTGTTTGGGTGACATGTTTCTTTCTTCCCCAGGATACATGTGTGACAGGCAGGGCCTTTGTGAATGTGCTTGATAGTTTTCTCTCTTATTTCTAAATAATCCACTCCACCATGCCACTGGGTTCATTTAAACAACCTCAGGCTGAGGTGCGAGGCTGTCCCCAGGATGTCTGCCACCTGCTAACAGTAAGCACTTTCTTGTTGCTCCCTAAGGAGCTGCAGTTACTAGAAACTCCTACTCAGACCTAAAGTGCTGCAAATACTTACTTTAAAAAATTAATTATATATTTTTCAATGTAAAGGTTTATTTTTATTATTTTTAATTATGTGTATGTGTGTGTTATCTCTGTGTGTATGTATGTGGTGTGTGTGTGTGTGTGTGTGTGTGTGTGCAAGTGCCTACAAAGGCATGGGACCCCCCTGGAGCTGGAGTTACAGGTCTTTGGATGAGAAGTGCATGCTCTTAACTGCTGGGCCATTTCCCCAACCCTTACACATACTTTCAAGAGGCTTCTGCTGGATATGCTCCAGTCCCTGTTGCATACCCCTCCCCGCTCCCCTCCAAGAGTCACCCCATTTTGCCAGCTTCTTTATTGTACTGGAAGCAGAAATCACTTCTGCAATTTTGCACAAGAACTTGAGAACCTGAAAGGCCTTTGTTGGCATTGGCCTGTGTCACAGTGGTGTGGACACATCAGTCTAAGCCTCACTCAGCTTAGCCAGACAACAAGCACATTCGAGCACAATGGTGTAGCCAGCAAGGGTGTGGTGGAATTTTGGTGCTGGTTTTCCTTTCATTGGGTTGGGAGTGGAATCTTGGTCAGTATATATCCAGCCTAATCCAAAAAGGTGGTTGCAAGGCTCCTCGAGTGTTTACAGGGAAGGAAGCTGTCCCATTTTGCAAGTGGGTCAGAATGGAAGGGATCCCCCCCTTCCACCTTATGGCAAATTCTGTTTAGGGTGGGTGTGGCTCACTGTGGATTAGTGTCATACAACCTGGGATGGCTAAAGACATCAGAAGGCCCAGCCATCTGAGCCAGAAAAAAAAGAGACTTTCCAGCGGGAATGCATTTTCCAGTCTCTAGAAGAGGTCTTTATCCAAATAAAATTAACGTAATGGTGAAACATTGAGGGGTGAGCCAATGCCAGGGCTCCAATGCTGGAGCCAAAGTACAGCCTGGAGCCAAGGATGTGGCCATCCTCCTTCCTCTGCTACAAAATGCTCCCTATCTTCAGGTACAATGAGCAAGATCAGAGACATCGTGAACCGGGCGCGCGAGGCCTTTAACTCAGGCAGGACTCGCCCGCTGCAGTTCCGAATCCAGCAACTGGAGGCGCTGCGGCGCATGATCACCGAGCGCCTCCCAGAGATCACAGCTGCGCTGGCCTCCGATCTGCACAAGGTGCGGCATCCCGGGGTGGGCTTGGGGGGCCGGCTACCAAAAGGGACTAGCAGAGATACAACAGGCACAGGGACGGTCGCGCCTTAAGTGTAGGGCATCAGTTGTCCGCCGCCCAGCACTTCACCGAGGACTGCACTGCTTCCCAAACACTGTAGCGACAATGTTATAGAGAGAGTGAGTCTCAGAAAGGATTGGCAAAGCTGGCATGGTCGCCCTCTCCTTCCACCACCTTCGGACAGGGTCTTCTTCCCTCCACCTGTCGCTTTTCCCCTATGGTCTGGCTTCTTCATCGACTACATTTCAAATACCCCCCCCCCCCCCCCCCCCACCCCCCACCCCCAGCACAGCTGCCTTATCCCTCTGCCAGCCCCTCCCTGGTCTATCTGGTTTGGCACATCAAGGACCAGCAAGGCGGCTTTCCAGAGGGAGTCGGCTCCACGTGGTTTCTTCCTTCCTTTTTGTTCCCTGCGGGTTGCTCTAAGCAAAACCAGGAACCTCCAAATCCACAAGCCTTTCACTTTGAGGACAGGACTCACTTGAGACTGCTTCCACCTTCGGTGTGGTGCCCACCCTCTGCCGGGTCAGGGCTCGCTCACCTAAGGCTTCCCACCTTAAAGCAAGATGGAGAAAACTCATTCATTTGACCTCCCAAAATTCAGGAAAGAGATACATATTTGCCGCCTGTGCTCCCTCTTTCTTGTCCCCCGACCATTCCAGGAGGCTCTGGCGTTCCCAACAGTCTCAGTTCCTGCCTCTCTCTGCCGTAGTTCTGGCGTTTTGCCTGCCACTCCTGGGCACATCTTCCCCAGGTGGGGATTGTACCCATGTCTACTCAACACTGTGGTCTCCCAAGCTCTTTCTCAGGTTCAGGTCTCAATGTGGTCTGCCAGTCTTCCAGACAACACATTTTCTCCCTCACCAATGACCCTCAAACCCGTTCCTCTGGCCAGCCCTGGCTTTATTCATTCTTTTACCAGTTCTGGGTCCTGGGCCCCCCCAGCCACCTCACATGGACCCCATCCTCTCAACCTTGGGAAGGAGGGGCCTTTCAGACCTACTACCCTAATGCCCATTCTTCAGCTCTGTGTCTGCTCTGTATCCCACCACCCTGCTATGGACCCCATGTTGAACAGCCAGCTCATCAAGGCCGCAGAGCCTTGGCTCTGGGCCTCAAGTTCACATTGGAGCCTCTCCCTAGAATGAATGGACCGCCTACAATGAGGAGATAGTGCATGTGCTGGAGGAGATTGACACCACAATCAAGAAACTCCCAGAGTGGGCTGCGGATGAGCCCGTGGAAAAGACTCACCAGACCCAGCAGGATGAATCCTACATCCACTCGGAGCCCCTGGGTGTGGTCCTTGTCATAGGTGCTTGGAACTACCCCTTCAACCTCACCATCCAGCCCATGGTGGGTGCCATTGCCGCAGGTATGAGAGCTCCATTCTGGAGGGACTGTTACAGGGGGTTGTGGTGATCAAACCATGTAGCTAGGCCTCCAGGGTGGCCTCTCCATATACCTGTAGGGTGGGGGTGGGGGCTTAGGGTAAGGACTCTCTGCTAATATGTGACAGGAGAGGCCAGAGCTGCTCTCCCTCCAGCCTGCATATCTCTCTGTGTGTCCTTTCTTCCCTCCAGTCTCCCAGTACTGCTGAGGGGCAGGTGGTACCACTCTGAAAGTGTGTGCCAGTGTGTGTACCTATAGCAGATGCTCATGTGTGTACCTGTGTGTGCTCCTGCATTGTGTTCCTACATGTGTCTCAGCATATGCCTGTGTGCACTCACAGCATGCACTTGTGTCTAGCCTCTGCCACTGCCTCCCAAAGGTACAGATGACGTAATGGAATCTCTAGGCCTAGTCACTGGGTGGGAAGAGTCTTTAAGGAGGTCTTCTGAGAGTGACCCTGACTTTGTATTTTGCAGGAAATGCAGTGGTCCTCAAGCCCTCAGAAGTGAGTGAGAACATGGCAGACATACTAGCCACACTGATCCCTCAGTACCTGGATAAGGTGAGGCGCCCTCTAGAGTTCAAGAATGACTATGATGGAGGGTCAGGTCTTAAAGCTTGGGAGACAGTGGGTTATTATAGCAGGTGGGAGGAGACCAGCTCCTAATAACAGGGTTAAGGGCGCCCTTGAGCTAGGAGAATGACTTACCCGCCAGGGCACCCAGGTAAGTCCAGAGCTGAAGGGCTGAGAAGCTGCCAGTCCCCTAGTGCCCACTCTATGTGTGGAGTGAGGAAAGGCTTGGTTTTGTTGAACCTCCTCTGTCTCTTTGCTGCAAGGACCTGTACCTAGTGATCAATGGGGGTGTCCCTGAGACCACAGAGATACTTACAGAGAGGTTTGACCACATCATGTACACTGGGAGCACAGCTGTGGGGAAGATTGTTATGGCAGCCGCCGCCAAGCACCTGACCCCTGTCACCCTGGAGCTTGGAGGGAAGAGCCCTTGCTACGTGGACAAGGACTGTGACCTAGATGTGGCTTGCCGGTGAGGAGGCTTGGGCTTGGGATCCTATCTACCTTGCAGCACATGATGGTACCAAGCTTGATGACTGCACTGAGGGAGAAAGATGGTCCCAGCCCTGCTGAGGGGCAGGTGGTACCACTCTGAAAGTGTGTGCCAGTGTGTGTACCTATAGCAGGTGCTCATGTGTGTGCCTGTGTGTGCTCCTGCCTAGGGAGCCTATAGTTTTGGAGAAGTTGAAGGGGGGACACCATTCATAGAAGTCTTCCTAGAGGGGGCCTCCCGAGAGAGCACTGATTCTGTGGGCATCACTAGGGGTGATGCTCCAAGTAGATGCTTCAAGGAAAGCAAACGTGGGGTACTTGGGGTCTGGAGATCTTTACCAAGCCCCATTGCCCCTCTGCAGGAGATCCCATCTGAGATCTGGAGAGCACAACCAGGAAAGCAGGGTCACTTGCTCACCGTCCAGGATGGGACTCACATCTATACTAGTTAGGCCTCTGGCCATCTCTGTACCCTATATATAAGGAAGGATGTATGGAGAGGTGTCACCTGGCTATGCAAGGCTCTGAGAATGTGGTCAAAGTCACAGAGCATCCACCCCAGATAGCCTGAGAATTTCCTAACTGACACTCATGACATTAAACACTGCAGGAACCACTGAGGTTGTGTGTGTGTGTGTGTGTGTGTGTGTGTGTGTGTGTGTGTGGTGGGTGAGCTGATCAATGTGTCTGCAAGTAAGCTGTTGCTTAGGAGAACACCGCCCCCCCATGGGCTGTCCTCCATCACTCAGTCTTCAGTATCTTGGCCCTGAGTATGTGGATATTCTCAAGGGAACTCCCATGAACAGACTGTATTTTCACAGGCGTATTGCCTGGGGAAAATTTATGAACAGTGGTCAGACCTGCGTGGCCCCAGACTACATCCTCTGCGACCCCTCCATTCAGAACCAGATTGTGGAGAAGCTAAAAAAGTCAGTGAAAGTGAGTATGGCCTGAGATGGGAATAGGGAGCTGTAAGGCCTAGGGGGTGTGTTTTGCTTCAATCAACTTCTAGGACTTTGAGAAATACTAGGTACTTTTCTTCTATTCACGAAAGAAATATGTGCTCACACTGCAGACAATTGGGAAGGGTACAAAGCAAAATTCGGGGAAAAGCTCTATTCATTCCCAGCACCCAAAGGCAGTCACTTCCCAGAGGCTGGAAGTCACGGCCATGACAGTGCCAAGTCTTCCTTGAGACCTCATCTCTTCTCAGGATTTCTATGGGGAAAACGTTAAGGAGTCCCGTGATTATGGGAGAATCATCAATGACCGTCACTTCCAGCGGATCATAGGCCTGATTGAGGGCCAGAAAGTAGCCCATGGAGGCACCTGGGATGCAGCTTCACGATACATAGGTATTTGTTCTGCCATTAAGAGTGCTGTCTGTTCGTCTGGACTGCCAGGGTCTACCGCAGATGTATAGAAAGCGGGCACAGATACCCAGCAAGCAGGTTTTCCCAAGTGGGCCCGCAGAAAGCCTTGGGGCCCTTTGAAGAGTCGTGCTCAGTATCTGCCTTCTCTATAGCCCCAGAAACCTCTCCCACAAGGCAAAGCCGAGGGCTTTATTTCCATCTCCAATCTGTGCAAGGGAACAGTAATGGAGGCAGCAGAGGCCCCAAGAGCTCAAGGCAGGCCAGGCTGGGAGGAGCTCCCAGTGTCCTGGTTAGGGCAACACCAGTTGGAGCACCTTTGGACTCCAGTTATCAAGGAGGCAGGAGAGTTCTGGTATGGACACATGGGGACAGCAGATGTAATGGCTGTCCCTTCAATGTTTAGATCCTGCTCCCCCATGCAGGCTAATCTATAGATGTCTCCATGGTCTGTCATGATGGCGTCTAGGACATGGGGGTTGAGGGGAGGTGGGCAAGAGAAGATCACTTCAGGTCTTGTCTTCACCCCATGTAAGCTTGGCAGCTTCATTTGCAAAAGAATGGAAGCAGAGCTAGGTGTTGGTACTGGAATGTGTGTGTATATGTGTCCGGGACTGAGGTGGATCAGCACAGACTCTAGCTCACTTTCTGCCTCAGCTCCCACCGTTCTCATGGACGTGGACCCCCAGTCCAAGGTGATGCAGGAGGAGATCTTTGGGCCAGTGATGCCCATCGTGTGTGTTCGAAGCTTGGAGGAGGCCATTAAATTTATCAACCAGCGTGAGAAGCCCCTGGCACTCTACGTGTTCTCCAACAACAACAAGGTGGGCCTAGGTGTCCCCTTTCCAGCTTCCTGGCCTCTCAGACATAGCACTCACATGCAAGGGGACCCAAGGATCCACAGGCCTAGGTTCAAGTTTGCAGTTTCCTCATTCATTAGACATGTGGCCTTGAGCAGATCTCTCAACCTGTCTGGAGCCTCCTTGACCTTATCTCTAAGATCAGGTCAGTTCACTCTTCCTAGAGCTGTGGAGGAGGTGACCATTGCCACAGGGTTGTGGATCCCTGCTGTTTCCCCATACAGTGCTGAAGGTCATGTGGTATTTGCAGAGAGTTGGAGATGCTGCAGGGCCTGAGGATGTCATAGCTGGTGACTGGGGTTCTGATTTCACAGGTCTCTATTCCTTTTTTTTTTTTTTTTTTTTAAGATTTATTTATTTATTATGTATACAGTATGTATGACTGCAGGCCAGAAGAGGACACCAGATCTCATTACAGATTGTTGTGAGCCACCATGTGGTTGCTGGGAATTGAACTCAGGACCTCTGGAAGAGCAGTCTGTGCTCTTAACCTCTGAGCCATCTCTCCAGCCCCATAAGTCTCTATTCTTGAAGATCAGAAAGGGTGGGGAGAATGCAGAGGTACAAGGTGGCTGCCTGGGTTTTCACACAGGTGATCAAGAAATTGATTGCAGAGACATCAAGTGGTGGAGTGTCAGCCAATGATGTCATCGTCCACATCACGGTGCCCACTTTGCCCTTTGGGGGTGTGGGTAAGTCTGGTGCTGGGATCCTAGTCCTGATCACTTGTTACTCTGGCCTTTCACAGCATCCCAAGCCTGGGGTCACACAGACATTTAGTGGCATGGCTGGGATAAGACCCTTTCTGAGCACTCTTCTGCCTGGCCTAGGTGCCTAGGGGACACTATGGTTTGGCTATGGCCACCCCCCAACCCCTGTCCCGAGAGGTTCAGAAAAAGGAGTTCACGGGGGTTGTGAGTACAAGATGGGCTGGAATCCTGGCCCTGAACTGGCCTCTCATTTAGGGTACAGCGGCATGGGGTCTTATCATGGCAAGAAAAGCTTTGAGACCTTCTCCCACCGCCGCTCTTGCCTGCTGAGGTCTCTACTGAATGAAGAAACCCACAAGGGCAGATACCCCCCAAGCCCAGCCAAGGTGAGAGGCAAGGCCCTGGAGCATTGCACAATGTGGACTGCACAGGACAAGAGCAGGAGCCTTGGATCTCATGTCCTCTCCCCATCCTCACAGATGCCCCGGCACTAAGAGGACTGCTGCCCCTGACTCATTTTTGCTGGCTGTCCTGTCCTTGGAGAATTGCGCTTGGAGCCTCGTCCTGGCTTCTCACCCACCAACTCCCAGATGGCTCACCTCACCCCTCCACATTCTGCTCTTTGCTGGACACAGAGATCAATAAAGCCTTCTGAAGGAAAGTCATGCATGCAATACTTCTTTTTATACCTTGATATCAAGTCCTTCAAGGTTTGGTCACCCTGACAAGCCTATAAAGAAAGCTCTCTCCCCCCAACATTAGCTCACGGGAGGTAGGAGGCCACGGATTGGGGATGACATTTATCTTCCCCATATCATGTTTGGGATGTCAGCTCTATTCCTGGAGGCTGAGCTTTGATGACCAAGTGACTCTGGTGATACTCTTCTCAAACCAGATTTGACTTGAGAATTGATATATGGAAGGGGTCTCTCTGTGAGACAGCATGGTGGTCAGTACCAACAACCCCCACTGTTACAGAACCAGGCTTGTCCCACCCACTCCCCAGTCCTCCAGTCACTAAGAGTTTCACAAGTGGAAGTTCATGATGAGGTAGCTGAGCTCAGAGGTGGAGCCTAACACTCAAATTCACCTCTCTGAAGAGTAATGAAGGCATGAGAGATGACTGAAGGACTCTGCATGTGTGATCAAGCTCCATGCCTCTCCCTTGATGTGTGCTTAGTGCACGGTAAGGCTAGCATGGTCTAAGGTGTAGTTGTTAAAGGGGTCACTCATCAGACCCAAGTGTATGGTTTCAAGAAAAGCAGTTTCGAGTCCCTGGAGGACAGCATAGGCAGCCTTTATTGTAACCCACACTGTAGAGGGGTCACCTACAGCAGCACACTAGACCAGGCCCATTTGCTGTCCCAACACACTAATTAAAGACAAGTAGTGAAGAATGGCAAAGCAAGGAGATTTAATTAGCATGGCCATGTTAGGGAGTATGTACATAGGATTTATTAGAGTGGCTTACAGGCTGTGGTCCACTAGTCCAACAATGGCTTCCTCCTGACAGAAAGGTCAAGAATCCAGTAGTTGTTCAGTTCACAGACTGGATATCTCAGCAGTCCCAATCTGCTGCAGAATCCTAGAGAGGGGCTGGTTTTCCATCCATGGGTCTGAGGTATTGGGACTTTGACATGGGCATGTCAACAGTACACATTCACTCAGGACTTCATCCACTCTTTACACACACACTCAAGGCATTCTCTGCTCCCCACAGCCTTTTGATGAGCATTTTCATGGGACACAAATATCTTCACAGCCTTTGCCCCTTTTGAGAGCTCTATCCACATACTTCTTCCCCAAATGTCTTTCTCCCTGATTTTCCAATCATGTTTTTTCCAAGTCCCTGACCATCCAGCCAAGCCATTGGCTTCAACCCATAAATCAGTGAACAATTGCACCTCTGGCCATTTCTCCTTTCAAGTAAAACGTGTGAGCATGTGTTCTGCCCAGTGTTCTGCCCACTGTGAAGATTTCCCTTCTCTGGCATCCTTCAAGGTTGTCTTAAAAAGAAGTTGTAAAATGCTGCTGCTGTCCACTTTTGTATGGTGCCTGCATATCATGCAGAAGCATCAGTGCCAGGTCCTAGTCTTCTCTTCCTCAGTCAGCTGGTGATAAGGCACATCCTATGAGGTTATAGATGCATCCTTAACTGCAGATGGCATTGTAAAGGGTGTAGAAACCATAGGCATTTGGGCAACTTCTTCATGTAACTTGTGTGCTTGAGCCCAATCATGTATATACCACTTCTATTTGGTAATGGATTGCTGCTATGCATGTACTAACTACATTATGGGTTGGTGGGTCAGATAATACTCAGCTCATGATGGGTGGCTCAGGTTGCATGGTAACTTAGTAGCCCATTGTCAAATGTTCAGTTTCCACTAGGGCCCAACAACAGACCAAGAGATGTCTTTCAAATGGAGAGTAGTTGTCTGCAGATGATGGTAGAGGCTTGCTCCAAAAGATCTCTTCTGTGAGTCAACAAATGTAGGTAGACTTTCTCTGTCCCACCAGCTGGACACACAGAGACTTATTATAAATTATAAGTGCTTGACCAATAGCTTAGGATTGTTACTAATTAGCTCTTACAACTTAAATTAACCCATATTTATTAATCTATGTGTTGCCACGTGGCTTATGGCTTGTCATCCATTTTCTACACATCTTGCTTCCTCTGCATCTGGCTGGTAACTCAGCCCTCCATCATCTCAGTATTCTCTCAATCTGGCTCTCCTGCCTAACCTCTTCTTGCCTAGCTATTGGCCAGCTAGCCCTTTATTAAACCAACAATAGCGACACATATTCACAGTATACAAAAAGATCGTTCCACAACAATCAAGTCCAATTTGTGCTGCTCATATATTCCTGAATGTGTGGCCTTCCACTGGACCATAGTTGGCTTACTAGAGGCAATACTGCTAAAGAAAACTGACTCACTCTCCCAGCACCTATCCATTGCCAATAATTCCTCAGCTATGGAATTCTCCATGCTGGGGTTTGGTTTTTCTTGAGCTTGCATGGGGACTTGTGCATGTTGTCATAGTCTCTGTGAGTTCCTATGTGCTGATGCCCTGCTCTGTCTGGAGGACACTGTCTCCTGTGGTCATCCACAGTCTCGGGCTCTTACATTCTTTTTTGTTTTGTTTTGTTTTTCAAGACAGGATTTCTCTATGTAGCAGTACTAGATGTCCTGGAACTTGTTTTCTAGACCAGGCTGGTCTCGAACTCACAGAGATCCACCTGCCTCTGCCTCCCAAGTGCTGGGATTAAAGGCGTGCACTACCACACCTGACAGCTCTTAATGCTTTTTGCTCTCTCTTCCACAATGATTCTGGAGCCTTTGAAGGAGGGAGTATAATATAGATGTCTCACTTAGGGTTGAGCACCCCACAGTCTCTTATTCTTTGCACCTTGACCAGTTGTGGGTGTCTATATTAATCACCACTTACTGCCAATAGAAACTTCTCTGATGAGGGTTGAGAGATGCACTACTTTATGGGTGTGCTGGATGGTTTTATGTCACCTTGACACAAGCTAAAATCATCTGAGAGGAGGGATTCTCAATTAAGAAAATGCCTCCATAAGATCAGGCTGTAGGCCGGCCTGTGGGGCATTTTCTTAATTAGTGATTGATGGGGGAGGGCCCAGCTCATTGTAGGTGGTGCCATCCCTGGGCTGATGGTCCTGGGAGCAATCCAGTAAACAGCACCCTTCAATGGCCTCTGCATCAGCTCCTGCCTTCAGGTTCTGTCCTGCTTGTGTTCCTGTCCAGACTTATTCAGTGATGAAGTGTGATGTGGAGGTGTAAGCTGAACAAACCCTTTTCTCCTCACCTTGCTTTTGGTCATGGTGTTTCATCATTGCAATAGTAACTCTAACGAGGAAAATGGGTACAACAATGAGTCATTAGTGTTTGGTTTAATACTATGTCCATTTAGCAAAATAATAATAGGTTCTCCCCTAGAGCCTTTGGCCTATGTAGCTACATGTCCTTGGGCCTTGACAATAATGCTAGGTATGGACTCTATTTCATGGAGTAGGGCATAAATCCAATCAGAAAGTGGTATATTTACACAATGGAATATTATTCAGCTATAAAGAAAACAAACAGTGATGAAGTCAGCCTGGTACTGGCATAAGAGTAGACAGGTGGACCAGTAGAACAGAACAGAGGACCCAGAAGTAAGGTGTCAAAGCTATGCCCACTTAAGAGTTGACAAAAGAAGCTGGGCAGTGGTGGCGCACGCCTTTAATCCCAGCACTCGGGAGGCAGAGGCAGGCAGATCTCTGTGAGTTCGAGGCCAGCCTTGTCTACAGAGCAAGAACCAGGAAAGGTGCAAAGCTACACGGAGAAACCCTGTCTCAAAAAAAAAAACCAAAATAGTTGACAAAAGAGACGAAAACATACTATGGGGGAAAGATAGCCTATCTAGCACACAGTGCTGGAAAAGCTGGATTACCACCTGCAGGAAATGAAATTAGATTCATGTCTCCCACTTTGTTAAAAAATCAATTCAAAATGGATCCAAGTTCTTCATTTACAGCCCAAAACATTGAAAGATTTAGGAGAAAACACAGAGGATACGTCCCTCAAGATACCGGAGTAGGCCAGAGCTTTTTAAACAGAACACCAACAGCACAGGAACGAACCCCAGTATCAACAGATGGACGTTGTGAAGAGAAAAAGTTTCTGTACAGCAGAGAAACAGTCAGTAGAGTTAACAGACATCCCAGAGAATGGGAGGGAACCTTAACCAGCTGCACTTTAGACAAGGGGCTAATGCACAGAACTTAAATACCAGAACTGCAGAAATTAAACACCAAGGGAACGAACCAGCCAATCAACAGACAAGTAAATGAATGGAATAGATCAATTTCAAAAAAGAAACAAAAATAGCTAATAACCAATTTTAAAAGTGTCCAATATTCCCAGCTATCAGGGAAACGCAATTTTAAATGACTTTGCCACACCACCTCACCCCAGTCAAACTGTCTATCTTCAATAAGTCTGATAACAAATGTTGGAGAGGATGTGGAGAGACATCCCCTTTTCACCGTTGGTAGGGGTGAAAATTAATATAGGCATTGTGGAAATCAATTTGGAGAATTCTCACAAATTAAAAATAGGACTCCCATATGACCCAGCTTTTTAAACTCTTGGGCATATACCCGGAGAACTTCATACCTTACCACAGAGAGATCCGCAACTCATGCTCACTGCTGTTTAATTTACAATAGCAAAGACCAGGAATCAGTCTAGTTGCGCATCAAGAGATGAACTGGTAATGAAAATCTGATGTATTATACAATGGAATACTACTCAGCTCTCAAGAAAAATGAAGCAAAAATATTTAAAAAAGCAGGATCACACAATTTCAGAAAGACAGATTCTAGCCAATAGTATATGTACACATGTAAACAGATGTGCATGTGGGTACAGTATGACATGAAGAAAAGAAAAGAAGCTGGGCGGTGGTGTACACGCCTTTAATCCCAGCACTCGGGAGGCAGAGGCAGGCGGATCTCTGTGAGTTCAAAGCCAGCCTGGGCTACAGAGTGGGTTCCAGGAAAGGCGCAAAGCTACACAGAGAAACCCTGTCTCACAAAACCAAACAAAACAAAAAACAAAACAAAAAAAGCAAAGAGAAGAAAAAAGGCTAAATACTAGTAAATGAGGAAGGACTGAATGCAGGTGACAGACACAAGTTATGAAAGAAGATATAAAGCTAATTGTTTTTCTAGCTTTAACTCTGCCATGGATTTTTTGTTTGTTTTGGTGGTGGGTAGGTACATAAAGTATACTCAATACTAAAAATGTGAAATTTAATGTGAAGAGTGTGCATTCTGAATGCCTATTCTAACTGTACAGAAGTTATATTGAGTATAGAGACTTCATGTCTGGTTTATTTTGGTATTTGATTTTTTCATTTATTTGCAAGTTTTTAAAATAATAAAGTTTATAAGGTAATAAAAAACAAAATTATGACATTCATAGGTAAGTGAATGGATCTAGAAACACTTGTTCTGAGTGAGATAACCCGGACCCAGGAAGACAAGCATCACATGTTTTTTCTCATTTGTGGATGTAGCTTTGAATCTTCTGACAAGTATGTTTCATTTGAAATACCCATAGAGATCAGAGAAGCTTTCAAGAGAGCCAAGAGGTCATGGGGAGGAGGTTTTCAAGAGAGGGAAGACCGAATACAGTTGTTTAAAGGCTTCATGAGGATTAATGCCATGTGTTAGCGTGGGTGAGAGAAAGGTGCCTTCTCCTCCTTTGCCCCTCACCACTGGTAGCAGAAGGGATTGCTAACCTTAGGGACATGAGAGTGGGAGAGCTGGTCCAGCCCCTCACCAGCTGCAGCACTCAGAAGAGCCGGCCCTGCACCTCGCTGGGGCAGCACGGTAGAGCTGACCATGATGGTGTGAGTTCAGGTGAGCCAGGCTCGAGAGTATGAGAGAGGAGAATTGGTCCCACCCCTTTCTGCCTATGGCACTGGGTGAGCTAGATGGGGCAGTGCTGGAGAGCTTGTCTTGGTGGTGGCAATGAGGGGAAGCTGGTAGGCTGACCAACCCAGCTACCACCCAGGCCCAGAACCAGGGCTATGAGTAGGCCCACCCTAACAGCCACCCCATCTAGGAACTGCTGGAGCATGTGAAGGGACTGGTCCTGCAGATCCAAATATGCAGGATCTCCAGGACACAGGGAAATAACAGGATATCCAAGCAGAGTCCCAGTGAGTGCCTAGTATTGATAGTGTAGCAGAAGCCAGAGGCCTCGAATCAGACAAATAATTCATTGCAATGAACACTTGCAGATAAGGCTGGGATTCTCACTTCCTCAGATTTTTTCTTTTAAATTTTATTTATTTTTTATTTGTGAGGGAGGAGGTTGTAAGGGCAGAGGGTGGATACGAAGGTACAAGGAGATGAATGGGATCAGGATGCATAATATAAAAAACCCACAAGGAATCAATAAAAATGTCTTAAAAAAGAGCACTCATGGCTCTTGTAGGGTTGCAGGTTCAGTTCCCAGCACCCAAATTGCCATCTGTAACTCCAGTTCCAGGAGATGAACCCTTAGTCTAACCTCTGAGGACTCGTGGACCCATGTGGTACACATACATAGATGCAGTCACACACATATGCATACAATTAAATGGATTTTATTTATTTATTTGGTTTTTCAAGACAAGGTTTCTCTGTGTAGTTTTGGTGCCTGTCCTGAATCTCGATCTGTAGACCAGGCTGGCCTTGAACTCACCTAAGTGCATCAGATAATAGAGGCATACTAACCCAAGCATATTTCAAGAGTAAACACACTGTGGTCAGAGACCCACTCGGGGGTGAGCTCCCTTGCTTCTAGATACAGAAATCAAAATAGATATGTTAGCAGTTTGAAGACCCATCACATTGGTTCCCTTGACCTATGTAACCAAAGTTGTCATACAAAGCAAAGTTCTATAAAATACCCTATCCACTGGCAAAACAGGAAAGTTATACAAGAATATACAAAGCTCTGTTGTATCTTTTAAAAAGTCAAAGAACAGAGAGTACACAGAGTTAATTTTATTTGTCAGCTTTTCTGACCCATAATGCTTCTAGTCAGTTTTAGATATTTCTGATAGTGGTTTTAGATGAGATTTCTACTGAAATCTGTGGACTCTTATAAAGCATATTACCTTCTGCAACACAGACAGGTTTTGTACAATAGATAACAGGCTTGGAGAGAAGCTCCTCAATTTCCCCCAAGCAAGAAAGAATTCATCAGATTGCCCTTGGTCTCATTGGCCACATTTATTCTTCCTGGTTCTACTGTAGGGTAGTTTTGGCCTCAATCTTCAACACTTTGTGGCATCTCTAGTCTGCGAGGTGACCCGGTCAGACTCGGTGCTGGTCAAGCCTCCACAGTTGCATGAGACAATCCTTAGAGCGAGTCTCTTTTCCTCCATAAAAGTAGCTTATTGGTTCTGCTTCTTTGGAACACTAATGAATACAAGATAGTAGACACATGACATCACAGATTCCTACAAAAATGGAGTGAGTGGCTATGGCAGATGATAAGGAATTATAGTAACATAACCTAAGCAGTAGCCCTAAAGAGCTTTGCACCAGATTGGTGCCTTTACTACTTAAAGCAGGACACTGATGCAATGGGCCAGGTAATGTTTATTAAGGAATAGGAGCTATAAAGCACACTCATGACACAGAGCAAAGTAAACATTGCTGCTGATCCAACTGTTGTTCGGCTGTTCTGGCGATGGGCACCAAACTGCAAGCCATGCTTCTCTGCAGCTTACTGATGCTCCAACCATCCAAGAGCACACCACCCCAACCTACAGTTTTTAAGACATCACATATCCTAGAGAAGACCATACCCATAAAGCTAGGAAAAAAACACTCCATCCAATTGGTCATTGGGATGAAGGCTGGATTCCCACAACAACTACTAAGAGTTAACATGTCTTCTGATATATCATGTGTCTACTGATCTGAAAATGGCTTTCTTTTTAAGATTTATTTGTGTGTATCTATTTTTTGTGCATTTTTATAAAGGAGTCTCATGGATCCAAGGCTGGTCTAGAAGTCCTTTTGTAGTTGAGAATGAACTTGAACTTCTGATCCTCCCCAGTGCAGGGATTACAGGCAGGAACTACCACATCTGGGTTACACAGTGGTGGGGAACAAATCTAGGGCCTTGTGCATACTAAGCAAGCGCTGTATCACTGAGTTACATTTCTAGTCCCCAGACACTGTATTCATTTCAGTACATAGCAACCAAGAAGAGCCAATGGAAAGCCCACATTGAGGTGGAACAAAACACGAACACACAGCAGGAGTTCTGAAAAGTTTCATTGCCTAGAGCCTGAATCCAGGAAACCTTAGGAAAAGACATTACGAAAGCACATAACAAAACAGATGCAACCTTCTGCAACTTTTGATGAAATTCAAAGCATATTAAAATAATTTAATATATTTTTTAGAAATGGAAGCCTATTAATAACAGAAAAATTGTAGAGATAGCATCAATTAAACAGGAGGTACAATGTTAGTGCTGTCAATTTTTAAAATTAATTTAAAGGTACACCAGTTAAAGCTGATCTGTAGTGAGATCTACTTATTCTTTAAATTTTTCTTTTAAATAGGGAATACCAAATACTGATGTCAGTCACGACATATGGTATTTAACTGATATTCAACAATTGGAAGGCATTTATAGAATTCTAGCAAGTTATTTTTATGATGACTACAGTTTAGCACTTTGTTGAGTTGTGTATTAATCCATTCCTAATGCTATCTAGGTGGAAGTTCTTCAATTATACAATGAATAGATTTTAAAATATGGAACGGTCCTTTGTCCTTGACTCAAAGGCTAAAAACTTTCCTAGAACTGGTTTGAGCTTGTGTGGCAATGGATGGTCTACTTCTTGTTTTGTCAAGTGTGTACAAAACAAGTTGTATTAGCCAAGTACTGTAACCCTGAAATGACTCAGTCTGTCATGTGCAAGTGTGGTTTGATATTGAACTAATTATAACGTGATGGTCACTAAACACATTTCCAAAGCCATTCTCTTTTAAAAAAAAAAAAAAAAAGGATTAATGGAGCAAGAATGAATTAAAGAGAAGTTATTCTATAGTGGGCTGTCAATGCCCATATTAGACACCACAGGCTATCTAATAAAAAGCCCAGTGCCAGGAACAGGTTACCTCGCTTTGAGTTGTTGGCTGGTGAGGTTCCAGAGTCTACAAACATTACAGGCTATTCATTATCACTGCTATGTCTTCCCTCCAGAACTTTATGGTAAGACCTTGATGTTGGAAACACCATATACTTGAGTCACAGAACAAGAAGAAACCAAGCTGATACTGGCCCGGGGGCTTCATCCTTGTATCTAGCTTTCATGGTTCTGGAAAGCACTCCATAAACTACACGGGGAGAAAAGTAGTCATCAGTCCTACCCAGCCCTGAACCCTGCAAGCTACAGTAACAGCCAGCCTGGTGAGACACGCCCACTGGTGCAATAGTGGTGTGGATGTCACGGGAGTAGAATCCTCATCTTAAGACGCCTGTTAGACCTGACTAAGGCCACCTATAGGACCTGGGTAGTTTTTGTTGTTGTTGTTGTTGTTGTTTGTTTGTGTGTTTGTTTTGTTTTTGTTTTTTTGAGACAGAGTTTCTCTGTGTAGTCCTGGCTGCCCTGGAACTCACTCTATAGACCAGGTTGGCCTCGAACTCATAGAGATCCACCCACCTCCGCCTCCTGAGTGCTGGGATTAAAGACGTGCACCACCACCGCCTGGCATCATAGGACCTCATTTCACCTTACTAATGTCTTAGAAGATTCCACGACCAGGAACATTCTGAGTTGCTGGCAGTGAAGACTTCATTACTTGCTTTGGTGGGCAGACATGCCATTCATCCCATGTCAGTCAGGATGAGCTCTGACCATGACGTGGAGTCCTCTCACCTGTGGACTAGTTAGTTTTCACCAGGAAGCATGTCGAGTTACATCAGGCGTCTATAAGAGATGAAATTTCTTTTTGTCATACGGCATGAACCCATCTATCCACAAGGAAGCAAAGGGAGGCTCAGCAAGGAACACCACTTGTCAATGTGCCAGCTACAGGGCATCTATCTGCTATTAGATCCTCAGCCCCTATACATGACCTGCTGTTAACAGAGGCAGAAAGGGAGGAGTGGGGACCCCAAAGATGTCATCTACGTGTTCTGGAGGGATGCATGAGAGCAAACAGATGGCCATTATAATTGCTTCCTCTCTTTATTTTCCTATTTACTGTTATTGCCTTAATACAATTTTAAAAAGTTTAGCATACAAAATATGTTCCACTCTGGAGACTCCATACTTCTATTTTGATCATATGCATCTCTTTCCCCTCCCTATGTTCCTCCCACTGGGTGCCTTCCTCCTGTTGAATAGCCCCTGGGATTTCATGCGGGAAAACAGGATACAGAGTAGTCTAGGTTCCACATATGAGAGAAAACACGCTGTATCTGTCTTCCTCTGCATCACTCTACCTTCTTTAAACCCGTTCCCCCACATACAGAGCCTCTGTCTGCCTTCTCTTCCTATGTTTGTTTGTTTGTTTTTAACCTAGATTCTGGGGCCAATGAGGTGGCTCAGCAGGTAAAGGCACATGACTCAAAAGCTGATGACCTGAAGTCTATCTCCAGATCCCACAAAACAGGAGAAGAAAACTGACCTCCGCAAAATGTCCTCTGACCTGCACTTGTGCACGCACGCATGCGTACTTACGCGTGCATGTGTATCCCCCTCATTCTCAATAAAGGTAAAATTAAGACAATTAAGAGGAATCTAGATGTTGCAGATGAGAGTCTGCTCTATTTCTGTCCACATGATGGTTTCCAGTTCATGCACTTTCCTGCAAATGATATAAATTCTTTCTTCTTCATGACCAAATAGATTCCACTGTGTATATGTAAACCAATTCATCTGTGGATGTGCAGCTAGGCTGGTTCCTTATCTTGGCTATTATTCTGTATATTCTGATGTCTCTGTGATACATGATATATGCTTGTGTTTCTGTAATATGCTGACTTAGATTTCTTTTGCTACATACCCAGAGGTTTAAGAAACTTTGTAATATAATTTGTTTTATTATAAAGCTCCAAAGGTGACCAGTTCTTGACTAACTGCACTTTGAGAATAGATCTTAATGCAAACCAACTGGAGAATGAAACACACACATCCCAGTCGAGGCCCAACATCTTAATCCGATCTATGTTTTCCATTACATGGGTTAGGTACTAATCTCAAACAGTTGCACAATTATGAGTCAGTCCTTCCAACTAGTGTTCTTATCCAGCCCGTAAACAGCCAAGACTTCTCAAAACTCATGCATTGCCAGGGAGAGCAAGCTACATCTCTGGGTTGTCCAAAGCAGTCCACCACAGCACGCAAGGCATTGGCCAGGAGCCACAACCTTAGCAAATCTCCCACAGCCCATTGTTCACTCCCTTTTGTGTCTAGATGCTCAGGTTAAATGTCTTCTGTTTTGTTTTGTCTTTGTGATTGTGTGTAGAAGGCACGCTCACAGAAGTATTAGAAAGCCCAGACCTGTTAAATAAATACACATGCTTTTTTCTTCAAGGGAAGGAAGTGAATGATGCCCGTTCACCCAGAAGGCTGGAGTGGATGTTATCCAACAACCTGGTGAACTTGCTCTTCTATGGACCCAGCCTTTACCTGGATCCCCCAAATCCTGAGCATTGTTTAGGCCTTAATCCTGGTCTTTGTCTCTCTGTGAATAGAACTCATTCCTATGAAAGAGGTTCCATGGCTTTGCAGTCTCAATTAATAGAAACTATCCTTATGCTTATTATAAATCCTTCCTCCTTAGGTCCTCACCCTGAACGCTGTCTCTCTGTGAGTTAAGAACCATTCTTACAGTAGATGACACAGGTGCTTCTCTAAAGAGAAAAGCTTGCAAGGGAGTTTCCACGTGGCCGTGCCTAATGCTTTGTTGTAATAATTGTCATGTGGAGACTTTCCCCAAAGTTTTGCTGTATTTAAATATGTAAGAAAAGTAAACTGCTTGGTCAGATTTGGGCCCAGCACTAGCTAAAGTTGTACTGACCTGAGTTTCATTCTTAACCTCATGTGGATCATTTTCCTGCTGGCTGTGATGACCCCACAATCATGGTCACTCCCAAGCCACTGTCTACACTGCACAGCTCAACTCCATAGACAACTTCTGTCTTATTACGGGACAGAAAGGAAGAGTCCATTCCCTGTTTGCTCACTCATTTTTATTGGGTGGAATGTTCCAGAGATCATAATGAAAGAAAGAAGCAGGGCTGTGCTTTTAAGAGAGTCACACTGTATTTGGTCTGAAGAGACTAGCTTTTGCTACCAGAGAAAGTTCACCTCCAAATTATGATGGTTAAGTTGGCAGGAAGGCTCCACTTTCACCCCAGCAGGGGAGGAGGGAACAGGGAAATGCACCAGACCTGCCTTACTCACACTCAACTGTCCAGAGCCAGGGTTCCTGGAGCTGACAGGATGCTGGAAGCATAGGGAAGCAACAGTTATTTGTGAGCAACAAGGGTGCCTACCATATGGACAGAGAAGGACAAACACAAATTAACAGGTAAGAAAAATCCAAGACAGCGATGCCGTGAAGAGAATAAAACTCACAGCGTCTGAGGAAACAGATGTGCAAGAAAAATCGATTGAAGAGTTCAGCTCAGTTGGTAGAGTATCTGCTTAGCATGAAACCCTGAGTTTGATCCCCAGCACTGTGTAAAACCCTCACCGGTGGTACATGCCTGTAATCCTAGGACTGGAGAGACAGAGGCAGGCATATCAGATGTTCGGGATCATCCTCAGCCACAGAGAGAGTTAAAATATAGCCTGGGCTAGAAACCCTGTCTCTTAAATAAGACTGTAAAGGTGACCCAGCTTTCCCTAGGTGTGACTGGGTGTGTCTTCTCTCAGAAGATCTAATTGGAGAGATGGTAGGGAGGATTTGGAGGCAGAACTCAGCCTTGCTTCACGTCTGTTCTGGAACTGCACCAGCCAGGACAGCACCTGCAGTAAACCAGTCTGAGCTGTCAGAAGGGAGAGGCTTTGAGGCTCTGCAGAAGCACCAGGAGAGCTGGTGGGGCACGCCCTTGCACAGGCTTCCAAGAGGGGTCCCCTCAGGAACTGTGGTATTCAAGAGCTCAAAGTCTTGGTCTCATCCCAAGGATCAGACAATGGGCCAGGGAACTGGTTCATTTGCCTTTGACTCCTAACAAATAGGTGACTGGACACAGGTTACCGCCTCAACTCCATTCCCTGTCAATCAAAGCAGCCAGGTTTCCTATAATGTCTCTAAAGGGCAGACCTTAATTCTTACATAAGGCACTGGCTCCAAGGGAGTATGGGAAATGTTAGGATTTCTGGCCACTGATGCTGAGAAAGCTGTAAGCAGCAGTGGGAATGGCTGGGGGAGAGGTGCTGAGTGGATCACATTCAGTACTTGGGGAGCAGGGAAAGGTGTTGTTCAGCTCCGCCGAGTCTACATCTTCCACGATTGGTTATAGTGCTCATTCTTGCCTCCTAGTGCTGGCGAGTGGATTAGATGAGTTCATTTGTTGACTCTGTCTAGCTGTTATTTTGGATACGCCTGAAGTTTCTCTTATTAGACTCCAAGGTCACTCAGTTGGTAGAAAGCTTGCAAAGGGTGGCTCCGTGGCAGACTGGGGACAGCTGAGACCCCCATATCTGCTTGCACTTCCTGGACAAGCTGCTGTCCTATGCCGTGGGAGCCATCCAGCCAGGGTGTTACCTAAGCCACATATTTCCCTTTGTTTATAGGAAGTTCTGAAAACATCAACTGGGCTTGGCCTAAGCTGCTTAAATCCTCAAGGCAACAGGAATTGTCTGGGCAAGCCAAGCAGCCACATGCAAAGGCTCTGCCCAGGCCCATAGCCAGCCTGGCAGGGTGGGTGGCAGCTGGCAGTCTCTCACTCGGCCACTTTCCATCCAAGATCTAGGATGTGGCATGGGTGAGCTGTGCAGTGTATGGGCAGCATCCACGCATACCCACTGTGGGCATGGGCTTGCTACCTCTGCCCCCTAGCAGAACAGAAGTAGGAGGCACTTCAGCCTGGTGGTAAGAGAGGACAGGGCAGGTGGGGAGATGGCTGCCTCTGCTTTGACTGGAGCTTCTAAGTAGAGGATGAGGAGAAAACTCACAGCCTTTCTCCCCCACAGTGATAGTGGCCGGAGTAAGCATTAAAATGCCCCAGAGTTAGTGCTCCTGTCCTCCTGGAAACGATGCTCAGGTCTGGTCCCTATATCACAGAGTGTCATTCTGGGAACAGGCGTCAGATGTGACCTCACAAGTCCTCATGCTACCTTCTAGGAAGTGAATGTCAGTGCTGGTAACTGTTTGGCTTGAGAAATACAGCTTTGTTTCCAAAGGCACATGTGCCTGCTGGAGACTTTGCTGGTTGGAAACCGGAAGACATTCCAGTCACCTACCGTAGGAAGGCCAAGGGTGTGTACCAGAGAAGTTCTGGCCTCAGCTAGCAGCTCTGGAGGAAGAGTTGGGCCTTACAGAGTATCTAGGCATTGAGTTCTTTTTCAGGCCAACAGCTGCTAGAAAGACAAAATAAATATTTTCTTTTCTCTTTTGCTCCTAACTAAGCTCTCTAATGCAGGTAGAGAGGCCCCTACATAGCACACACACCAATACCCCACATCCCATGTCCCTAGCAGGCATCACTAGTTGCTCACCATATACTTTTCTGCTGAGTTATCTGAGGTCTATTGTGAGGCTGTATTGTATAGCAGCGCACTGTGGCCAACTAAGCAGGCTGACTAGGCTTGAGAAACCCCCTCTACCCTCTCTCTGACTCAGCTCGGGTGCTATTGAAATTTAATTGCAGTCAGAGTAGTGCAAAGAGAGAGCGTTTCACAGGGTGATTAGCGCTAATATTCTGACCCGCCCCTTGAAATCCCGCCCCTTGAAATCCCGCCCCTTGAAATCCCGCCCCTTGAAATCCCGCCCCTTGAAATCCCGCCCCTTGGGGACGTCCTGCATCCTGATGTAGAAGCTTCATTTTAAGGAGAAACTCCGCTCCTTCCTCTCGCTCTCTTCTGCTCTCTCCCTTTCCTACCGCGAGGTGTGCACACCTCTGCTTTTCCTCTCTTCTCTCTCCTTTCTGTTCTCCTGTCTCTTTATCTCTATATTGTCACAAACTCTTTCTGCACAGATGCAGCACCCGGATGGTGAATGAATGTCGGCCTCCACCATGTCTACATGGTGTGTCTCGCCCGCCGCCCGCCACTGCATCTGTCCAGCATGCCAGCATGGTTTCCCTGTGTGTGGGATACCCCGGCCCTGCCAGCTGGGGGTCCCCAGTGTGATATATTGTAACATTGGTGCCGCTGCACTGCTCTCAATTCCCGGTCCCCCCCACAGCACCACCTCCAAGCTCCAATTCATTAACAGTAAGTTTCCCAGAAAGTCTTTTCTCCCTTTTCTTTCAAAAAGACTGTTTCCTATGTGTGAATGGTTGATATGATCATTTATATTTCTTTCTGACTGACTTTTAAATGCCTCAGTTTATATTCCTTACATTTTTAGTTTATTTTGGAAAACAAAACAAAACAAAAAACCACATGACCATGTGGTCACTGGCCATATTTGATAAGGGTTGTCATGTGATCAGGCAGATGTCCTCTTTGCTAAAGTCAAAGGGGGGCAGGTCACATGACCTCACTGTCATCTTTACTAAGAGCAGCAAAAAGTCACTTCCTGACTCAGTCGTGGGCAGGGGCAGCACACTCCTATGCTGGGATAATGTAGCAACAATAATGCTTAAGAGATTTTAAATCTTTTAAAATGCTGTGTACTTTATTTTTGATATTACAAGAAGACATTTGAGAGATCTTGAACCTTCCCTTGGGAGAAGCTTTTAGGTCTCCTGATAAATGATTCAGGATATAAACACCAGTTATACATACTTTTTAACATAAATCTATAATTCTGCTAGAACTCAAGGGTATGAGTCCACTTCTGCTGTTTTGCAGATACCCACTGTCTGCTCTTCTGTGATAAGGATTTCAGTACTGATTGCTAATACTAATTTGTCTAAAAATTTTATTTCCTTTTATAAGATAAAATTCATAGAAGCCTCAGAATATCAAAAGAAGGGGAGGTATTATATAACCTTGAAAAATTATTTCTATATAAATTATAATCTGGCTGTACTCAAAGATCAGAACTACAGCTACAGAGCCTTAAAAATGTGTAATAGACTCAGATATCACTGCCAACAACTTTAAAAATGTCTCTCCTTTCTCAAGGTCTATTCGGGCTTAAGAATGTGAGCCTAGGGGTTGGGGATTTAGCTCAGTGGTAGAGCGTTTGCCTAGTAAGCGCAAGGCCCTGGGTTCGATCCTCAGCTCCACATACAGAAAAAAAAAAAGAATGTGAGCCTCCCTGTCCTTGCTAACTTCATTAAGCTGTGAGTAATTGGAAAACCTGTATATCCACATCTAACAGATTTTGTTCCCCAGTCCTCAAACACCTTTAGAGATCTGAGAATATGGCATTTAATATAAAAGCTTTTAATGATAAAGAGACGTGTCAGCTCCTGGCAGCGTCCTGTATCTTCTCCAAGAAGATAGATGGCTGCAGAAGAACTTCCATCTGGAAGCTTAGGGCAAGGCTGGCCATGCAGTGAAAAGCTGATCCTGTCCAGACTGTGAATAAGGAGGACCGATTGCCCTATACTGCAAAGTCAAGGTGGGTCAGTCTCCCTAAATTTCTATTCCTCAGGGAAAAAAAAAATCTGTCAGATCTTCTGGGCCTATCAGCTGAACAAGTGCCACCTTTGGGGGCTTCTGTCCCCCAACGACCATGGAGAGACTTGGGATTGCTGCCCAGGTAGCTGGAAAGCTGTCTTATTTCTTAAATTTATCCTTCTCAGATCTGACCGTGTTTGATCAGTTTAGTAGCCCCAATCCCAAGATTACTGACAGCTCATTAACAAGTTTCCTATTAAAATTACAGACAGGTATGCCTCATTAACAGACTTCATGATACACGATAGATTAGTTTCAGATATAACTCCAGAGGTTCAAAGTTTTAATACTGATAAATGCAGCTTTGATAAACCAATAGAACATTGACTACAAAGAGTTCTTAAGAGTCCTTAAATTTCTATGGATTTCTAACCCTTTTGCTATAATGTAAATCTATTCCAGCTGTCTTACAAATACCCACAGGTACCTGGGGAAAGTTCTGCCACTGTATCAAGAAATCTGGTCTGGCAGCATTCAGCATCCAAAATTAAATAAATAAATAAATAAATAAATAGATAGATAGATAGATAGATAAATAAATAAAGAAAGAAAGAAAGAAAGAAAGAAAGAAGAAGAAGAAGAGGGATCAAGATCATGATGGGGAAACCCACAGAGACAGCTGACCAGTGCTAGTTGGAGCTCACTGACTCTGGACTGACAGCTCAGGAACCTGCATGGGACTGAACTAGGCCCGCTGAATGTGGGTGACAGTTGTGTGGCTTGATCTGTTTGTGGGGTCCCTGGCAGCAGGACCAGGACTTATCCCAGGTGCATGAACTGACTTTTTGGAGCCCATTCCCTGTGGCGGGATACCTTGCTCAGCCTTGACACAATGGGGAGGGGCTAGGCTCTCCTTCAACTTGGTATGCCAGACTTTGTTGACTACCATGGAGGAGGCCTTACCCACTCTGAGGAGTGGATGGGGGTAGAGTGGGAGGGAGGTGAGGAGGTGGGAGAAAGGGAAGGAGGGGGAACTGGGGTTGGTATGTAAAATGGAAAAAATTAATAAATAAATATATTTAAATAAAAAAAAAAGAAATCTGGTCTGATGAAAACTAACAGTCTCCAGAGCCCATTTTTACCCCACCTATTTTTCAAGTATATACTGCAGATTCACTGTTCCCACCTGACCTTCAGAGAAACAGCGATGCCATGGATTCTATACTCCTGATTTGATGTGCCATTCCCCCCAGCTCCTGGAACACCACTGCTACAACCCGCCTTCTCAGCTCCCTCAAGGAACATTCCTGAGATCTTCCACTGAGCGTGACTCCTATGTATATATCATAACAATTAGGTCATGAGAACCCGTTCTCACAAATGGATCCATGTGATCTTCACGAGACTGGGTTTTTTTTTTTTTTTTTTTTTTTTTTTTTTTTTTTTTTTTTTTTTTTTATCCCAGAAATGGGCTCCTGATGAAAGGGGAATCCTCTCCCTCTTTCTCTCCCCCCCTCACTATCCATCATAGTATGATAAACCTCGATGACCATCGGAGCTTCACTCTTGGACTCCCAACCTTCCTAACTGTGGGAAGAACAATTTTTCGTTACATCTAACCTAGCCTCTACAGAAATTTCTTAACCTGGAAGACAAGATAGAGGGACAAAGGAGAAAGTTGAGTTCAGAGCCTCTGCCTTGAAGGTTCTGGAACACTGAGGGCGGAGTGGTAATCTTGGCTTAGGGTAAATAAAATAGCTATTCCCTTCCCTTCTTCCTTTCTTTTCTTTCTCCTAAAGGCAACTGGCCTAAGGCCAATGCTACAATATTGACATGAGTAGACCACTCTGGGCTTCTGGGCCCCAGAACATTCCAAGGCTTGGGTCTGGCCTCTAGGACCTCTGCAGGTGAAGTGCCTCCTGCTGCCCCTAAGCAAATCTGCCTGTTACCCACAACCCCCTACTTGCTGGTCCTTAGATCCTCCTGGTTGGCTGGTCTAGAAGGTCCTTCCTCACCATCTTCTGTGGTTTCCCAACACACCTGCTGGTCCCTGTGACTCTAAATCTGACTCAGCCAGGACAAAGGGATGACTGTCCTGACTCCACAATGAGTAAGGCTGCCTCACCTTACCCACCTTACCTACTGGGCCTGGAACTGTCTCAATATTGTCCTTTGTGGTTGTGTACAACCAGGGAGGTAAGCCCTCTTCTCCCCATTTCTTAGAGTGCTATTGGGATAGCATTCATACACCACAGTTACCTTTTCCAGGCATACAACGGATGGCTTTTAGTGTAGTCATAGACACATGATGGTTACTGCAGACTGTCATTTGACAGAAGCCAGAACCAGCCGTGAGACAGGCTTATGGGCACACTTTCAGGAATCATCACAGCCTCTGGGCATGCCTGTAAGGGGTTTTCTTGATCAGGTTCATTGAAATGGGAGGGCCTACCCTAAATGTGGGCCTCACTTTCCAGAGGTGCCCCAGACATAAGGGCACCCAAGGGGGAACTTTTTGTCTGTGTGCCTTTACCCCTGCTGGTAAGCTCATCTACCCTGCGGCTGCCATCATTCTTGGGCATCAGAACCCATCTTCTTCCATCTTCTCAAGTATCTCAAAGGCCAGAGGTTTTTTTAGCAGTCTTCCAGGTCTTCTGCACCAGATGCCAAGGCATCCAGCCTCAGGAGTCCAGCAGCTCCTGCGTTCTCAGCCTCCCTGTTGATCATATGTTGGGATCATGCAGGCCTGTGAAAAGAAGAAACAGAGGCATTCTGGGATGATTTTTAGCTTTTCCAGCTGCAGGGGAGTCAGCCTCTGGTGAACTGACTGACTCTAGCTTTGTAAAGGGCTTTTAAAAATTATACAATTCACAGCTTCCTGTAAAGACCAGTTGGGATTTTAAGATTCTCAAGAAATTAAAGATTCATCAGCTTTAGTGTCTAGTGGGTCTGAAATCTCAATGTCATTTATTTGTCATTTTAGCTTTGGCCTCTTATCATTAATAACAGTTTGTCAAAATACTTTCTTTCCAGTACTTAAAAACCTCCTATCACACTTTACCTTCAAAATATGGGAATAGGGTTGGGGATTTAGCTCAGTGGTAGAGTGCTTGCCTAGCAATCGCGAGGCCCTGGGTTTGGTCCTCAGCTCTGACAAAAAAAAATCAAAAAAAAAAAAAAAGGACAAAATATGGGAGTAATAACAATTGGGCATTTCTATTATGAGCTTTCATCTGCCTTTTCACATAAGCCATCTATAAAAGCATTAAAAACAATCTCTATGGAACTTTAAGAGGTACGTTTAGGTAATACTATGGAGTATTTCTATAAAACAGAGGATCCTTTTTATAGATCACAAGTAACATGTTAATGCAACTTGCCAGTTATTAACAGTGTGGATCAAACAATTTACCTGTATTTTATTTAGTACAAAAACAATTTTTGTAGGCTTTTTATCAGTAAGAGATTATTTTCTTATGAACTTCTGCCTCAGTAACTACATTATCTAATAAGCTAACAACCCATTCTCTTTTAGGTGTTACATTTTTATAGACTTTAACCAAGAATTTTCAGAAAGCAACTTAAAGAGCAGAGCCAAATTCTCAGCAATGACAAGTGCATACTCAATAATAGTTTAAAATCATTAATTTTGTTCTTTTAGTTCATTTACTATGAAAATTAAATATTCATTTAAACATTAACTGGGCAATCAAGAGAAGAGAACACCCTCTACAGGATGAATGACTAACACCTCTGGAAATTTAGAGAGCATTGACCTACACCTTTACTATACTTGTTTGTTTACTGTATGTTGGGCTTGTTTAACATTTTTTCTTTCTTCCATGAAGAGACCATTGATAATGAGTTATTCCCACTATCAGGGAAAAAAAGTATTTCCCATGAAGGGACCTTAAATATTAAGTTATTCCCATTCTGAGGGGGGAAAAGACATTTAAACCAAAGTTAAGCAAACAAACAACAAAGTTCTAACCCTTGGGCTGGCTGTGCATGTTCAGGCTGCAGCAGTGAAGCCCTGCCCTAAGAAAACAGTTATTAAGTAAGAATTACGGTTACAGTATCCAGTCCATTTATATATATATATAAATATATCTGAGCTGAGGATCGAACCCAAGGCCTTGTGGTTGCTAGGCAAATGCTCTACCACTGAGCTAAATCCCCAACAGCAAAATTAGAGATTACTCAATTATCTATCTTATCTTGGTGAATCTAAAGTTTTATATCTACTTTACCTTTTTATCATAACCAAGAAAAATTATAACCATCTAATCTTCAACTCTGTCAAAGACCCCAGAAGGAAGAAATGTTGTTACCTAGTAAGAGGAACATCAGGCTGCCTGAACAGTCACCCAAAGTTCCTCTGTAATGTTGGGGCATCCAACTTTGGCCTACAGGCCTAGCATATCTAACAGACTTTTCTGTGAAGCAGGGAATTCTTAAGGACTGTCCTATCCTGTCTTGGCAAAGTTCAGCAGTCCCCTTTTTTGCATCCTGCTGGTCCTACTGGTTTGGACAGTAACTGTCAGTAATTGAGGCAAGGGCAGTTTGTTTGCCCACATGGCTAGCTTTTGCCATAAATAAAACAAACTCCATATGGAGTTTCTTTGATGCCCAACATCTTCTCTGAAGTAATTGGTGCTGCTAGGAGCAGACATATCTCACTGTCCTGAAAAGCCCTAGGTTATTAAACATATTAAATGCCTTATTCTGTAGGTCTTTTAAGTGTTTGAAGACCATCTACCTATCTAAATATATCTGTGTATGACCTTGAAAACATACCTAACATGACTATAAGTTTGACTATTAGAGATGATTATTAATCTGTGTTTTTTAATTATACATGACTTTTTGTTTTGTTTTGTTTTGCTTTCAAGATAGCATTTCTCTGTGTAGTTGTGGTACCTGTCCTGGATCTCACTCTGTAGACCAGGCTGGCCTCGAACTCACAGAGATCCACCTGCTTCTGCCTCCCGAGTGCTGGGATTAAAGGCGTGTGCCACTGCTACCCAGCTATACATTACATTTTTAAATGAGCTACATAAACACAACACCTTAAACAAGAGTAGAAATATGCATACATTATAACAAATTAACTTTAAATTTGTATCAATAAACCAAAATCTATACCAATGTAAAATATTTAAGACTAATAAGTGCTCTTTGGATTAAAGTAGATTCAATTTATCCCATCATTTCTATATCCCACTTTCTTTTCAGAAAGAGATCCTTGAATCTAATCTCCTTTGTTTAGCTTTTTTCCTGAAATTACCAACAACAACTTGTAACCACCCTTGAAGCAGGAATCTTAAGGGTACTTATTAATAAAATCAAACTCAGCCAGGTATTGGGGTGAATGCTGGAAGATCAGAGAGAGAGAGAGAGAGAGAGAGAACAAGCCACAGCTACCTCACCTGGCCAACTTCTCAGCTGATCCTGTTTCCTCAGACTGGAAGCCTCTGTGTCCTCATCCGAATGGGTCTCAGCTGAACTGCTGCTCCAAAGCCTAAAATCTTAACCAGCAAAATGCTTAACCAGCAAAATGCTTCTAGTTTCTGGTATTCAAGCCTTATATATCTTTCTGGTTTCTGCCATCACTCCCTGGGATTAAAGGCTCACTTCTTGGGATTAAACGTGTGTGCCACCATGCCTGGCTGTTTCCAATGTGGCCTTGAACTCACAGAGATCCAGAGGTATTTCTATCTCTGGAATGCTAGGATTAAAGGAGTGTGCTACCACTGCCTACCCTCATATGTAATATTGTGGCCGTCCTGTTCTCTGACCCCAGATAAGTTTATTAGCCTGCACAATATTTTGGAGAACACAATACCATCACACACTCCCTTAAATGAAAATTGTTCTGCCCAGATTAGAACCCCCAAAGAGACCACCAGAGACCGAGGATGTCCAGAATACAATAGCAAGACTGACTTCTCAGCGCAGTACAAGCTAGCAGGGAACCCCCATCTGTAGTGCCAGGCATAGCGAGGCAGGGAATAGAGTTCCTCTTTCTCAGGGAGGTTAGCTTTTGAAGGCAAAACCCACAAAATTCTTCAGAGAGGAGGGGATTAGTATGGGTCCATCCTTGATTGGTCCAGTTTCCCAGAGCCTGGACTTTATCTTATTTTAGTTTATCTGTTTGCTCTGTCAGGAGTTTTATGGCCCATCCCTGAAGTCTGGTCATGTTATCTCGGGGAAGGAGGCATCTCATGGTTAGTCACCACCACCGTCCTGACTTTGTACTTTTAAAACTTCTGACTTCACCCTGTCTGAGAATGGGGAACTGACCCAGTTCTGGTTATTTTAAGATATCCCTTCCCTCAGCTCTCTAGGCCTTAGGGGGGACTGGGGTGGGGGTCTCTCAAAAATAAATATCCATAACCCATTTTCTTGGAATGTGGGCATAGTTTTCTAGACTACTTCCTGTTGATTGGGGGCATTGGTAATCTTTGGGTGACCCTGAGAAAATTTAGGATAATTGTTAAGTCTTGGCTGTAATATTCTGTGAGGCTGGATCATCTCAGTCAGCAGCTTGGTAGCTGTTCTGGATGCTAGCTCACCTGGACCATCCATTTTCATTGGTGTCTGGTCCCTTTGCTCTGAAAATATATTAACTTTTAAAGATAACATACATATATGTGTTAATACAAGTATAGACATGTTAGCCAAAGATGATTTTTTGTTAAATGTTCAAGAAGGTAAAATATACATCAGATGTCTTGTGGTTATTTTAGTTTTATTTCTTTATGTCTGTAGCCAGGATTTTGAGGGAGTCTTCCTTGATCAAATCCAATTTTCTTTAGTGCAGAATGAATTCATAGCCTCTTGTTTCCTATGAAAATAAAAGCATAAACTCTGTCCCACAGTAACATATCTTTTGACTTAAATTTTGAAGTCAAGATATTTTTTTAATGTATAGATTGGTTGAATCTAGCAGTTTTTATAATCCAGTGTCTCTTAGCAGCCAAAAAATTCAAAGACAACACAATAACATATAGGATCCAGACTCTCTGTGTATTTTCTGTCTTTATGTGGATTATTATATTTTTTTATTACTCTATTCCTCTTTTAAGGACTTTTTCTACCCTTTTTCTTTCTCTCCCAAGCCTACATATATTTTTAAACATGCCTAATCTGCTTAGAGGGTTTTTTTTCCATTTGAATACATCTTTACTGTGTATCTGTAACCTTTCCTGTCTGAATGAGCAAAACTCCAAAACTGCCATGCAGTGTGTGGGTGGAGCTTGCTCTGGTGGCTTACGCCTGCAGGCAGCAGCTGGGAGAAGAATATCTGTACTTCCGTCTGTGTGAGAGACTGCAGGAACCTGCCATGCTGCTAGGCTCATGGTGGTTGGTGACTGGCTCCATCTCACAGGCAGCTTTTGGGAGATGATTATTTGCGCTGCAGCTGGCACGAGACTAGGAAGCTGCATTTGTCTCTGTTTCTGTGTGCTTAGAACTTTTTTTTTCCAGCTTTCTGAGGTTTTATGTGGAAATTCTGGCCGAACATTTGGGCACCTTATGTAGACGGATGTTTCTTTCCCAATCCTGGCCACCAGTCCCAAATAACTGACATAGACGCTTAATATTACTTATAAATGCTTAGCCAATAGCTCAGACTTGTTACTCGCTAACTCTTACATTTAAATTAACCCATATTTCTTACCTATGTTTTACCACATGGCTTGGTATCTTTTCTTAGTATGGCATGTCCATCTTGCTCTCTCTGCATCTGCCAGTGACTCTCCCTCCTTCCCATTATTCTGTTTGGCTTTCCTGACAAACTTCCCACCTGGCTACTGGCCTGTCGGCTTTTTATTAACCACAGGCTTCTTAGGGTTGGGACGAAAGATGGAGCATTCAAGCATGCAACGGGCTCACAGACTCAGAAGTCAGTCGTGTCCTCTGCCTTTCATTTGACCACAGCTGTTCAGTGGACTGGCCCGGACAGACAAGGGAGCCACCTTGGCCTCTCTGAGGGAGGAGCAGTTGAGAGGTGCAGGCTCTCTTCAGGCTGCCACGGTGCCTTCCTTTGCCTCTCTCCCTCGCCATGCTCTTCTCTGTTCCCATGTACTCCTCATGTCTTTGGCTCTGAGCAAGGACCAAGCAGACAAAGACCCCTGAACTCAGTAGAGAGAAGTTAGGCCTGCCCAGAACCCTCACAGGGAAGACCCAAAGCCACAAAATCCTGGGGCTCACAAAAGTGACAAGGGTGACATCAGACTCTACTAGGGACAACTTCATCAGCTGGAGACTCCATGAAGATCATACATATCAGAACCCAAGTTAGTTACTTGAGGGGTAGGTACCCGGCCCTTCCCCCAGTAGGCCCGGCCTTCCTTGCTGAGCCTTGTAATAATGACTTTCTGGCATCAGACCATGCCTCTTGGCACATGCCGCTGCCACCATGAGGCACTCTACCCACACAGCATCCTATCTTCCAGAGGGAACACGCTGCGCAGCTCCAGGTTGGGTCCAGACTTCCTTCCTCCCACGATTTGGCCTTTATATTCCCATCACAGCTCAGCTCATTTGGGCTTCCAGGAACCTGGAAGTGAAGCTGAGGTGTTTATCGAGTCGTGTCAGCTCATGGGCTCCTCCTGCTGCTTGCTCAGCTCTCTCCCAAGGCTGGCTGCTCAGCTGTCTATACCACCCACAATGATGTCCCCTTCCCTGCCCATCTCTTCCCCTCCACTCCCATCTTCTACCATCACCTCAAGTTCCTTTCTACTATTTCCATCAAAGAGCTGCATGTGCCCTGTAGAAATACAGATCTTGTGAACGTTGTCACCTGGGAGAGCTTGTCACTGTCACAGCCCTTGCTGATAAGAGGTGAGCTGCATTCAGGCTCTGCTGTGGTACCTGACAAGACTGCAAGGGTGGGATGGACATCCTTCAGGGCAGGAAACAACTTCCAGACTCCCAGGCAAGGCTGAGGCTTGTTCGAAATGTAAGGTTGTTTGCTCCCCCCACCATCTGAGGTTATTATTGAACATGATTTGGTGGGGTGTGAACTTAGCATAGTGGAAGCCTTCAGGAGTGCAGGAACTGGTTGGGGATATATTTGACCCCACAACTATCAGAGATGAGCCCATTTTCAGATACCATGTTTTCATACTCATCCACATTAAACTTGATGAAGCCCCGCTTCTTAGAGATGTGAGCCTTGGCAGCCAGGGAACTTGAACTTGACTCTATGCAGAATCTTTGTCATGTGTTCCTTATTCCACAGCTTGGTGCAAATGGACAAGATAAGTTGGCCGATGTGAACCCTGGGGCTTCCTAAAGGCACCTAGGAAACTGTCTGGAGCCTAGGTTGGGTACACCATTGAGATCAGACATCAATATCCACCAGAAAAACGGTTCCCAAGGTCCCTTGGGAAACCCAAGTAAACAATGTGCTGCCTGTGCTCCCACGAAGGCACTGCCTGTGCTCCCACGAAGGCACTGCATGTGCTCCCACAAAGGCTGCTATTTTCAGCTGTTGCACATCAGGCCCCTAACAGGAAAGAGACCTGCTTAGGTTAGCTGGTTGCAGGTTAATTGCCAGCCCCACCAAAAAAAGAGGAGCAGGAGAGAAGCCACAGCATGAGCAAGTCTCCACATGGGGAAAAGCTGGATGCTGAGAGGCCATGACCCCACCCTCGATGCATCTCCCACTTCCATGCCTATGCCCCAGGCAGAAACCTTGCATTCCATGGGAAGTCAGTTAGCCCCCTCTTCCCCAGGCTCCACCTACCCAGGTCTGGGTTTTAAGATTCTGAAAGTTTGTGGGGAGAGTTCTGCCCCAGACAGTGGTGAGGCATCTTACCTATCATAACTTGTGGGGGCTGTTTGTAGGAATGGATTTTTTTTTAAAGGATGTTTAGCTAAGAACTTGCTCTTAGGAAGATAAACTGGCCCATGTCCTGGGCTGCTAGGCCCCACATGGGGCAGCACCTGAAAAGCGTTTGCACCCCATAGGCCTCTTTGTTGAAGCAGCAATCCAAATCAGATCAAATCAGACAGAATTAGAAAAAGGCCCGGTTTAATGGGTAAAGTGTCGCCAGGCGATTCTCCAGCCCCCCAGAGAGGAGATGGGGATGAGAGACAGGAAAACCATGTGTCTATCTTCTCAGATGCAGTTTAAATACCCTATGGGAGTGGTCTTGAGCATCTCTGGGGCAGGAGCTGTGTTTGGTGGGCTTTGAAGGGGAGGATTTGGGGAAAGAGATGGGGAGGAGAGTTGAGGTGGATCTTCCACCAGAACTTTCCAGACTCTTTGGGTATATGGATGCCAGGGTGTCAGGGGCTGAGGTGGAGCTCCCACAAGAACAGCACCCTGATGGGTTTTGACCCCAAATGGCAGCCTTCACACTGATTAGCGTCGACCTTGGTGTAAGCAGTGAAGCAACTATCATTACAACTGATCCCAGATTCTGACTAACTCCACTGCCTGTACCCCAAACACCGGCTCCATGAGATATCCTCACTGTTCACATCACTTCTGACTATAGAGTATCCTTCCCTAGTGTTGTACCCAGAGACCCTGAAGACCACCAAGAGACCAAATCTGATGCAAAAGCAAAGAGTCTTTTTATTTATGAGTTTAAACTCGGGTCTCTCCATCCGTCTGATGCAGCAGCTGAGCAGGAGAGACCCTGAGTAGCAATGAAGCAGGGTGTTTATAGTGGTTAGGGTAGGGGATCTGGGGGAATTCCAACTCTACATAGTTACAAGCTCAGGACTGGTGCTTACTTCGGGTTAGAGACGCTTGGTTTGAACGGATTGGAGAGTTGCAGCTGTAAGGAAATGGCCGTCCCCTCTAGAGTTTACGTCATCACATCTGTATCATCAGCAGACCATTTTCTCTGACAATTAGACATCCCATTTCTTCTCTGCAGGAAACGTGCTCCCTCTGACAGCTATGGTATATAATCTATCATGTCCTTTAGGTTATGACAGGAAACGTCTGGAACTCTTTTTTATGTGATCTTAATTGTCTGGGTCTAGGGGCAGCACATCCTCTGGGGGCTTTCCCAGGGCCTGCTGCCCCCAGTCTGACCCTTCTCTAAGATGGCTGCAACCCTGCCATCCTCTCACCTAGAACAGAGGAAAACAATGGGCCAAGGCTAAGCTTAGTTTTTTAGTGCACAGGTTGTAGACCATCTCTGGTCAAGGGAAAGAATGTGCGCCATCCAGATCTCCTGTCTGCAAACACCCCTGGAACATTTTGGAGTTTTATGCAAAACCAGGAGATGGGTGCTTGTGCAAGGCAACTGTACGATGGGTGTAGCACCATGGGTGTAGCATCATGGGTGTAGTGTGCATCTGCAGTCATGTCTACTTATCTCTTCATCGCCTTCTCTCGACCGTGTCATTCAATTCTGCTGTCCATACCTTCACTGCTGGAGTGGATCCAGGGCCCAACTCTTCCTTGCTGTCCCGCTTACTCCCTCCCATGTCCCCTCTTACTTACCCTTCCTTCTTCCAGACTGAAACTGGTTAAGCAATGTGTTGTTATGAGCCTTCCATAGTGTCCCATTGTCCTGCCTGTCATTGGGGGTCACAGGCTACTTGTGTGTGAAGGAGCAGAGATGGCTGTGGGGCAAGAGAGGACCTTGCTGGACATAAGACAAGGGGGCTGCTTTCCCAAACTTCTGTTCACAGGAATGCTGCAGAGGAACAGTGGAGTCCCAGCAGGGAGCATCTAGGACCATGGGGCAGCATCTAGGACCACGGGGCAGCATCTAGGACCACGGGGCAGCAACTAGGACGACAGGGAGCAGCTAGGACCTCGGGGCAGCAACTAGGACCTCGGGGCAGCAGCTAGGACCACAGGGCAGCAGCTAGGACCACGGGGCAGCAGCTAGGACCTCGGGGCAGCAGCTAGGACCACAGGGGCAGCAGCCTCTCCTGCACCAACATAGGGTCTTGCATGATCCACACTCTGCTCCCATTTTGCTCTGGGCCAGTGAGCAGGCTACTTACCTCTCTGAGAAATGGGAGTTATTATAGTTGTGCTCACAACCAGGTGCAAGAGACCGAGGTTTTTCTCAGGCAGAAGCCAGGGGAGCAGGCATGTGGCTGGGTGACCTAAAGGAGTGGCATAGCGGAGAAGTACCACGCAACATGCTGTTCCCACTATGACTAGCAGTGGGCAGGCAGATGGCCAGTTTTCATGAGAAAAGTGAGCATAAGGGACGTGGGTCTGCTTCCGGACACAAAGTCAATGATTTTTTAAGAAACGAGGCACACACCAGCTCCAGTGGGAAACTGGCAACTGAGCCATGTCCAATGACTTATGGAAACATCCTCTTGCTAGGTTGCCTTGTTCATAGATTTTGTACATGTCATTTAGTTATTTTTTAGATATATATAAGATATAGGGTCATGTTGTGGGTGTTTGGTTTGGTTTTACAAATTACACACCACTCTAGATTTCAGTTCTGTAGCCATAAGGCTGGGGAGGTCTGTCCCTGGGCCCTGCCTTCTGGCCTCTGCATCTGGAAGCCATAACCCTGAGTTTTAACTGTCCTGGTCAGGGATCTTCAGGGTCTGGCGAAGCTCCTCTTCAAAAGCAAGGCCAGGGGACCTGGACTCCAGGCCAGCTCCAGCCTGAGGCACAGTCAACTCCAGAGCTTCTTCATTTCCTGTCTGCTGAGAACATCATGTCTCCCCTGAATTCCGGCTCTGCTTTTTTCCTATCTGCTGGCAGGAGCACTGGCCTGGAGTGAATTCCTGTGGAGTGAAGGTGGCTGGCTGCTCAGGCCAGAAACGGAGCTCTGGTTCACATATATGAACTAGAGCTTTGAAAAGACCCGTAGAGCCGAGGGTAGCTCATAGGTAGAGTGTGGGTTTAGTACACTCAAGGCCCTGCTTCCATCCCCAGCACCAAAAAGGAGCAGAGGAAACGCCCCCTTCCCCCATTTGTAAAAATGTGTTTATTGGAGAATAATAGCATAGGACAGAAAGATTATAAATCACCTTTAACTTTGCAACCCAGAAAATTATTCAAGGGTATACATAGTTGAGGTGGGGGTGACAGATGTATATTGTATTATAATTTTCTGTGTTTTTTGTTTTGTTTTATCTTTTGAGACAGGGTTTCTCTGTGTAGTTTTGGAGTCTATCCTGGATCTTGCTCTGTAGCCCAGGCTGGCCTCAAACTCACAGAGATCTGACTGGCTCTGCCTCCTGAGTGCTGGGATTAAAGGCATGCGCTGCCACCACCACCGCCGCCCGGCCAATAATTTCCTTTTTAAAAAGTTCATGTTCTGGTAAATTCTGCCTCAATCCCTCTTTCCCATCTCTCTCCCCAAACCCTGCCACCTACCTCATCTCAGAAAGCTTGCCAAACACGGCTCCTCCCCCAGAGGTGCTCAAGACCACTCCCACAGGGTATTTAAACTGCCCCCCTAGTCTCTCTTCCCAGGCTCCTCAGGGGTCGGGGGGAGTTCATCCAGGAGCACTTTACCCATTAAACCTGGGCTCCATTAGGTCTGATTTGGGTTGCTGTGTCAGCGGAGAGGCTTAATATTGGGGTGTGGAAACTTTTCAGTTCATTTTATTGCTAATTGTGGATCTCTCTGTCTCTCTCTCTCTGTCTCTCTCTGTCTCTCTCTGTGTGTGTGTGTGTGTGTGTGTGTGTGTGTGTGTGTGTGTGTGTGTATACTCACAGAGGCAAGGAGGACACCAGACCCCCTGGAACTGAAGTTACAAGCACTTGTGGGTTGCTAAGTGTGGGTGCAGGGAATTGAACTTGGGTCCTCTACAAGCGTCTTTAAAATATGCGACGTCTCTTAATATGATTAAGAAGCCTCCCATAATGACAACTCCAGTACTTACCTAGCATTCTATATATATTTAGAAAATCCACTCCTGAAAATGAAATGTGTGAGATGTGGGTGGGGTGTAGCCGGTGGTGAAGGGCTTGCCTCGCAGGCCAAAGGTCCCAGCCTCACCCACAAATTATGCAGTAACTTTCTTATGGAAAACCTTCCTGCTCTTTTGTGATAATTTCCTTCAGATGCATTATTGGAGGCAGTCTCTTGATTAACGGCCTTTGACTCAATGTCAAATTGTACTGATTCATACCCATCAGCAAAACCTCAGCAGCATTGAGTGTCATTTACTAATTTTTTATTTATCTGACTACAATGTTCCCAATTATAAATAAGTTACTCTGACATGTTACTTTTATTGCTTATAAAACTGCATTGTTTTTATGTGTTGATAGGTCACTGGTTTTCCTTTTGTGAGTGGTTTGAACTTCCTCCCCCCATCATTATAATTGTCATTTAATAATACATTTACCACATACATTGAAAATATTTTCCAGTTTGCTAGTTCCCTTCTAATTTTTTTTCCACATTAAAACGATCTTTGTTTTGTCCCAAACCAAGAGACACGTGAACTTCTGGGCTCATGCCTGTCCACTACTCACACCAACAAAGTGCAAACTAACAGCTGTAGTGGGACAGTGAGAAGAAGCCTGTGGCAGGACCCCTCAATGAAATCAAAGAAATGCCTGTCCTTCACTACCAAGGCCACTCAGGGTGCTCGTGTGGGTCCTGTGGAGGGTCACAGGCATACAGGCAAACCTACAATGGATGTTTCTGTGGTGTGTTCCAGGTAGAGTCAGTGTTTTCTTGGGGCGCAGAGGTCCTGGTACTCACAGATAACACTAGGAAACCAAGAATATTGAAACACATAGGGTTGACTCTTGATACTTAGGAAACTGAATACAGGTTTAAAGACCCCCAACTACGAAAACGGCTTCAGACTGCTTTATCGTGTGTGTGTGTGTGTGTGTGTGTGTGTGTGTGTGTGTGTTCTCCAAGACAAGGTTTCTCAGTGTAGCCCTGGCAGTTCTAGAATTTCCTCTGTAGACCAGGCTGGTCTCAAACTCAGAGATTCACCTGCCTCTGCCTCCCAAGTGCTGGGATTAAAGGGGTGTGTCACAATGCCCAGCTTGATCCTGTGTTTTAAGGGCCAGGACACCAAACCATGTTTGGCTTCCAGCTTTCAGGAAGAGCTGGCGTGAGTAATTGTCTGGTGGGCATGTGTATGTGGGGCACTTCCCACCCCATCAGCAGACATGCATGCCATGGCTTATACGGAATGTCCATGTGATAAAGCAATGGCCCAGCCTGATGAACAGATAGTCTAGTGGTAGGCGTGCAAGTGGAGCAGGTCAAAGGTCATCCTACGACCATTTCTACAACCTCACTGCATCCAAGGCTACTCGTGACAAACAGTAAAACAGCAAACTGGAGCACTCCTTAAAGCTCTGGGGCCTCCACTGTCACAGATGGTGTCACATGAACATCATGTGGTTCTGAAAACATAGTGAACGTTGGGTTTGGCAAGGTTCCAGCAGGGGCTTTGTAATCTTTGGATTTTTCTCCATATCTGAGGTTGAAATTAACACTCAGAATAATTTGTAAAATATATTTATTTTGAAGATCAGTATAATGTGTAAGTATTCTAGCCAAACAGAAATTATGATTTATAATTTAATATTATAATAAGTGCAACTTCTACATTGAAATTTTGTGCAAAACATTTGATGATTAGTTTATGACAACTGCACCTTAAGCAACTATTTACTAAATAGGCCAATGATTTGTTCTTGATGCCTCATACTTTAGTAGAGACAACAGCCTTCAGACAGCCTCAACAAAGGAACAGGTTATTCAGCAAAGATGGCTATACATTCAATCAGGCAAGCTACATTCTCACCGAGTAGGTCAAGTTTCAATCTGAATCCCAGGAAAGCAGTGGGGTTCAGCTGCATGGAGCTCCAGGCACAGCCAGGCCCTGCAGCAGGGAGCTGAGCTCCATACAGATCTCCTCTGCCACTTCCCTGCTCGGCGGCGGCATTGGGATCTGAGTGAGAATAAGGCCCACGTGCGCAGGAGCTCCTCTTACCACCCCATCCCTTTAGGTATGTTCCACCAGCTCACAGCGCTCTCCCACAGTCTCTGCCCCATGAGTTCTGAAGCCTCAGATCCTAACACCTCCCTTTTCATGACAGGAGCCTACGATTTAAGATCTGTAGGCTAAATTTATTCAGAAAGGGATCTCTCTATAATTTAAAATGTGAAATTTCCTTGCATTGTGTTAGGAAAACAAGAAAAGATTTATCCTCACAGATCTTTGTGACATTCAACTCTAGGATCTCAAGGGGTCTTTATGGAGAATGGGGAGGTCCTCACTATGTAGCCTAGGCTAGCCTCAAACTCCTGGACTCAGGGATCTTCTAGCCTCAGCCTCTGGAACAGCTGTGACTACAAGATGCTTTCAATGGTATTCACAAAGAAAGCATTGCTTCTTGGCAAGAGGCTCGGTGTAGTTTAAGTCGTCAAAAAGGCACTGTGGACAGCAGTCACAACAGACTGTCACGAACACACAGGTAATGTGCAACAAACAAGAAAGGATGTTTAAATGGAGAGCCGATTCCTGAAGGTCAGAGTCTTGTCACAATGGAGAGGTGGACATATCCACTCCCCAGTTTTAGTGCCTTAACCCCTAACGGGAGCTGGGAAGACCTGACCTCACCTGTTCAGCCAGCTGGTAAGCCTGGGCCGTGCTGACACTTGAGAGCTTTACTGACACCTGGTAGCAGCAGCTGCAGGAGTGGGAAGTGCTGTGAGCTGGAGCAGAGAAGGGACGGAACAGCCCCCGAGTCTCCGTGACGCATCCCCAGGGAGCTGGGACTCAGAGTGCCATGTTCTCACCCCAGCACAGTCCTTCAGCCCTTCACTGCTGACCATAGCTGGAATCGGGCTCAAACAGTGAGTTTCGTTAGTGGGAAGTGGTAACAACTTAGGCTTGATTGCAGTATGCTTGTAATTTCCTGGCTTGGGTATGATTTTAAAGGTGCTGGTTTGTTAACCATTTAGTAGATGAACAGTTCAGTAGAGGCTACGAAGAAGTCATTACAGATACTCCTGGAGAGAAGAGAGAAGGATTCATGTTACCCTGCTGTGAGAAAACCACCAACACCAGCCTTAGAACATAAGTCTGGGACTGAGACTCTCACAAATTCTTTCTTAAGAGACTCCAAACTCATAATAGAAAAGAGAGCTATGTGTCCCTAAGAAGCCACAGTGCAGTTTCAATGGAAAATGAAGAATTATGCCTTTTCTCATTAATAACAGGGAGACAGGTAGGGAGGGGCAGACCGCACTGTCCAAAACCACGAGGTAAGAGCAGAGATGTGTATCATTCTGGCACTGTAGTAGGAGGCATGAAATCTAAAAACTGACAATTTATTTCTAAAGTTCAAGGACAGCAATTCAGCCAATGCAGCCTGCTCAGCTGCGTGGTGCAGCAGCAGCCTCCATGTGAAGGCCCAGGGTGTCTCTTAATTTTAACCCACCTTGTTATTTCTCTACCTTTTAAAACCCTGATCAGGGGACAGAGAGATGGTTAAGAGCACTTGTTGCTCTTACTGAAGACTAGGATTCGGTTCCCAGCACCCACAACTATATGTAACTCCAGTTCCAGGGGATCTGACGCCCTCTTCTGGTCTCTGTGGGTACTAGCAACACATGCGATACATATGCAAGCAAAGCAATCATACATGTAAAACAAAAATACATAAATCTAAATAACCCAGACCAGTCATAACACTTTCTGTAGCTTACAAGCTTTGTTGGAACTTTCCTTTGTGGCCTTTATTCTAAATTCACTCTAATTCCAGTAAATTAATAAAACATGACAAGGTAAAAGTAAACCATGAGGCACAAAGAAGTCATGTGACAAAGGTCTGTAGTTATCATAGGCTCCTCAATGTGTAGGTGGAGGCAAGTAACGGTCTGTTTCAAAAGACCTGACACAAAGTGCCAAGAAAGAAAGTGATATGTGCCACTGACCCTGACCCTGACCTGCCCATCCCATGGCATGTCACAATCACTGTTTCTTTCAAACTAAGCTCATTTTGCTTCGAGATACAGCTCAGATGTACATGCTCAGTAAGCTTACTGAGCATGTACAAAAACATCCAAAAGAAAAAAAAAAAGCCTTCAAAAATGTTTTCAGAATGTTTTTAAAGACCCAAATGAGCAACACAATCCACATTCTGAATCACTGTTTAAAGTAAAATGTGATTTGATACAAAGAGGATAAAAGTTCAGGCAAGAGAACCAAGAGGCAGCAAAGGGCCCAAACCAGATCGTTACCTGACCCCACACTGGTTAAAAAAGAAATGAATGAATGCACTGGCCAATAGCAATACCCCACGCTGGTTAAAAAAGAAATGAATGAATGCACTGGCCAATAACAATACTCCACACTGGTTAAAAAAGAAATGAATGAATGCACTGGCCAATAGCAATACTTCACGCTGGTTAAAAAAGAAATGGAATGAATGCACTGGCCAATAACAATACTCTATACTGGTTAAAAAAGAAATGAATGAATGTACTGGCCAATAGCAATACCCCACGCTGGTTAAAAAAGAAATGAATGAATGTACTGGCCAATAGCAATACCCCACGCTGGTTAAAAAAAGATATGAATGAATATACTGACCATTAGCAATACTCCACGCTGGTTAAAAAAGAAATGAATGAATGTACTGGCCAATAGCAAAACTCCACACTGGTTAAAAAAGAAATGAATGAATGTACTGGCCAATAGCAATACTCCACGCTGGTTAAAAAAGAAATGAATGAATGTACTGGTCAATAGCAATACTCCACGCTGGTTAAAAAAGAAATGAATGAATGTACTGGCCAATAGCAATGAGATGGGAGAAATTGAAAGCGGCTTGGGAAATCGCAAACTCCTACACACTTTGTAGGGGAGATTCAAGTAAAAGCTCAGGAGAGGCTTTGCCAAAATCTCCATTCAATAACCAATCCGAGGATCAAGCCCATGTGCCCTCATTCCCACCAAAGACCTGGCTAAGGAAGACCTGTCTGCCAAACCCTTGTGTGGTGCATGTGGTGCCAGCTAGGAGGGCCTTCTTGGGGACGAGGCAAGCCTGGTCCTCCATGTCACCCTAGAGGTTGAGAAAGTCTACCCCAACCAAAACTATGCACATTAGGCTAAGGGACCAATGTCAGATAAAAAAGGTACTGACCAGAGACCCACGCCTACCTCCAACCAAATCTCCAGCCTCAGAAAGGAAGAAGAGGGAAAACCCTGCCACCATCAATTCCTAAGCTGCAAGGTTTTATTTTTCATTAAAATGAAACAACTCTGAGACTTTTAAAAAAATTCTCAAGTTATGAAATAAAAAGTCTAAATGGTGACTGTGGACTGGAATTGCCTGGTACATCCTCCTGAACTGACAGAGGGAACAGCAAGGTTCAACATGTGGCCACCCACTTCTAGAAAGGATGCAGATTTCACCAGACCCAGCCTAGATGTTACTCCTATACATTTCTCTCAGGTTATCAGTACCCCTCCCTGTCCCTTTCAAACGATGCCTAAACTGAATTTTAACATTGATTAGCTCTGGGTCAAGGGACAATATATGTAAATAAAACATCCTTTGTCAGCAACCCTACACCTTCAGCTGTAGAAACAGCTAAAACCAAACAGAACCCAACCTGGCCCACCTCACACACAGAAAGAAAACAGGAAGCTCCTACCTCACTCTCAACAGACAGCTGAGATCTGATTATCAGTGTTTACTGGACCAGCGCAGTCTGTGAACTATCAGAGAAGAAAACAGGGCAATCCCCCTCGGCAGACCTTGGTATTTCTGAGAAAACCCAAATGATTTCAGATGCAGCTGTTATCACAGGTCCACCAGTGTGGCACTAGTGAGATGAACAACTTTTCACTTTTAACCAAGACACGTGATACACAAACATGGCATTTCCACTAATGCTTGCTTCTTACCTCTCCTCCACATCCATTCTTCACAGACACTGTCACACACCTCCTTGGTTAGCTGTCTGAGGAAACCCTTCCCCATTCCCTCTTGACACTCATTCCCACAGAATCCCTCCTTCATCCCAGAGATGTACACACCACCCAGAGAAGGCTATCACAGGGCCTTTTTGCAAGCCCACCTCTATGATGACCTGTGACCCAAGACAACCTTTCTCTGGTGATCCACTTTGGAGAAAAATATGCCCAATAAAAATCCTACCCCTTGCCTATTTCTTCCTACTACCGCCATTCCATGGCAACTTCATGCACATTCCAGAACAAACTGAGCCTGAACAGTGAAGACCAACATCCAAAGGAGCAGAGGGCTAAATGGCTCTGGAGCCTTCTAGCAAGCTCTACAGTATTTCAGGTTCTTAAAAAAGTTGGCAAACTCCTATAATAATTTTGACTTTGTAGGTCATTCAGCCTTGGTCAGAACTACTGAACTTGGACACTGCAGTGAAAAGCAGCTAAGACAGTAAGTAAACAACTTGTTTACAAAAACAGAAAGCTGACCATCAGGCTGGGACTTTAGAAGCTGATGGAGTGTCTCAACAGATGGACTCATGTAGCTACAGCAGCAGCAGCAGCACCCCCCCCCCCCTTGACAGAAAGAAGGGCCAGAGGACTGGTGCCTCGGGAGGGCGGGGACTCACCTTGACTAATATAGCTGCAGCCACGGCCAGGACTGAGAACAGCAGCAGCAGTACCTCTCTTCTGCCGAGCTGTTTCAGCAGGAAGAACTTTGCCCAACCGAGCTTGGACTGGCTGTTGGGAGGATACCTGAGCTTGTTAACACTTTCTCCCTTTAGCCCCTTTAATAAACAGGGGCGCTGATGAGAAAAGGTATCAAAACTGTATTTTCCATGATAAGCCCCCATTCCACTGGCGCCTGAAATAAACGGAACAGGTAAAACAAATTTCATTGTAGGTGCTTCCCATTCAACCGACTGAGAAAGCATGCTCTGCTTGGGGTGTAGACACCCAACTCATTTGCTTTTCATCTCAAAAGTCCTTTCCCAACTTGGCCCCCCAGCACAGTCATCCACCCTTTCCATGAACAGGGTCAGGATCTGCAGCCCTTCTAGGGTTGTGTTGGCCTTTATGCCAAAGTGTGCCAAGCGTTTCAATGAGTTCTTTGGGACACTCCAACCCCAGCCCTGTAGTGGTCTGTACCTACAACTCAGTGTCCAGACAGGAAAAAGGAGTTTATAGAACTAGATGATCTGCCTAAGGTCACATGGCTGTTAAAGGAGGAACCTAAAATATGAACCCAGATTACTATGATGCTAGATGTTCTATGTGTGCTTTTCCTATCAGTCCACATGGTCTTATTTATCCATGGCTCCTCTCACTGGCTACCTCTAAGTTCTTGAAAAACCAAGAACAGGGTAACAAGGTTATACAGCCAGGTAAGAATAAGCAAGTAAAAATCTCTGCCTTCCTGGAAGCCACACTGTGGTGATACATTGTGTACCCTAGTAAACTTGCCTGAGGGTCAGAGGACAGGCTGCAAACTGCTCAGGACAATTCAAGATGGCTAGCCAAGATAATCCAGCTTCACGGACTACCCAAGCAGGAATCTGAGACAAGCCCTGGACTTCCCGTCATGCAGAGACTGGACAACATATGACACAGCCAGCTCCCTTAGGACTTGACCGTCTACCCAAAACCTTTCTTTTCAGGACCCTAAAGGTGCCCCCCCCTGGAAGCAATTTTAAGAATATGATGCCCATATTCCCAAGAGGTGGGATGGGTAGCTTTTGGTCTTTCAATAGGTTATGGATAATTGCCATTGTTTAGGATGGTTGGTTACAACTTGTTATTGTTAATAGGTAAAAGGCTAAACAAAGGAGATTAGATTTAGGGTTCTTGTTTGAAAAAAAAGAAAAAAAAAGAGGGTATAGATATAAGCTAAAAAGTAGCTATTGAATGTAGTCTGAAAAGAGGATACAGATAGAATAAAAGGTAGACTATTGAAATCTACTCTGAAAAAATATAGAAATGATGGATAAAGGGGAGATTATTGAATCTACTCTGAAAGAAAAAAGGGGAGGATATAGATATGATAATATAAAAAGGTAGCGTATGCTGGGCGGCAGTGGCGCACACCTTTAATCCCAGCACTCGGGAGGCAGAGCCAGGCGGACCTCTGTGAGTTTGAGGCCAGCCTGGTCTACAGAGCGAGATCCAGGACAGGCACCAAAACTACACAGAGAAACCCTGTCTCAAAAAAGCAAAAAACAAAACACAAAAAAAAGAGAAAAGAAAAAAGAAAAAAAAGGTAGATTATTGAATCTACTTTTAGAAAGCAACTACTAGTTGTAAATATTTTTATATTGGATCGGATTTTTGTGTATTGTATACAAATTATGTATGTTGATACAAATTTGAGATTGATTTTGTTAGAAAATACTGTACATATGTTTCTAATCTTGTTCAAGGTATTATACCTATACAGCTCATTTAACAATGTAAGGCAAATTGCTAGTCCCTGAATGTTATTACCAACTAATTGGGTCATAAAGAAATGCAAGTTAGTATTTAGTCACCTATTACAATCAAACTTGTAGTTACATTAGCTATGTTTTCAAGGTCAAACAAATACATTTTAGATAGCCAGGTCATCTTCAAACAATATAGAGAGCTACAGAATATGACATTTAAGATTTTTTAATAACCGATTATTTTTTTATGAAAATGAGAAGTATCTGCTCCTGCCAGCACCAATATACTTCAGAGAAGATGATGGGCATCAAAGAAACTCCATATGGAGTTTACTTTCTTTGTGGCAAAAGTTAGCCACTGCACAAGAAAGTGCCCTTGCCTTAACTGCTGACAGTATGCTGTCCAAATGGACAAGCAGGACACAAATGAAAGGACTGCTGAACTTTGCCAAGACAAGGTATGACAGCCCTTCAGAAAATCCTGCTTCACTGATAAGTCTGTCAGATATGCTAGACCTGTAGGCTGAAGATGGATGCCTCAACACTGCAGAGGAACCTTGGGTGACTGTCCAGGCAGAAGCTGTTTCTGTCATTTCTCACATTTTTTGGAAGTCACCTGTTTGTACTTCCTGTTTACTCAGTATTATTTCATTCTCAGGTCTCTGAGGGACTTGAAAACTAGATAGTTTTAGTTTTCCTTGTTAACAAAATTAGAAAAGAAACTCACTAAAGAGGTGTAAAGTGAATACATTTGAAAGACATCAAAAGATAGTTTTTGGTTGGTAATACAAGTGAGGATAGAATATGAATTAGGTATAACATTTTGGACTCATCAAAATAGGATAAATAATGGAGTATTTTCTCTGAATCTGTCCAATGTTAACAGACTAGATACTATTAATGTAATTTTTGACTGTATATATTGTATATACTTATTGTATGTAGTTTTTCTTAGTTATAACCTTCTTTTATTATTTTAGACAAAAAAGGGGAATTGTGGTGACATACTGTGTACCCTAATAAACTTGCCTGAGGATCAGAGGACAGAGCCAGCCACTAGATTTGACATAGAAGTCAGGCAGTGGTGGCACATGCCTTTAATCCCAGCATTTGAGATCTCATGCCTTTGCTTGGGAAGCACACAGGCCTTTAATCCCAAGAGTAATACGACATGGCAGAGGAAACAGGAACTCACTCTCTTTAGGCTGAGGATTTCATAGAGTTAAGAACTAGTGGCTGGTTGCTCTGCTTCTCTGACCTTTCAGCTTTCACCCTGATATCTGGCTCTGTGTTTTTTATTAAAAGACCATTTAACATCCAAACACCACCACACTTGCATAATTCACAACGCATACAACAGGCTGGCAGGTGCACAATGTCCTGTGCAGGATAATGCCATGTATGACGCAATGACAGAGGCAGAATGACTGGAAGCCAGGGGACAGTAGGCTGGGGGGGCCAGGCCACAGCTGACTTAACTGTTTCGATGGAGGAAGTCATTTCAGAAGGCAAGACTGATTCATTGGAAAGATAATGAAACCAGAGAGAAAGCCTGAGGACATGGAGGGGGGAGAGAAGAGTGGCCAGCTAAAGCTATGACCATGGTAGGAAGGGCCCAGTAGAAAGGACCAGACTGTGTCCATGATGCTTCCCCAAGAACAAAATGCCTTTTGCCCATCCTCTAGAGAACAGGGGACTCCCACTCTCCTCAAATCAAGCAACACACAACACCGCCTTGAGTAGAAAATGAAGGGATATCAGGAAATACTATGTTTCTGGCATTCAAACCTTTCTTTCCTGTACCTCATTTAAAAAGAGAGATCGTACTAATTAATCTGAAACCTGATTCTTGATCCAGATCCTCCGGAATCTGGTAGCATAAGTAAGGAGAGTAACTAAGTGAAGACTGCCACTACAGCTGTGGTCAGTGCTAATGAGGACAAAGAGAGTGATTAACCGGAGATGGCACTGGGCAGGGATTAGAAAATGACTGCTAGCTGGGTGGCTGGAGGGTTCTCAGAGGGGGACAGGCTCCAGTGACCTGCAGAAGAAAACAGTGCCCAACTTTCAACAGCCCACACAAGCAATCCAGGAATCATGCTTCTGGCACATTTCTATTCAGGAGGTCACTCTGGTGATCTGGGGGCTATGAGAATGGCCTCCATGACTCCTACATCAGAATATTTGGTCTTCAGTTGGTGGAACTGTTGGGTAGGATTAAGGGGCGTGGCCTGTGGGAATGTGTGTAGTCTTTTTGGAGGTATACACCGGGGTAGGCTTTTCAAAAGCCCACCCAGGTCGAGTCTGAGTCTCTTTGTCTGCAACTTGCAGATCAGACAAACATCCTCAGCTACTGCTCCAGCGCCCTGCCTCCTTGCCCACCTCCATGCTCCCTGCCACAAAGATGTTGGACTAACCCTCTGAAACTGTAAGCAAGTCCCTAATTAAATGCTTCTCTTTTAAGTTGTCTTGGTGATGGTGTCTAAGAAAGACTTACTTACCCACACCTCCAAAGGGCAAAGAATTGACAGTGAAGTGCATGATGACATCATTGCCCGTGACTCCGCCACTGGATGTCTCATCAATCACCCGTTTGATGAGCTGAGGAATAGACCAAAGGCACCCAGGTCAGAGCTAATGTCCTGTCACTCCATGTCTTGGATACTCACTGTGGGCTCTAAGGGCATGCATCCAGGCTTTGTGTGCTGGTGCAAGTTTTTAAGTTTGGGGAGACACAAAATTCATGCCAAAAATTACTAAAAAAAATATTGTATAAAGTTATCTTCAGGCTATGTATACACTGTCTCATAAAACACAGAAGACGCTTAAACTTGGGTCCCATCTCCAAGATAGCCCATTTATAGGCAAATATTCCAAAATCTAAAAAAACTTGGGGGTTGGGGATTTAGCTCAGGGGTAGAGCGCTTGCCTAGCAAGCACAAGGCCCTGGGTTCGATCCTCAGCTCCAAAAAAAAAAAAGGAAAAAAAAATAACTTGGCAGTCAAGCTGGGTGGCAGGTGGCACATACTTGAATCTCTGCATTAGAGAGGAGGGTCATGAGTTTAAGGCCAGCCCAGGGTATACAGTGAGACATTTCCTTTTAAAAATCTGAACTATTTAACACTTCTGGTCCCCAGCACATCAGTCTGATAAAGAGGGGTGGCCCTGAAGCTTTGGGCCTGTTTCCTTGATCACCATCAAGATCTACACTCTGAAACAGTATCAACAGGAGACAGTTTAGAAATTATTTAGAAGACTTCTGCCCTGCTCAACAGCTTTTACAGTTCCAGAAGGAGCTCCGCAGGCTGTCAGAGGGAGGAGTGGAGGGAATGTTAGGATTCTGCCATCACACCAGCTGCATGACCACACGTGCACAGGTCAGCAGCTAAGTAAGCCGTCTTGTGACTTACGTCATCAATGTCATCAGTGCGTGCTGGTTATTACGTGTGCGCAGCATAGCTCTGGAAGCCCACCTGTGCATGTTCACGGAAATCCATAAAAAGCCAGACAGACTCCTACCCCCTCTCTGTTCTGTTCTCTCTTCCCCTCATTACCTCTGTCTCTCTCTAACTCCGTTCTCTGCACATGCTTCTTCCCCAGGCGTGGTCATCTGCCCAGCCGCCAGGACTGCTACACACAACACACTGGCTGCCAAGATTGGTGAGTTTCCCCTTTCTGACCCCTTGCCATTTCCCACAACTGTGGCCTGAGATATATTTCTCGCATCAGACCCCCCGAGGGGTCCTCGGCTGCATACCACAACACATTGACAAGGTATTGAATGCTGTCTGGACTCTTGGGGAGTCCTCCAGTACGTATGCCCAGCCCCTACCCCTTCCATGATGGCGGTTTGGGTAACTTGTGCTGATGCTGGTCCACAGACCACCTATCCTGGGGATGCCCAGGACAGGAGCCTGGGATCCCGTTTGTTACTTTAATTTTTTATTTTTTTCTCTTGGCTGCAGTCATGGGACATGCAGGATTCTTTCTGGTGGTTCTGCTCCTCCTCTGACAAATGCCTTAAATATCCCCAGATACCAGCAAATTTGGCCATGTAACAGCTGCTTGAACTTGATATTTCACAGGAATTATCTAACTTCTGCCAGCGAACAGGCAAACAAAAAGAGTTATCTCATTCCCACACTTTTACCTAAGCTCTGAGCCCTCCCTTTCTGATTCTCTCTCTCCTGCCCACGTGCATTCCTGAACCTAAGGAATCTCTGACTCCAAAGAACCTTATCTTTTCTGTTCTCCAGTACCGGACAGGCAGCTAAGCACAGATAGGTCTAAAAGCAGGCTAGGATGCATTACGATCAGGACCCACACTGGGATAATCATAATCATAATCATCATAATAATCCAGATGACTCTTTAGCTAGAGATCACTTTACAGCCTGCCTCCTGGTGGGTCTTCCTAAAGCTGTCCTCAAACCACCAAACTACCAAAAGAAAAAAAAAAAAAGAAGAAAAAATTCAAGACACGGAATAAAATCTGTCTCTTGTTTCCCAGAGCTTCCCAACATGAGGGCTACACTTAAGCATCTGAAGAGAGGGCTCCTGACCCCACAGGTGGAAGTTCCAGCTGTGGCATTTAAAGTGTGCCATGGGAGAGATGAAAAAGCCCGTGAACAGAAGTGCCAAACGCTGGCTGGCACACACCATCTGAGCAGCTGCATAAGGGCTTCCAGGTCCTAGAGGAGGACACATGGGCTAGTGTGTGCCCTGCCCCTCCTCCGGCCATCAATTGAGCCTTGTTCAAAGTGTCACCTAGAGAGATAATTGCTAAGCTGATTGCCTGGGCACCTCATGGCATGGGGACTAACAAAGACCTCTAGCAGGCCTCCTAGGCTTGGCCACAGCCAGCAGGGACCCCAGAATGCAGCATGGGGTGATCCATTTCTTTCCTGCTTCTTAATATGTTCAAAATTTTTCCGAGCTCCAGAAAATCCACCTGGACAGGTCACTGAGCTCTACTCACTCAGTCCTGAGGGAGTTTTGGGGTCCCACCTCTCCTTCTCATTTCCTTATTGTCGGGGTAGGGGGACAGCCTTCCCACATCAGCAGACTTAATTGTACTTCCAGGGTTACTTAATGGGAAAAGATTTTTCCAGCTAAGGTAGGTGTTTTCATTTCATTTGCTCCCTCCATGTGCCTTACTCCAGACTGGTCAGCAGTGCTTCCCATGCACAGTGACACAGACAGGGCCCTGCTCTCTGCCTTGTCACCAATTCCAGAAGAATGAGGTCTCACTCCACAAGCTTCCTGTTTCCCTCTTCTAATTAACTACTCAGCTAATTGTTACAGGATCACCATAGAGCCGGAGTCCAAGGACCATCGGATATACCCAGGTGATGAGAAACACCCCCAGTCCTAAAAGTGTCTGGGCTCTGCAAAAACAGACTTTAATATAACAATCCATTAATGTTAAATGCTCTCAACAATTGATCATCTGTCTCTCCTGGATGCTAAACTAATAAAGGAAACAGGTGCCTTAAAATAATCTATCTCTGATAAAGCTTACCTCAGGTAAAAATTAAAAACATGTTCCAATCCCCCCCTCTCTCATTAACACTAACCAATATAAACATAATACTAAACACTGCAATGGTCACTAGCCCAAGACTTTAATTTTCTCATGGCTACTTCTTAACATGTTCAAAATTTTTCCGAGCTCCAGAAAATCCACCTGGACAGGTCAGCAAGCTCTAGAACTGACTTGAATCCACCTGGACAGCACCTTGTCAGACAATTTCCAAGGCAGCAGATGACAGCCCATCATCCTAGGACCTCTACCTCAGAATCCCCTCCCCCCAAGAGTCAACTGATGCTCATCAAGTCAGCTGGAAGCAATTTTTCTGGGAGAAGCGACGCCCCTATTCCTGTTCACCCACTTTTTTATGATAAGCAAAAAGTTTGGAATGTTAGGATTCTGTCGCCACTCCAGATGCATGACCACACATGTGCAGTTCAGCAGCTAAGCAAGGGGTCTTTCGTCTTAGGTATCATCAGTGCGTGCTGTTGACTACATGTACATGGCATGGTCATGCAATCAGCACATGTGTTGTGTAGCTCTGTAAGCCCACCTGTGCATGTTCATGGAAATCTTTAAAAAGCCAGACACAGACTCTTCCTCCCTCTCTGTTCTGTTCTCTCTTCCCCCCATTATACCCCTTCTCTCTGTTCTCTGCATGTGCTTCTTCCCCAGGCTTGGTTCTTTTGTCTCCCACCTCCACCCCACATAAAGCTCTGATACTGGGTTTTGTCGTGGCTTGTGCCTATGACCGTTCCACATGATAACCAGCACTGCTTATCATTTTTAAAACAACAGAGTCTTCCCAGATGTGAACCTGTGAACTGCAGTAATGACCACAAGACATGCCTGTGGGTGCAAGAGTGGCATGAATGTTAAGGGGGTAACAAACCATTTTGGGCTTGGAGTTAATCTCCTCCTCATAGGAGGAAACACGCCTGGCATTATAAATCTGACCAAGAATTCATGGCTGGGGAGCTCAGAGGCCCTAATGATGAACCTACTACTAGTATTTTGCTAAGTGGACTTAGTGTCAAACTACCCTCTAATTTTTTTGCATTTCTATACTAATCTATAGATTAGTCCACTTCTCAGACCTCATTAGCGAGGTTTCTTTGTGCAGTGGATAGCAGTTGTCATGGAAACGCTCCACTGGTCAAAGTGAAGTGTAAGTGTCTATGTAAGTGTGCAGCCTCAAGTGGGACATTTATATCACACTCCCCCAGGGGTTGGGGATTATCAAGGAAGGAGTGAAAAGTTGTAGGAGTCAGAGGATGGGAAGGAGCAAACAGTCTTTCAGAAAAGACCGCTACACTCCTGACTCTCAACAGTTGTGGGTGACCACATAAGGTCAAGCCAGTCAACACTCCAGCATGGAAGGGAGAGGGACTCATGAGCCCGCCCCATAGCTGAAGAGATAGTGACAGTCCAATGGCTATGGGGAGGGACAGTCAGTTTTCTTTACAGAATGCCCAACATCTCAACCATACTCTAGCTGATGACGCCATACCTGCTGCAAGCTGCAAAAATATGAAGTAGGATTTCAGCTGATTGTGACAAGCTAATACCTGGAAGAAGCCAAGTGCCTTCCAGAGGTCAAGCCAAGGCTCAAGGAGTCTTGGTGATATTGACTTTTGATTATGAGCCGTTTCCTGCTATGAGTTTCTCGTGTGCTACTGTAGCTTTTCCATCATTCATTGGGCACAATCTCCCCTCTACTAATGGAATATTTAGATAAACTTCTGTGCAGTAATGCAGCCAGGATCCCTAATTTCAGGAGTTTCTGTAATTATTATCATTAGCAGCATCAGGCCAGGACCATCCCTGATGAATGGAAAGTATCTTATCAGACATACCTCTGTACTTTCTAAGAACAGACATAAGCATCTAGACTATCTGTTTGAGAAGGCCTGGCAGATGTGCTAATTAAGCTTAACTCTCTCCCTTTCCAAAGTCTTATCTCTAGTTTTAGATCTACCTTTAACCATTAACTCAGAACTAAAGGGTTTCTACTTATAGGTACATCAAGCTGACTCAGGCTGCCCAGCCACTGAGCACACTCCCCCTGCCTGCCAGAAAGCAGTAGCCAAAATAGCTTGGACAGATAAGGGGCCAAAGGAAAATAAGGCAGTTTTATTTTCACTTGTCACTAATAGACTCCTAACACTTTAACTAACCACTTCTAAGAATATAGTTTGAGCACACAAAATCCCCCTTGCTCAGATATTAACAGAATTTAGCCCTCAGTTGGTTCTATTCCCCATTAGTCACTTCCCTTTTGGGCTGCAGATGATGGCTGGCGATTACTGCTCTTTTGTGTGGATCTTATTGCCCCTCCTTTTGACCCTGAGGGAATTCAAGCCTGGTGACCTTATTTTAACCAGAGTATTTCTATTGTATGGGTCTATAACTAAACCTCAGAGAATTGGGAGGATGAGAAGGGGAAGAGAAAAGAGAATGGAAGAACTAGATGGGTAAGAACTGGAGAGGAAGGAACCGAGATGGGGAAGAACTAGATTGAAGGGCTGGAAGAGAGAACTAGAGGAATGAGATGGAAGATGAGGAAGAGCCAGATGGGGAAGAACAAGATGAGGAAGAAGGAGATGGGAGAGGAGCTGAGATGGGAAAGAACTAGATGGACGAGAACCCAGATGGGGCAGAACTAAGAGGAGAGAATTAAGATAGAACTTAGAGGAGACAGCAGATGAATGCAGAGAGAAATCAGGCAAGAAAGGGCTAGGCACGAGAGCAGAATTGAAGCTGTGTAAACAGAATTTTATCCCAGAGGAATAAGGTAGACAGACAAAGAGCTCGGTGTACTTAGATTCTTTCCCCAAAAATTATACACATCATTTGCAGCTTCTCTTCTGGGCCCCTGGGAAGAAAATTATTAAGGCTGAACCATGATAATTTTCGAGACATACCCATTAATAAACAGGCAAATTAGAGTTAGGGGGAAGACTGAGGAGTGAATGTGATCAAAATACATTGTACACATGCATGAAATTCTCAAAGAGTAAATAAAAATAGTATATTAAAATTATTATTTCTCAGCTGGGTGATGGTACATACCTTTAGTCCCAGTACTCGGGAGGCAGAGGCAGGTGGACTCTGTGAGTTCGTGGACAGTCTGGTCTACAGAGCTAGTCCAGGACAGGCTCCAAAGCTACAGAGAAACCCTGTCTCGGAAAAACCAAAAAAAAAAAAAAAAATTTTTTTTTTTCTCAGCTGGGTGGGGTGGTGGTGCATACCTTTAGTCCCAGCACACGGGAGGCAGAGTCAGGTGGATCTCTGAGTTTGAGGCTACCTGGTCTACCGAGTTTTAGCACAGCCAGGGCTACACAGAGAAACCCTGTCTTGAAAAACAAAACAAAACAAAAGACATCAACATCAAAAAAATTTCTCAATCCCTGATCTAAATTGTACCATATGATTAACAGGTATGAAATGCAAAAGATGTTAGAATTATCCTATTTTTGAAGAAATAAAGAACTAATAAACATCATTTCACTTAGGTACTAATAAGCCTTGAGAATTCATGATGGATGTCACATGGGACTACAGTGACCACAGTGGGGTGCTCTCCACCCAGCTGCATGCTGCTAGCAGACCTTAGTGAACCATGCACACTTATCTCATTTCAAGTACCTGTAGTCATGAGAACTTCACTAGCACTGGAGACTCCTGAAGCCACCACGTGACTACAGCACTTTATTACCAGAAACTGCACACGGCACCTGGCCAGTGAACTTCTCACATTGACTAATCCCGTCTTCCCCTTTCTCATTTTCATTTTTCCAGAAGGATCCTGAACCTACAAGTCCACGTGGAAGCCATCATCTGCTAAGAGCAGCAGGTCACCTAGTGACATGAATGACAGAGCACGCAGGAAGAGGCAGAGCTACTTGCCCAGTGATGCCCGAAACCCAAGTTCTTATGACCATGTATAGGATATGCCAGACAGAGTCTTGGACTTTCCCAGCCCCATCTGAGTGGCTATGAAGGCCATTTGAGTCATAGGGGCAGGCGCTATGGATCCATGTCACAAAAAGCACTACATGCTAGTAGATGTAAGTTTTCTAATTATTCAGGAGGTGTCTGTTATTCAAAAGTCCTGTGATATTCACCCCTGTGGATTTAGTTTTAACTCCAGGGAGTAAGAGAAAGGTGCCGTGATAATCCAAGACTCCATTACCTTAGCAAGCTATGAATACAGTCAGTCAACTTTGATATATAAATAAACCATCTATGTTTTATAGTAATAGAGAAATCTGGCTCTTATTTTTTTATAGAGAGTGAATTATTCTCTATAAAGCTTACCTTATTGTTATGAGAAAATACGTAGAGTGCCAGGGGCTTTTCACGATCATTAATGAAATTAATGGCTTCATCTACATTTTTCACAGACACTATTGGAAGAATTGGTCCAAAAATTTCTTCTTGCATCACCTTGGAATTAGGATCAACATCAGTAAGTATGGTTGGGGCTAAAAATAAAATAAAATAAAGTAACGTGAATGGTCAAGCTGAAGACTTCTCTTTAAGACTCTCATCTTCTCTTTATTTCCCTGAGTCAACCACCCACTAGGCATACCTAGTTTGTCCTCTCAGCGTGCCAGACCTGGCTTTGGTTCACAGGAACCTCCCCGCCCCCAACAAAATCTGCTTCCAAATCCACTGTCCATCTCAGGGAGAAGTCCTAATTAGACCAAGCTAATCTCGACAATTCTTCCTTCATTTTTTCTTTGACTGACCTAGAAATGGGTCACACTGCCACCAAGGAGATGGGAAGAGCAACAAGATGAAAGAACTGGGTTTTTTGTTTTTTTTTTTTTTTATGGTATTAACAATCACTGAACCATCCAACCCAGGAGAATCTCTATGAATTTCTAATTATTTGTATCCTTTTAAGTTTGTTTTAACAGCTGATAAGAAAAGATAAGTAAATTAGTTTGGGGGCAGCTTCTTTGCCTACCAAATGTACTTGCATTTCTTACATCACCTTACAGGTTATTTTTGAAATTTTTATTTAAAAATCAAAGAAAGAGCCAGTGACATGATTCAGCAAGATACTCACCACTGAGCCCACTAACCTGATTTCAACCCCTAGAGTCCTCACAGAAGGAAATACTTCATTGTGGAATATTATTTTAAGGTGTGTTACTTTTGTTTATGCTACATTTGTTTAACTCTGTGAAGCTGTGTTACTGTGCCTGTGTTAAACACCTGATGGTCTAATAAAGAGCTGAACGGCCAATAGCAAGGCAGGAGAAAGGATAGGCAGGGCTGGCGGGCAGTGAGAATACATAGAAGGAGAAATCTGGGAGGAGACAAGAAAGATCCAGACAAGGAAGAGGACCCTGGGGCCAGTCACTCGGCTACACAGCCAGACACAGAGTAAGAGTAAGATTTACAGAAATAAGAGAATGGGAAAAGCCCAAAGGCAAATGGTAAACAGGACAATTTCAAGATAAGAAAAGCTGGAAAGAAATAAGTAAGGCTGAACATTTATAAGTAAGAATAAGCCTCCATGTGTGATTTATTTGGGAGCTGGGTGGCAGGCCCCTCAAAAGAGCAAAACCAATCAACAACAATGCTCCCTCAAGTTGTCCCGACTTCCACATTGTGTGAGTTTTTGAGAAGAGGAACCTCAATTGAGAAAATCCCTCCATCAGATTGCCTGTAGACAAGTCTTTTGATTAATGATTAATGTGCGTGGGCCCAGCACACAGGGAGGTTGTGCCACATTGGGCAGGTGGTCCTAGGATGTATAAGAAAGCAGGCTGAGCAAGCCATGAGGAGTAAGTCAGTGAGCGGTAGTCCTCCATAACCTCTGCTTAGTTTTTACCTCCAGGTTCCTGCCTTGCCTTCTCTTGGTGATAGAGTAGGATGACCCAAGAGCTGTAAGATGAAAGAAAATCTTTCCTCTTCAAGTTGCTTTTGGTGATGATGTTTTAGCTCAGCAGTAGAAAAGTACTAAGATATAAACTGGTACTATGATTGTGGACGTTGCAGTGGTAGACGTGGAGGTCTGTTTTGGGAGGACTGTGGAAGGAGTTTGGGCTGGAAAAGCCACTGAATGCTCAAAGCTTAATGAGCTGTTGTGTGAACTTGGAAATAAATGCTGAGAGCTGTGGAGTGGAGCTAGCCTAATCCTGAGCCGGGCTGTGTTGTGCTGTGGATGGCAGAGCTGCAGGGCTGGAGCTGGCGAAGGCCTCTGGAGCCCAGAGGATCGTGTGTGGGGCCCAAACACTGAGCTTTACACTGCAGGACTTCGGTTATAACTGTGCCCTGGTTCTTCCCTCCTGGAGTAGAAGTATGCGATTTATTTTGATTTCACAGAAACTCACAGCTGAGAGACCTTGGATTGTTGGAGAACTTTGCCATTTCAGAAAGACTTGAGTTTTAAAGAAACTCTGGATATCTAATGAGACTGAACTTAATGTGTTTGAATTTTTAAAGACCATGGACTTTGATATTAATATAAGATCTTGGAAATGATCCAGGAGGGAAACATTATGGCTTAATCAATTGTGTGTGTGTGTGTGTGTGTGTGCGCGCGCACACACACACATCCAACTAACAAGTGCTCAACAGTGTTATCTTATGTCACATAACATAAGCTAGAGTCATTTGGGCAAAGGGAACTGCCAACTGAGAAAATGCCCCTACCACACTGACCCTTGGGCAAGCCTGTGGAGCATTTTCTTGATTAATGATTGGTGTGGGAGGGTTCAGACCACGCTAGGTGGCGCTAACCCCAGGCAGGTGGTCCTGAGTTGTGTAAGAAAGCAGGCTGAGCAAGCCAATAAGCAGTTCCTCTCCATGGCCTCTGCTTTAGTTTCTGCCTTGAGTTCCTGCTCTGACTTCTGTCAGTGATGGAGTATGAGCTGAGAGTTATAAGATGAAATAAACCCTTTCCTTCTTGAGTGGCTTTAGTCATGGTGCTTTATCACAGCAACAGAAAATTAAGATACTATGGTACCTGTATGCATATGTGCATACACACACAAAAAAAAATAAATAGAATTTTAAGAATAGAATTTACCTATGTAGCGTGTGGCCTCATCAGTCTCCCCGCCAAAAGCTATTTTCTGTCCTTCAAGCAAACTTTGTAACCTCTTAAAGTGACGAAGATTGATGATCCTTTCATAATCAGGAGACTCTTTTATATTTTCCCCATAAAAGTCCTATTAAAAACAACAGGAGTTATTTAATTGCCACAAAACCCATACTTCAATTTCTTCTCTTTTTTTGGTTTTTCGAGACAGGGTTTCTCTGTGTAGCTTTGCGCCTTTCCTGGAACTCACTTGGTAGCCTAGGCTGGCCTCGAACTCACAGAGATCCGCCTGGCTCTGCCTCCCGAGTGCTGGGATTAAAGGTGTGCACCACCAACACCCAGCCTCAGTTTCTTTAATAAGTTCAAAATCTGCTGGTGTATAAAAGTTGACCTGGTTTATGAGTCACAGACTCCAATACCCACTCTTCAAATAACTTAGTAATAGTACAGTACTAATAACTTTAAGTTCTTAGACAAGTCAAGAATTAACAGATACGGTAGACACACACACACTCACTCTCACACTCACACACTCACACACCTTCTGCCTATACTTTTCTTCGGGTGCCTACAGATCTTGCAGTCTCCTGATAGCCCTTTCTGAAAGGAGATGTCAGGGAAGAGGTCATTAGTTCAAATGTCAGCTGGCCTCTCCCAGAAGGAAACTGGACAGTTGCTACAGAAACTCCTACATTTTTACTCTCCTCTAGCCTTTACCAAAGAAGTTTGCTAGCCTTCACTCTGTTCTGTTGGTTTCGTCTTCTCTGGACTGGTATTTTCACCAGTCACTGACGACAGCAAAGCTACTCTATGTATAAAGATATGGCCTTGTTAAATTTCCAAAGGAAAACAACCTCAAGAAGGATAACCAATATTTATCATGTAAATAAACACATAACATGCACTTGCTGGGAAGCTTGGCAGCCCTGTGAGAACTAATGTTGAATCACAAAAGGCCTTATCCACTAACCTACCAAGATGAACTCAAAGGTCTGGGCAACAGAAATCATCCAGGCAGCCTGTTGAAATGAATGTTCTGTCCAAGGCCACCAACACAGCTAGGTTTTCTGGCCAACTGAATCACAGAATAACAAGAAGATAAGGCCTAGACTTACTTTTAAATGGCTCCCTAATTATTCCAGCATGTTATTTGACTGAGAACTCTTACGTCATAGCACAAACTCCTTAAAGGTAGGAAGAGGGGCCATTGATCCTCTGGAATGTATCATCATATTCAGTAAAGCACAGCTCTACTCCCAACGAGTTCAGTCTCACAGCGACCTTGACCCTCTCTTCCACTCACATTTCCTGGATCTAGACAAGTTTCATGCTCTCCTTTCCTGGCTCCTCAGTCTTCATCACTAATTCTACTCTCACCCACCCCATCTCTCTCTCTCTCCACTTCCTGGTACACAGTTTTCATTCTCTCTTCATATATTACAATTTGGTACTCTCAATCCTTTCTGGTGCTCAATTAACAAAAAGTTATCTCAGAAGCATGGCTTACTAGTCTTCATACCACTGAACTCAGTACCCCTGGTCAAACACTCACAATGAAAACCCCACACCTTCTTCAAGCCTTAGCTTATTACCAGACAGTCTTGATTAGTTCCTTTAAGTACCCTAAGAGATGGATAACCCTCTCCAGCAGCAGTTCTCGCAACCCCTCTACGAGGACCGAATCAGATAGTCTGCACATCAGAGACTGACATTACAATCCACAGCAGCAGCAGAATCAGTTATGAAGTAGCATGAAAGTAGCTGTTTGGTTGGCGTCACCACAACACAAGGAACCGTACTACAGGGTCCCAGCATTAGGAAGGTTGAGAACCACTGCTCTGCAGGGGGCACTTTAAGTAGGTCTTTCCTTCACTCCTTCAAACTACTGGCCATCTAGCCCTCTACACACACAGCAACTGATAACCTTCTTCAGCAAGAACCAATATGCCAAGGGCTCTCTTCAAGTGATTTGGAAGCACTCTCTCAAAACCACAGAAAACATTTTTGACTTTTAAGTATATGCCTCGACAAATCAACTATATAATTTAAGTGGACCTGCCTTGTTCCCACAGATGCACAGAGTGTTTTAATTAGCCAGTAAGTTGATTCAGTCACCTATGTTCTGGAACTGTCTGGGTTGGGGGTAAAAGTGAACAGAGATGCTGTCTGAAAGCGCTTTATTGGACTTTCTTTCATCAGTGGGATCAGAATTACGGAATACAGACCTTCACCGTTTCCTTAACCTTCTGCACTATCTGATCCTGGAGGGAGGCTTCGCAGAGGATGTAGTCTGGAGCAATACAGGTCTGACCACAATTCATGTACTTTCCCCAGGTTATGCGTCTGGGGAGAAAAAAAAAAACAAAACCAAGAACAGAATACCTATATAATTCCGTCACCTTTCTGTGGTTATCTTGTTTGTTTCCCAACGTCTCAGGCACTTTACATACTGCTGTGGCAGGCTTCTAGCAACAGCAACTAAGGAAGAGGGGACCCTGGCTGACAGCTGAAGGTACGGCATCACGGCGGGGGAAGTCATGGGAGCAGGGACTTGACACGGCTGGTCACATGGTGTTAGGGACCAAGATTTCAGGAACCAAACATGAACCATGGAAAGTAGTAGCTAAGCAGAGAACAAGTCCTAAGCCCACTGCCCTTCCCCAGAGCAGTAACACCTGTTTGCTAACCGGAGGCTCCCAAAGATAAGAACATTCCACAGTCAGGTGCCATGGCAACCGAATGTAAAGAGCATTCCATGGTCAGGTAGCCTAGCAACAGAACAAATGGCCCCTGACCAGTCACCTTAGCAGACTTCCTGCAGTTGCAAGATCTGCACGTCTCCCACATTCTGCACGCCTTCCACGTCCCTTCCCCTTCCCTCCTTCCTGCCCCTTCCCCTCTTATGCTATATAAACCATGTGGAGGAAAATAAAGTTTGGTGGATTGATCAGAATTCTGTCTTGCTGCTGTCTCTTGTGTCCCCTGTCTCTCATTCGCTCCCACAGGTGGGTCGCCCCTGTTGAAACCCCGCTGGCCGGGGCAACATGGCACGCCCAGCCAGAGAGGAGAGAGCATCAGTACTTATGCTCAGCTTGACTTTTTTTTTTTTTTTCACCCAGAAAAAAGGTCTTCCCACTTAACCTAATCTGGACAGTCCCTCCCAGACATGCCTAGAGATTCGTTTTCATGGTGATTCCAAATGCCATCAAGTTGACAACCAAGATTAATCATCATGCCAACAGATGTGGCCTTGTAGATTTAGTTAGTAATTGTTAAAAACAAAATTAAAAAAAAAAAAAAACCTCTGAGCTGTAGATCATCTAGTTACAACTTAAAATGCATTTTCAGAGTTCTTTTTGATTTGCTGTGTGTGTGCACATATGAGCATGCATGCCTGTGTGTGTGTGTGTGTGTGTGTGTGTGTGTGTGTGTGTGTGTGTATGAAGGCTAAAAGACAACATTTTAGGAGTTGGTTCTCTCCTGCCTTGCTGAGGTGGGGTCTCTCTCTTGCTTCTCCTGTGTGCTTGCTGTATACTTGAGGCCTCCCATCTACTCAGAATCTGGCTTTTTTTTTTTTTTTTTTTTTTTTTTTTTGGTTTTTGGAGACAGGGCTTCACTGAGTAACCTTGGCTGTCCTGGAACTCACTCTGTAGACCAGGCTGGCCTCAAACTCACAGAGACCCACCTGCCTCTGCTTCCCGAGTACTGGGATCAAAGACATGCACCACAACCTCCCAGCTAGAATCTGACTTTTTTAAAACATGGGTTCCTGGTATCAAACTCAGAGTGTCAGGTTTGTACATAAAGTGCTTTGACCAATGAACCATCCCACCAGCCTTTAGAACACATTTTCAATTGAGGTAAAATATTCTACATAGCAAGAAAATTCTCAGAGTCAGCCTGGCAAATAGTACCTAACAAGCTATGAAGACACAGTCTGCAGAGAAAGGGAACAGCCTCCCAACACTCCTTCCTTTCTTATCCAGCCAAAGGTCATTCTGGATGACGAGCACACGGCTCAGACTCTGGCTCTCCAGGCTGTAGTATTGCTGACAGGCTGTGTTGTGTGGGTACAGAGGGCACAGCCAGCGTCCTCTACCAAGCTCCTCCATGTGGACCCTTCCCCTTCCTATGTACAGACAATGCCCACAAGCTCAGCATTCCCTGCTGGTCTCTTTTTCTAGAAATTATGCTCTATTTCAAGAGGCCAAGCAGCAACCCTGACCCAGCTCCTCACCTCCTCAGCACCACAGCTCTGAGAGGGAGAGAAAAACCACGGCACCCAGAGCACAGAGGCACTCACTTCCTAGTAGTCAGGCTAACTTAGAAAAGAGAAACGGAACTCTTCTTTTCTGGTTCCCAGCTGCCAAGTGCTATTAAAAATGTCTGTCATGCTGTTTTGTCAACAAAGGATCTCAGCTAAGAAGTGAACACAATACCCTTTCAACTGAGAATTTTTATTAATACACACAAGCCTTTGGATTATCTATTTCATCAACCAGCAGGACATTAGAATTTCTTGCTACAGGCTCAGGGAGTAGCTTAATGTGGAGCACAGGCTTACCATAATTTGATCCTAACACCTGGGGGGGGGGGAATCAAATCTGGGAAAAATTTCTTGCCAAGTTTATCCATAAGAATATTTCCAAACTTCCTAAGGAAAACTCCATGCTAGCGGGACCTATGTGTGGCTCCTACCCCAGCAGTGGCATCAGAAGACAGTTTGAGAGGCTCCAGGTCCTCTTGGGCACATCAACCACTACAGTCTGATGAACCCTGAAGCCGTAAGTCATGAGGTTTGAGTGTAAAGGAAAACGAGCCATTAGCAAAAACTTGCACCTTCTGGGAAAAACCTCAGGAAACCAAAGCCAGCCTCACCGGCAAGCGACGTCCAGGTCACAGTCTCGGTCAATGTAACACGGGCTTTTCCCCCCCAGTTCCAGGGTCACAGGGGTCAGGTGTTTGGCAGCAGCTTCCATGACAATTTTTCCAACCGCAGTGTTTCCTGTGTAGAGAATGTGATCAAAGCGCTGCTTCAGGAGCTCTGTGGTCTCGGCAACGCCGCCATTAACTACCGCATACAGGTCCTCGAAGAAAGAGAAGCAGAGTCTTCCATTGTCAAATTAATCTTATTGCCTCACCTCAGCAATTCTTCAACATAAATCAGTAAAACCAAAAGACCAAGGTCATCTGCCTCAAGGGACAGATCAGGGAGGTGACTCAAGACAGACGGAGGACAAGGGGTCTGCTGCTGACCAGGAACCATCAACCTACACAAGACTCAGGGTCTGATATTTTCTACATGAGTTTGGCAATGACAGCACAAATGAGTGAACAGTTGGACTCAACACGGGAAAAGGGTAAGACAAGGGGAGGGTACTGTGAGGGGTTTTTGTTACTATTTTGCTTTGCACATTGCTGGGGATCCAACCCAGAGCCTTGTACACATAGGCCAGTGCTCTACCTCCTGAGCTACACCTCCATCCCTGCAGTTACATGTCTTTATCCCAATGTTCTCTCTCTACACAACACAAGGTACAGCAGGGCTAAGCCCAAGGTAAATAAGTCCATATCTGCCCAAAAATGAACAGAACTCGGAGCATTGTAGTCAAAGGCACTTGCTTTTGAAGTGGATCTGGACTGAATCTAGGTTCTGCCTCTCACTAGCATCTGTGACCTTAGGCAATCTCTGAACTTGCTACTGGGAAAAGTCACATAGCGGCTGTACAATGCCCAGCACATGCACTATGCTACCATTAGGTAGTTGCTCAGAGAGAAACTACTTTGAACTACAAGGGCAAAAAGTAATGACTAAGGGTTGGGGATCTAGCTCAGTGGTAGAGCACTTGCCTAGCAAGTGCAAAGCCCTGGGTTCAGTCCTCAGCTCAGGGGTGGGGGGTGGGGGTGGGGATGATTAATGACTAAGAACAAATGCCAAGGAAAACATGAGATTTTTGCAATTGTCTAAGCCGTATGATGGATAAGCTGGCTTGTCAACCTCCAGTCCTCATTTGATTGCTCGCTCTTTAGATTTTAGAAGGCTAATTAGTTCTTATTCACTTTATAGTTCAACTGCCTAATGTACTTTAAATTTTTCTGTGCTTTAATCCACAGATAAATTAACCCACCAGCTAACTGAAGCAGGTACATTATTATCCTCGCCATTTGGACAGTCAACTATTAAAGAATTTACATCTGGGTGAGGGGCAAATTGAGACCTTAATCCTCTATCTTCTGGTTCCAAGTCCTACTCAATCCATGCAAGTCCTACCCAATCCATGCTTCCTTGCCATCTTCCATTTAGTCCTGCTAGATTGGATATCCAAACTATTAGAATCAAATTGCTCTGTGAGCTATGACGACAGTGATAAGACAATAAAGAGGACAAAGTTATTCTAAGAGCTAGAATTGGTCTAGGGACACCACAAATTAATAAACACAATACAAGTCGGGTGTTTTCAAGTTGCCTTTTGATGAAATGGATAATCTCCCTGTAAAACTGCACGTGGACCTCAGCAGTCACAAAGCCATCAACTCCCTCACTAGAGGTCACGAGAACTTCCGAATCTGATCCCCTACCCAAAAGCTGGGGTATCACTCTCCCTCGTCAGCCTTCGATGCTCTCCATGCCTACATGCTAACTTAGAGTGCTAGCTCAGGAAGGCCTTTCATCCAGGCCACAAACATGCCTTTAAAATGCAGAGTACTCATGTAATAATACATACGATGTTCTGTTAGGAAAAGAAGACAGTGACAAAGACATGCTAGCCTTTCATAACTATTTCACTAAATGGATGATGTCTAAAATTGTATCCTTAGAAGTGCCAAATGGTAGAAAAAGATAAGAGACATGTATAAAGCCACAGACCTAAACACACTGTGCAACCACGGTTGCTGGGTCATTCCACAGTGTATTTTGGAACCTGGCTTCCTTTATTAAACTAACTGTTGGAGACTTAAGGAGACCATACCCGTCTGTAGCCAGCAAAGACATCACTGGCAGAGGAGTCAAATCTGTGTTTTCTCCCACAAACAGATGTGTTGAAGATGGACTAAAATATTCTTACCTGGTCTAAGTATTGCGGGAGGAGTTTAGCCAAGATCTTGGCTGTGTTTTCACTTAGTTCTGAAGGCTTAACAATCACAGCATTTCCTAAATAAAGCAGACAGCAGAACAACATCAGCCAATATTTGAGTAACTTGAATAGCTACCAAAATGACACTCATGTATTGTACAGGCTAAGTTTCACATATTTCTGCAGCTCTTAAGTCTGTCCTAGCTCACATCACATGTCCTCTTTCCTTTCATGTTTTCCTTCCCAAGTGCTAACCTATTAGCTCCCAGTATCGCCAGGTTACTAACAACAGGCTCTTCCAGCTTCTCCCACTCCCCAGATTTCTATCTCCTCCTTTGAAAGTCTACCACGGTTTTCTCTCTCTGCCCTAGAATCACCGAGCGAACAGGCTATGCCAAGACAAGCTGCTGACACAGTAAGAAATCAATCTGTTGGGATCTGCTGTACACTCTAGCTAGCATTACACATAATGCCTTTGTTTGAATAAAGAAACTGGTCAAATGAAATCAAGTGGTTTGTTTTCTAAAGGCAGAGCCAGCAACTAAAGTTACATTAGAATGTGGATGCCTAGGCTGGAGAGATGGCTCAGTGGTTAAGAGCACTGGCTGCTCTTCCAGAAGACCCAGGTTCAATTCCCAGCACCCACATGGCAGCTCACAACTGTCTGTAACTCCAGTTGCAGGGGACCTGACACCTTCATACCAATGTGCGTAAAATAAATTTAAATAAATGATTTTCAAAAAAGAATATGGATGCCTGACTCTAAGATCTTGGGACTACTTGGAATGCCTCTGACTCTCACGGATTCATCCCCTAGGCACTTCAGCATGCATAAATACAAGTACACACGTGAATTCTCAATAAACTGGTGTTAGCTAAGGAAAACCGGCAAAGTACATGTATTTAACTAGACACTTAACTCCCAAGCAACATGACAAGGTGCAACCCTCTACACAGGAATAAAGACATCAGCTGGCACCAGACCTGCAGCAATGGCTCCCACCAGTGGCTGCATGATAAGAACAAAAGGGTAGTTCCAAGCTCCGATAATCAGTACGACCCCCAGGGGCTCTGGCTGAACATAGGCCTCATCCAGCATGGTAAGCAGGTTCTTCTTAGCTGGCTTAGCAGAAGCCAGTTCAGAAAGATTTGCCAGCATAAACTCAATCTCCCCAAGGATGGTAATGACTTCATGACTGTATGCGTTGAGTTCACTCTGGAAAAGAAAATCAATTCATCTTACAGTCTACTGGGCTTAGGATAATGGTTCTCAACCTGTGACGAGACCACACGGGTGTCATATATCAGATAACCTGCATATCAGGTATTTACATTTATGATTCATAACAGTAGCAAAACTACTGTTACAAAGTAGCAATGAATCAATTTTATGGTTGGGGTCACCATAACATGAGGAACTGTATTAAAGGGTGGCAGCCTTAGGAAGGTTGAGAACCATTGGCTTATGATGTGACAAGGTTCAGACCAGGTGTATCTGCAGTGACAACTGGTGTTATTAGACAGCCCTCCCCACAGATTGCTATCAGATTTTTTTTAACCTCCAAATTCTCAATAAGACACACCCTGGATACTCTTGCTGGCTCTTCCTCTCTAAGATAGTCAATGTGTCTGAATTCTTCTCTGCTGATCCAAGCCTTTTATATTTATATTATAGTTAAACAGTTCCCTGATTAATAACAGCCTGCCTCAGTCACAGTTTAGATACCGTGGCAATTTTGCTTCTGAGCTGTATCTTTAGGACACTGGTTTATAACCACAGTCACATTTTATCTATATATGTTCTCTTTTACAGTCTGGTTTAAAATTCTGGACTTACTGTATTTCTTCAGTAACCCTATGTATGTACAAAGTATATACATATATTTGTGTATGTATACACAAAGTATCTGATGCTAGCAGAATGATAGGGTTTTAACAGTCATTATCTTTGTTACTATCACAGCCCATCTTCACCGAAAGTACCCTGAAGGAAGGTTTGTAGCTACAACTATCATTACTCCTAAACTACTGGTACCATGTTTTGAAACAGTCTTTGATTGGGGAAGGAAGGACTGCAAATCTGAAAATAAAGATCTTACTACGCCTGGAATACAGATAGAAAGTAAAAAGAAATAACAATATTACTAGAGAGTATAGGAGAATATAGTTATATCTCAAACACTACTCAAAACCTTGGTATTCAAAGCTTGCTTCTGAAGAGGTCATATGTATCACCTGGGACATCATTAGAAATCTCAGACACTGTCTCAGGTGGACTTAAGATTTTTATTTTAACGGGTCCCCAGAGTGATTGTCAGTGTACTAGAGTTTAAGCAACACATATGTAATGATACATAACGTCATGAGGGAAAATATGAGTGTTGAAGATTACTTAGAAAAAAATAACAACACTGTCTACAATTAGAACCCACTTTTTAAAAGTTAAGAAATAAGACAGGGAATGAAATATCTGAAATCTACCAAGCGGACAAACCACTGACACCCAGAATATCCAGAGAGTTGAGGGCACATTGTAAGAAAAGAGACTACAAATGCAGTAGAAATGTCCTAATAAGCAGCATTCGCGGAAGAGAAACTGCGAGCGCCCGTCAGTGCAAATAAAACGGTCTGGACTCTAGGCAGGGCTGGAGTCCGGAGTAACTCTGCTTCCGCTTTACTACTGGATAAACAACCTGCTACAGCGCAGGAAAAAGGGGACGCGTCGGGTCCCTCCCACCTCCCATCTCCCACATTCACCTTGCTCAGGTCCGCCGCGATGGCAGCCAAGATGTCCTTCTCGCGCTCCTGCACCATCCTCCGCAGGGCCTCGAGCTGCTGCAGTCGGAAACGCAGCGGCCGCGATCGGCCGGACCGGAACGCCTGCCGAAGCCGCTGGACCTGATGCTCCATGGCCGGGCCTGAGGAGAACGCGGAGTGAGGCAGGTGTGGCTGCACAGTCCAGACGACGCCCAGCTCTGGCTGACGCCGCCGCTGAGTGCCACCTTCGGTTTACCCTCCCCACTAGCTTACCCGCCCAGACCAGGCCTCCACGTAAGCCAAACCCGCCGTCTCCGCGGCTAATGACGCGATGCACGCCCATTGGCCGGGCCGCTGCACGTGACTGCGAGGCCCCGCCCCCGGCCCGGGTCTGAGCCACAGGCCCCTTGACAGCGGGCGGCTGGAGAAGAGGTGTGTCTCGGCGGACTAGCGGAAGGCTTGCTCTGGCTTTGGAAAAGGGCCAAGCGTCCTCTCGGAGGAGGAACTGAGGCCCGAGAGATGCTCGCTAGGTCGGGAGCGGCCTCCCCTCGCCCCCGGCGCCTCAGACTCAGAGAGGCAGTTGCAGGCCGGGTGCAGGGGTGGGGCAAGGCGGGTGACGCGCGCGACAGAGGTGGATTCCAGTGCACTCACGCCAGCATTGTCATCGTCCACCCTGGTTTTTAATCCTCCGGTTTTTCTGTTCCCCTGTCTGACATTACTGCTTCAGAGAGGGAACCCGCATCACCCAGGTTTCCCCAAATTTCCTCTCCAGACTAATTAGTAATGGTGGGCATCGGGACCCTGTCTGGGGCTGCTCAGCAATGGTGCTCATTCAGAGTTGTCCTTCCCATCTTCTGGAATGACTAAATGTCGTTCTCTATTTAGACTTATAATGGGCGCCTTGCCGTTAAGTTCATTAGAACTTTTGATTTTTTTTTTTCTCTACCAAACATACTTCCTTCAGTGTTCCCTATCTCTTTGCCCTTAACTTCAGAATATATGTTGAATCCAATAATTGATGGTTCGAACCATAAAATATATCTACTGTATATAGCAATAGCATCCTAATAGGCTCCCTGCTTGATTGCTTGGAGATTATGAATCTGTTACTTCTTAATCCTACCCTTGTCATTTTATACTCTGTACTTCAGGGTCCCATGAGAGGTCCTCCTTCGTCCTCAGCCTCTGAGGAAGTTCTGCCAGAAGGAAAATCAAAATTTCTGTTTCTCCATGTATTCAGTAGTGTGGCACATGCGCATGGTGGGAGGGGAGATAAGTGCATCCCTGCCTCTAGGAATCCCTTGGACAAGGTGGCTCCTCCGCTAGACCGAGGAGGACAGTCACAGCATCTCTAAATGGCATAGGAGTGATGAGCTCCAACTGAGAACCTTTTGGGCAGTTTCTGATCTTCGATACCACCCCATTTTTCCTTCTGATGGTGTTTACTCCCGAAGCCCCTCCTGCAGGAAATAACTGGGTTGGTTTCTCTCTCCTGACTGCAAAGTTTTGCTATTTCCTGTTCTTCACCTAGCTGTCCCTGATTTTTTTCAGAGCATATGCTGGCCTTTACTAGTCCCATGCTCTTCAACAGGTTCCTGTCACACTGAGAATAAGATTGAAAGCCCACGCCATCCTCTGTAAGCCTTGTGTGTCCAGCCCTCTGGATGTGCCTCTGCTTGTAGGATTCACCCACTTAGTGAGTTTTAGTCAGAGTGGCTTCCTTGCTGTTCACTGAACACCTGAGCACTTTTCCCATCCCAGGGCTTTTTTTTTTTTTTTTTTCCACTCTGTGTCCTTTGTCTGGAGTGCCCAGCTAACTTTCTCAATTTTGTAGCTTTCACAATATCCTGTGCATTGAGGCTTGCTTCTCTGAGGCGCTTCTTGGTGAAGCAAGACAATTGGGAAGGCCACCCCACCCTGCCTCAAACCTCTGCTTCACCCTCACTTGCTAAAGCAAGTCAAAACAAACAGCAAAACATTCTGTTTGGAGGCTTCATGGTTGAAACTGGTGGACTGCAGCTGAGAAAGTGTAAGAGGAGCAGGCTTCTAATGTTACAAAACAAATCAGTAGCTTACCCCCACACAGCCTAGAATCACCTGTGCATAGCAAACCAGCGGCCGAAGGTCAGTATCTAGCACTGTGTTGCAATGTTGAAATTAGCTCGAAGTTCACCACAGGAGGATGCTTGGTTATCTTTTTTTTAATCTGATCAGAGAGTGACCAATTTTAAACTCTTGAGTTAATAAGCATTATGTGATCATGAATTATATAAGATAAATTAAGGTACATATTGTGCGGTGAGCTAAGAAGTATAAGTAATAGAATTCTACTTAGTGTAAACTAGGACAGGAGTCCATGTCATATAAAGCAAGTTGATCTGAGTGACAATAAGCTGCTTTTCGTCCTGAGAATGAGATGTGAGGGTTTCTTAAGAATATACTGTTTGCCGGGCAGTGGTGGCACACGCCTGTAATCCCAGCACTCGGAAGGCAGAGGCAGGTAGATCCAGAGGCAGATGGATCTCTGTGAGTTCGAGGCCAGCCTGGTCTACAGAACTAGTCCAGGACAGACTCCAAAGCTACAGAGAAACCCTGTCTCAAAAAAAAAAAATCAAAAATAAATAAATAAATAAATAAATAAATATAAAAATTAAAAGAATATACTGGTGTTTGCACACACTTATAATCCTAGCATACAGGAGGCAGGTAGATCTATGAGTTCAAGGCCAGCCTGGGTCTACATAGAGAGTTCCATGGCAGCCCAAGGTTATGTAGCTAGCTAGACCTTGTGTCAGAAAACAGAATATATCATGATTCTATTGTGCACATTCACTGAAAGTTTGACTCTTCATGGTCTCTTTAAATATTTTTTATATTGGAGAAACCACTTGTCTCTGGGTTTCTATGGCTGTGATAAACACCATGACCAAAAGCAACTTGGGGAGGAAAGGGTTTATTTCTGCTTACAGTTCCACATCACAGGTCATCACTGAGGGAAGTCAAGGCAGGAACAAAAAACAAGGCAGGAACCTGGAGGCAGAAACTGATGTAGAGGCCATGGAGGAGTGCTGCTCACTGGTTTATTCCTCAAGGCTTGCATAGCCTACCTTTTACAGCTCCCAGGAGGGGTGGCACCTCCCACAGTGAGCTGGGTCCCCAATATCAATCCTTAGTCAAGAAAATGGACGATAGGCTTGCCCACAGGCTAACCTGATGGAGACATTTTCTCAATTGAAGTTCATTCTTCCCAAATGACTCTGATTGGCATCAAGTTGACATACGATAGCCAGCTCAGCAATTGAGAGCATTTTGTTGAGTAGATTTAAAAAGCACGTCCAAAATGCTCCAAAAAAAGATATTATTATGGAACCAAATAAAGGACTACAATTATATGTATTCCCAACTGAAATATTCTCCCTTCTAGCTTTTCAATATGGAATATTCATTGACGTAAGTGACTAAGGACCAATAAAATTCTCACTTCAAGATTAGGGGTATGGGATAGCTCCCCACAAACTACTTTCAGGAAAGATAGCAAACTGGTAATTTAAGAAAGTCCTCCTTTTTCTATTAAAACATATGTTCTTTATTGAGGGTGACCCATTCCCTGACCTCCCCACCACCACCACAACCTCAGAGCCACTTCAGGACAGAAATCCACACTCAGTGCATAGATTATGTCAGCCATGTGCTGGTGGCCTAAACCTGACCTAGAAGCTCTCCCTTGACCTTTCGTTAGGATTCTCATGAACGTGGCATGAAGTGCAGCTCATTAGATCCTAGAGCACACTTGGACTAGTTTCTTGACAACCAAAGGAGTGAGTCCCTGAGAACAAAGTTGGTACTGAAGAAAGCAGAGCTCGGAGACAGCGTCTTAAGATGTTCTGAACAACAAGTTTGAAGATTAAGGTACATTTTTCTGCTCTCATAGTTTCATGGGCTGATAAATTTCCAACTGTAGGGACCCAAAGTTTAAATTGTCACTTGCTATAAAAATAAACTCAATGTTATAGAGAGAACCCCAAATTTCAGGTCCTCGGATTAACACCACTATAGGGTAGAAAGAATTCAAACATTGTAAAAGTTGGTATGGTATTCTTTTCCTATGTGATAGAAATTAGACAGTTTAACAATCGAAATTTACTGACAATTTCTAAGCAGCAAATGTATTCCTACAGAGAGATGGGTTCTGAGCAACTCACACTCAACTTCCTAGGACATGGAGACAGAGGCACAAAGGAGGAAGACAGCCCTGGGCACACAGACACACACTCAGCCCTCAAAGTTTAAAACAATGAAGCTCTTTTTCCCTGCCCTTGAAATTTTTTTCTGCCAGAAACTGAGGAAATGGAAGTATAGTATTTTTGTAACAAAGATTGAATTTTTTTAGTTATTAAATATATACAAATTTTTGCAAAGTTAAACTACAGGTATATCTATCTTTATTCCTCTACTCAGTTGTTCCTACAGAATTCTTGGTTGATAACAAATAACATGTTTAACTTTTGTAGCCAAATAAAATTTCAATATGTTTATACAATTTATAGTCCCCATCAGTCACTTACAGCAGCTTCTTCAGCATTTGGTCATGTCAGTGTCTTTAAATTACCATCCCAGTTGGTGATAGTGATACCTCACTGTGACTTTCAACTTGCTTTATGCTAAGGAATAAAGAGATTGCCTTTTCAATTTGCAGGTATTTCTATGGCTGTTAAGAACAAATTTTATAGCTGGATGGCAGAGGCAGGCAAATCTGTGAGTTCACCTGGACTACAGAGAAAGTTCCAGGACAGCCAGGCAAAACAGAGAAACTCTATCTCAAAAACAAAAACAAACAAACAAACAAACAAAAAACCCAATGAATTTTATGAATGGTGTTGAAGATGTCAGATTGGAATTGGAATCTTAGACACCTTAGATGCCTTCCTGGCACTTGTCACATTCTTTTTTTTTTTTTTTTTTTTAATGAGCTGAGGATCGAACCCAGGGTCTGAGCTAAATCCCCAACCCACTCCTCATATTCTTTAGCAAATACTAGCTTTGATATAGCTGTTTGTGTCCACATACCAATAATAGTCAGGAAATAGCACACTTGGGTAAAGAAAGAAAAGATACAAGCCTTCTACCAAAAAAATCATTCAGAGGGCAGATGGCATAATTTTCCCAATCTCTAGAGAGTGAAACATAATCTTTGAAAACAAGGAAACCCCAAAGGAAGATGATAAGATTGAAGAACAGATAAGACAACAAGGAAAGGACAGAGGCTTAAAAGAGGGGAAAGAAGTGGAGAAAGAATAGCTTAAGAGAGAGTCAGAGGAGAAACGGGGAGATAAAGAGTGAGCAAGAGTCGAGAAAAGAGGACATTTAACAAAATAGCTGAAGATAAAAACCAGATAAGTGTCATATCATGTGGAGACCCACAGAGGTTTCCTAGTGAGATCTGAGCTTGCTTTACCCAGCAAGACTGCATAAAGGGATGACTGAACCACGGGCGTGGTGACCAGGTGTTTGGAAGGGTCTTTTGCCCCGCCCCTTGGCATTGTTATAAAAAGCCCTTTAGCAGAGACAGAAGGGGCCGGTGGATTTTGATCCTGGTCCTCCCAAAGCTGTCTGTCTCCTCTCCGCTATCTTTCTATCTAAAAGCTTCTTATCCCTCTCTCCTCCTCATAGGAACCCTTTTAAAGGGTGGGAGCTGGCCTCCCACAGATGGTACCCTGAACAAGGGCTTAGGCTCAGGGATCCCCACAACATCACTCCGCTTATATGACGATACAGAAACAGAAGGTAGAAGTGGTCCCCAGTGGCTGGGGACACCTGCAGGATAAGGTCTTTAATATGTTCAGAGTTGTACTCTGAGTAATGAAAAAGGAGTTAGATGGTAGTGGAAGCGGGTAGCAACTTGTCGGGAACGTCCCAAGTGCCACTGAAGTTTGCACTTGCGATGACTACAACAGTCTATTTTATGGTTTATTTGTTTTATTTTACTTTGGGTTTGGGTTTTTGAGACAGGGTTTAGCTATGTAGCTCAGGCTGGCCCTGAGCTGTCAACCCCCCTACCTCTGAGTGTTGTAGATTATAAGGCTGAGTTGCCACACAGAGCCAAAAACTTTATCAAGGGCTGGAAAGATGGCTTAGTGGTTAAGGGCACTGACTGCTCTCCCAAAGGACCCAGGTTCAAATCCCAGCACCCACATGGCAGCTAACAACTGTCTGTAACTCAAAGATCTGACCTGCAGGCAAAACACCAATGCACATAAAATAAAAGTAAATAAATTTTTAAAAAAAGAATCCTTAAATGGATTTAAAAATAAGAACTTTAGCAATAAAAAAATGAAATGGTAAAGGGCCATTTATGAGAAATTGGGGCTGGAAAATTGGTTCAGTGGTTCCAGAGGACCTGGGCTCAGCTCCCAGAACCCATATGATAGTTTACAACTACCTGTAACTACAGGCCCAGGGAATCCAATGCCCTTTTCTGACTTCTGTGGGCACCAGGCACACATATGGTGCACATACATACAAGCAAATCACTCACACACATAAAAATTAAATTAGTATAATTTTTTTCAATTAAAAAATCACAAAAATGGTGAAAGAAAGATTTTTCTTAAAACCGGGATCAAGGTAAGTTTGGATGCAGTAAGTATTAGAAGTTAGAAGTAAAGAGAAATTAAGGCAAAAAATAAATAAAAATCCTTGAAATTAAACAGGAGTGGGTAAACTCATTTGTTAATATCTTGGCCAATCCCAGCAAGCCAGCTTCTTAGAAATGGGTGCTTCTCAATGTTTTTCTCATAGCTGATGAAATGCCAACTTTGGGACAGGCATATTTCAGTCATTGCCCTTGTAAGCTTCTGTGTGTAGATGAAGCCCTCCTTTCCATATGTCATCTATTCCCAAACAGGCAAGAGATTATTTACTCCGATCCTTTGTGCTTTGAGTTCTTCACTAACTGTGGTGTTAAATAAATAAGCTTAGACTATTAGTGAAGGGACAATGTATGTTTTTGTGACAACAAGCCAAAGTTTGGCCAATCCCAAACAGCTAAGCTTCAGTCAAGCATAGGTTCCCAGTAGGATCTTTTCCAACTAAACACTCGTGCAGCATCATGCTCAAATAAGATGAGCTTGGCTGAGGCCAGTCAACGCCTTCTTGACTGTGCTCTGTGGTCTGCCTGTGCAAGCTCGCCGCTCATGTTCTTGGGTGGAGCTTGTGGAACCCCTTTTTGTGAGTGCTTTCTGCAGTGCTGGCATTAGAACCCAGAGGAGCACTCATGTTGGGCAAGTGGTCTACCAGTGACCTCTACCCTCAGCCCCTAAAGTCTTTCATTTCACAATATACAGTGTGACGGTTTGAATGAGAACAGCCCTCAGAGGTTCATGTAGTTGAATGCTTGGTCCCCAGTTGGTGGAAATGTTTGGAAAGGACTGGGAGGTGTGGTCTTGTACCAGGTTTGTCATTGGGGGTGGGCTCTGAGGTTTCAAAAGCCCATGACATTCCCAATAAACTCTCTGTCTCCCTCCTGCTTGTAGATCAATATAAGCTCTCAGCTACTGCTCTAGCGCCATGCCTGCCTGCTGCAATCCCCCCTCCCCCCACCCCCGCGCCATGATGATCATAGATTAACCCCTCTGAAACTGTAAGCCTCCATAAACTCTCTATAAGTTGTCTTGGTCAGGTTATCTCTTCACAGCAAATGAAAAATAACTAAGATATACCCAAAGGCCATAATTACTCTATATAAATTTTGCATTTGCTACAATTCTGAATTCTCATCTGTTATTTTTAGTTGATATTGTTTTCTAGATATACAGTCATATTATCTATGCATAATCTTTATTTCATATTCTAACAGTTTTTCTATGTTTACTTACTGTGTCTGTCTGCTTGTATGCATGAACATGTGTGTGCAGAAGCATCAAGGCAAATATGTAGAGGTCAGAGGACAGCTTGTGGGAGTCAGTTCCCTCCCCCTACCATGTGGGTCCAAGGGATCAAACTCAGGTTGTCAGGCCTAGCAGCAAATCCCTTTACCCACCATCTCCCTAACTCTATAGATTTTATTGTCACCACCAACATCCTTTTCTCTTTTGAGTAATGCCAATAATAGTACAATTAATTGTTGTGATAACAGAAGTGATGATGCATTCAATGTCTTTCTGCTAAGTAGCATGCTGATTTGAGGCTGAAAAATGTACATACATATATATATACACCTTAATATGTATTTATGTAGTTTTTAAAATGATGTATTCAGAAAAATCTATGGAATTTATTTTGTTTCTAGCAAGAGGGTTGAGTGTCTGTCACATACCATATTAGTGTTCCTAGAAGTGGTCTCATTACTCCTATCCTTAAAACTATTGTGATTTTGACACTGTCTTGTGTTAAACTATTCCAGTTATGATATTCTTTTATGGAACTGCTGAATCCTTTTCACAATATTTAATATTTTTTGCAATGATGTTTATTGGCAATATTGATCTGTAATATTATCTGTTGTGTTTCTTTGTTAGATTTTGTTACTTATTCTCACTTCATAAAGACAATGTTTTCCTAGCTGGTGAGATGGCTCAGTGGTAAAGAGACACTCGCCACCAAGCCTGATGTCTGGAGTTTCATCCCCGAGACCCACATGGCGGAAAGCAAGCACTAATGCCTGCAAGCTGTCCTTGAGCCTCCACGCATTAAAAATTAAAAACTGGTGCTCTTCCAGTATGCTGTGGGGCTATAAACAGTGCAGAAATAACCTCTTTTATACGGTTCTTGTGGGATTATTCTAGAGAACTGTAATGACCTCATCTCTTGATGACTTACCTTGCTGCCACTGTCTCAGTTTCTTCTGAGAAAGTTGAGCTGCTTAGACTTTCTGTCTCTTATTGTATCATTTTCAGCTGGGGTGGTGAATATGACCCAAATATGTTGTATGAGATTCTCAAAAATGAGTGGAAAAAAGAAAAAAGATTGGGCTGGAAATGCACTTAGTGGTAGAGCACATGCCTAGCATGCATGAAGCCTCAGGTTTGATCCTTGGCACTGTAAAAAAGAAAAAAATACTACTTCATCTTATTGAGATTTTAAATGTATAGAATTATACAAAGCAATTCACGTGTCTTTATTGTATTTGTTTTTATACTTATATCCATGTTTGTACTTTCTGTTGACTTTGGTGACAATACATTTTGTTTACTTCATAAAAAGTCCACTTAAAAAATATATGTGCCAGGTGATGGTGGCACACACCTTTAATCCCAGCACTCAGGAGGCGGATCTCTGTGAGTTTGAAGCCAGCCTAGTCTACTGAGCGAGATCCAGGACAGGCACCATAACTACACAGAGAGACCTTGTCTTGAAAAACAAACAAACAAACAAACATATATTTAAACATGATAAAAATTTAAATTGTAGATTTTTTTCTGTCCCCATTTTCTGAGAAATTTTAATCTTGCAACTGCTAGAAGAGTTGTCTTGAGTTCATACAGATATGGGGCCCCTGGGGTGCATTTTCTTATCTTGCCCTCTTGGAAATGTCACTGGGTAGCTTAAAAGTAATTTTCTTTAATAAATATTTTCTCCTTCTCCCTTTTTCCCTATCTTCTCCCCTGCCTCCTGCCTTGAAGTCCTGGGTTCAAGTGATCCTCCTGAATAGTTGTGAGGACAGGCACATAGCATTCTTTATTTCTCCTTAATGATGGGTACAGGCTGGTCCCATGGTGTTTGGTTAATGTCAAGCTGGAATCTTAGCATTCTTTGTTTGGGAATGAAACTGCCAGCTATTATTTAGTCATGCTGGTTTTTCTCCAGCAAACATTGTGCTAGACCCTGGGGAAACACCATTCAACCAAGGCAGTAGTCATTAATGAGCTGCTGGGATATTGTGTTTTAAAAGCAACCTCCTAAACTTAGATTCTAAGCTCCTTTAGAATAAGTATCATGATAGAGTTCCCTCTTTGTCCACTAATGAGTCTCTTGTTACTGTACATAACAAATGTTCAGGTTCATTAATCACAGTTTAATTACTAAAAGTTCTATGTGAACACAGAAATTTGGAGAAAATATGTAAAGTAAAAAAAAAATAAAATTTCTCCTCTCACATGTAAAATCATGACATTTTAGTGTATTTTATCCTAGCATACCTTCTGTTATTCACAAATGTAAGGTTCTACACAATTTTTTAAAATTTTCCCATGTATTTGTTAAAGATGTGAATTGTAATAATTGTATCTAATATTTTCTGTGTCATCTGTTTACTGCTTCCCCTGGAGTGGACATTGAATTACTTCTATTTTGTTTTATTTTAGTAAGCACTTCTCTTTTGAAAAATTAATGTAGTGAGCACCCAGTATTTATGAATAAGTAACATTTCTGAGCCTCTTTAGGGTGAATTGTAGTCAGTGTATAAGCTATGGCTCCATCTACACTGTAGAGATTGTTCCAGTTTGTTTAATTTGCAGGCGTGAGTACCTCAGTCTGATGTAAAAACGTGCTTCTGTTTTGGTTTAAAGGCCCTATTTGTTTACTACTTATGTACCCATTTGCTACTCTTTCTACCTCAGTTTGTCACTACATCACTAGAAAGCAGTTTTGTGTCTGCAATCTGTAGGATCTGCACTTTGGAGATGGAATCACTATAAAACATAGCCTAAGGACTCAGGCCTGTGTGAGCCTCTGTGTATTGAATTGTGAGCTCTCTGGTTTGTCAAGCTAGAGTTGAGATGGATAGGTGGTTGCCAGCAGAGGGATCTTTTTATTTTTTTTAAGTTTTTTCCAAGATAGGGCCTCATTGTATAGCTTTGGAGTAGACCAGGCTGGCCTCAAACTCACAAAGATCTACCTGCCTCTACCTCCCAAGTGCCGGGATTAAAGGCATGTGCCACCATGCCCAGATTAGGACAGGGACCTTGATAAAGTTCTTTTATAATAAATGTTCTTTTAAATAAAAGAATGACATGACATTGAGATTGTGTGTACAAACTTTTACTTACTAACCTTTGGCCACTCTTTCTGTTTCATAACCCTTTGGGCTTGCCTAATCAAAGTAGATTATTTTCTTATCTTCAATTTTATTTGTTCAGAGACTAAATCTTGTAGGGGATGAAGTTGACTGTAGATTACTCATTTTATGATGGTACCATTAACCTTTACACCCCTTTCCTTTAAACAGTCTCTCTCTAGACAGATGAGCAAATAGAAAGATCCCACTAAAGACAGCTTGCTCGGCTCCTTACACCTCATCTTCCAACCCATATATATCTGGCTTTCCATAAAACAGGTTTCATGGTATGCTACAGGGCAAGAGCACAGTTTGGAAACAGAGTGAACAGAGCCAGATTCAAACACAGCAGGGACTATGGGACTAAAGCCTGGAAATGTAACTGATTAATATGCTAAGGGGTAACATTAAAATATTGTCCTACATATGAGTAAACATCCAGATGAAAACCTTTTGAGAATTGTTTTTAATTATGTGTATGTATGTGTTTCCACATGTGGGTTTGTGCATGTGTAAATGTACATGTGAATGCACTCTACCCACAGAGTCCAGAAGAGGGTGTCAGACCCCTCAGACCTGGAGTTACAGGTGATTGTGAGCTTCTGGACATGGGTGCTAGGAACTCCAGATGGAAACACTGAAGAGCCAGATGTGGCAATACCAGTAATTGGAAGGCTAACACAGAAACATTGTGAGTTTGGGGACAGCCCATTTCTCACAGAGGAAAAAAAAATAAAGATTTTAAAATGCCGTAGGTCCCTTTAGTAGATTGGGCACAGCTGAGAAGAGAATGACATTAAGGCTGCATTGGTAACAGAGTCCCCAGTGAGAGTGAAGAACAGAAGGACAAGAATAAGGACAGACTCGAGCTGGGTGCAGCGGCATGTGCCTGTCACAGACACTCTCAAAACCAACAACAAAATGAACACTCTCCAAGAACGGGGGGGATTACTACCAAAGCCATAAAGCAACAAAGGGACCCACAGAAGAGAGGGAATGGGGAGTATCTGAAATTCTAGTGAGAATTTTCAAACCGTAGTTACAGACACACAGCAACAGATGGAGGAAGCTCGGAAAGGACCTCAAGCTCTGCCAGCACATGTCCAGACGGCAGAAGACCCACACGAAGACAATATGAAAATCAGGGCAAAACAGCTTCTGCTATGGAAGAACACTGAGACCAGTTACATCAGACTGTTCACATCAGAGAAACCACAAGAACAAGACTAAAGTGGAGCAAAACATATGAGTTATTGAAAGAAAGAAAAAAATGGACTTTGAAATGTTGAAGAAAGAGACAGCTCTCTCTTTGTCCTGGCTGGTCTTATGTCACCTTGGCATGAGCTAAAGTCATCTGAGAGGAAAATGCCTGTAGAAGACTGGGCTGCAGAAAGGCCTGCAGGTCGTTTTCTTAGTGATAGATAAGGAAGAGCTCAGCCCATTGAGGGTGTTGCCATCCCTACACCAGTGGTCCTGGCTTCTATAAGAAAGCAAGCTGAGCAAGCCAGTAAGGAGCACCCCTCCATGGCCTCTGCATCAGCTCCTGCCTCCAGATCCCTGCCATGCTTGAGTTCCTGTCCCGACTTCCTGTGATGTGGAAGTGTGGAAGTGTAAGCAGAATAAACCCTTTCCTCCCCAACTTGTTTTTTTTTTGTTTGTTTGTTTTGGGTTTTTTTGTTTTGTTTTGGTTTTGTTTGTTTGGTTTTTTTTTTTTTTTGGTCACAGTGTCTCAGTGCAGCAATAGAAACCCTAACTAAGATACACTTCAAAGAAATGAAAGAAACAGTTTACTTAGGCCCTGAATATGAATGGATACATTGCAACCTCTCCACATCACTGAAGTTCTAGTCAGTCAATCAACCTTTGTAGTCACAGCTTCTTTCCTGGAATTCTCATTTACCGAAAGCAGAGGAGAAAAATTCTATACCCAAGCCTATATTCAGGCTGTAGACATTTGCTAGTAAATCATGTAAGAAAAAAAATATGAGGTATCTGTTAGTAGGTCTGCCTTTCGAGAAAGATTAGAAGCTCCTTACAGAGAAGAAAATGGTGTGCATTGGAAATGTAGATACATAAAGACAGTAGGACATGCTGGAAAGACAGGGAAGAGTAAAGCTTGGTGTGAGGTCCCAGCTCTAATGCCAAGAACAGAGAGAGGTCACAAGAGGCTGGGAGCTTGAAGAGAATACAAGGAGTCAGAGGCAGATAAGGTACACTTTACTCTGGCTCACAGGCTGCCAGCCATCCAGGTATGTACCTTCAGTGCATACTGACAGGTACTGGCACGCAAAGACACAGGTGCCCACCTACACCTGGGCTAAGGTGTGGCACACACAGGCCTTCACAGGCCAGCTGACAAAGAAAAGGCAAAGATGAAGGCCTTGACCTCTATGTCCTGTTTATATAGAATCACACAACAGGAGCATTCTGCCAGAAATGGCTATTTAACAGATGACATCATTGCTTACTTCTGAAATCTCTGGACATCTGACACTGGCCATCTGTAGCTGACTCATACTGGATATCTATGTTAGTATCGTGATGTCCAAACATAAACTGCCTGCATGGATTCCTGTTCCCTTCCTGTGGGAAGAGGAAGGAATCTGGGCGTAGCCTCTCTCCACCTGAGAGTCAAGAATTTCCAAACATGTTCTGCGATGGTTGCCACTATAGAGTGTTGTTTCCTTGTATAGAAGGAAGAATGTTACCTCAGCAAGGAACCAGCTAAAGCCTAAACCTGTATAGCCTTTCAGTACAGCTTTGTTCCTTGCCCAGATATTTTCTGTAAACCTCACAAACAAGACTAAACCTTTGTTTACAGTAAAAAGATTTTTTAAAAAATCTGCCAGGTGGTGGTAGCAGTGGCGCATGCCTTTAATCTCAGCACTCAGGAGGCAGAGACAAGCAGATCTCTGTGAGTTGGAGGCCAGCCTGGGCTACCAGGTAAGTTCCAGGAAAGGCACAAAGCTACACAGAGAAACCCTTTCTCGAAAAAAAAAAAAGACAAAACAAAACAAAAAAACAGTACAATACTGCAACTGTGAAGACAATTGCAAACTAACCTGAGTTTAATCCCTGGAACCCATATGGTAGAAGGAGAGAACAGCTTCCTATATGTTCTGACCTACACACACACACACACACACACACACCATGGATGAATATCTAAAAAATAAGATGATGGCAACTCTTTTTTTTAATGAGCCCATGTCCATGCTTTCATGTGTATCTTGTTTTCTTGCCTCATTTACTCCTCATATTTAAAGTCTATGTTAACAATGTCTCTTAATAAAATCAAACTCTGCTCACACTGGCTAGTCCTGAAATGCTTTTCTATGGGGAACTAATGATACCGGCTTGACCTGAGTCAGAAGTCCGAGGATGGAGGGATCTCCTCGGGCTACCTGCTGCATGGACTTTGGCTTCGCCTTGGTCAGTGAGAGCATTAGAGGAGTAGATGAAAGTGAAACAGAATTACCGTTCTTATTCTTCACTGCTCTGACAGTATTTGTTGAATTAATAACAACAATATTTGATTAGCAAAGCTTATGTCTGAAGAGGAGAGGGACTGGGAATAATCTCTGTTACGGTACCTCTGAAGCAGAATGGTGTTGTTCAGAAGAGGAATGATGTAAGTTGTATATGCATATATCAAACCACTAAAAACATTAAAATCTAATTGAGACTTGTGGTAAAATAAAATCATAAGATGGCCATTAAGATGCTAATCTTTATTGTTGACTGGATTTGGAATCTCTGGGAGGCACACCTCTGGACATGTCTTTGAGGGTACTTCTAGGGAGTGAACTGAGAAGTATCAGAATTTTCCCAGAGGCCTGCCCTGAAAAAAATCCCTCCCAGGGTCCTGGGGAAAATGCTATGTCCAGCAGCGGGATATATGAGGGAAGAGAATCTATGTACAACATAATCTTTTGTCCATTTACTTTATTTCTCTAAGACAAAATTCTGTCTATACAGCTTCAGCTCCATCCTCACAGTCAGCTCCTCTCTGTACCTACTTTTTCTGCCCCCTCATAGCACTAGTAATAACTATGCCCTTATGCTTTTGATCACATCTTCATCCCCTGTTCCTGTATCCTTCATATTTCCTTCCTCTTCTCCTCTCCTGACCTGATTCAAATTCACCTACAGTCTGCAGAAACTTTTCCTTACTTGTTACTCCTCAGCCTGAGCCATACTCTCCAAAAACTCTGCCTTCTCCCCTCCCCTCTGGCCATGCAACTCTGCTCTGACCAGGAATTCTGCTCTAGTCTTTACTGCACCTGGTTACACAAAAAGACCTATTGTCCTGAGTCAATAGCTCTGCAATGCTACTAGGTCTGAAGGAAGGGGATGGTCTGAGCTTCATTTGCACAAGAAACAAAGCTATGCATCTACAGTCTACCTGTCTCCTAGGTTCTGTAGGGGTGCTACCTAGTAGATCAGCAGTAGGTCTGAGAAGCTTATTCTGTTTGCCATGTGGCCTAGTAGTATCTGAGCACACAAGAATGTCATAACAGAAGACAGCTGATATATATTAAAAGTTGAATAACATCAAATATTCCTTGATAAATGGCTTTCCTCTTGAAGTACTCCTTGGTCGATCAAGGTATAGCTTATTATACACAGCTGGACTCCTATTTCATATTCTTGTGGCCCATGACAGAGAAGACCCACCCTGAATGCATGTGGCAGTGCTCCAGGGCCTGGGGTTCCAGGCTGCATGTAAAAGGAAAAAGGGAAAGCCTACTGGGGCCCCAGGCACTCACTGTTCTCTGCTTCCTGCATCACCAGTGGGAGAAGGCCACTTACAGCCTCTTCTGCCTCCACACCCTCCTACCATGATAAATTGTTCCCTCAAATAACTAGTCAAACTAGCTCTTCCTCCTTTAAGTTACTTCATGTCAAGTATTTGGTTACAGCAATGAAAACAGTCATTGCCTCAGTGAGGGTGTCTATGGCTGTGAGGAAACAGCCTGACCAAAGCAACATGGAGAGGAAAGGGTTAATTCCTGTGCACAGCTTCTAGTCCATCATGGGGAAATCAAGGGAGAAACTGATGCAGAGCCTGTGGGGGAGTGCTGCTTACATACTTGATCCTCATGGCTTACTCAGCCTGTCATCTTCAAGCACCCAGGACCACCAGCCCAGGGGTGGCCCTGTCTACAGTGAGCTGGGCCCTCCCCCACCAATCGTCCATCAGAACAATACAGGCCAATCGGGTGGGAGCATTTTCTCAGTTGAGGTTCCCTCTTCTCAAATGACTCTAACCTGTCGAGTTGACATAAAACCAGCCAGCACAGAGTCAATACAGTTAAAAAAACAAAACAACAACAACAACAAAACATGAAGGCCAGAAAAGGAGCAGAAGAGAAAGCAAAAGAAAACAAATAGAAAAACAATAAACGTTAGCCCAGCCATAACATTTCTGAAACAGAAACATGGAAATAAAAAGAACTTCTTGTCAATGGTAAGAGGACAGAGACACAGCTCCTCAGTGCCACCCTCACCACCCCGACGAGGTCTCCTAGACTTTCAGGGACTGTGCGACTCCAGTCAAATCATGGTTTGTGACTTCAACACCGGAAGGAACTTCAGGACCAGCCAGTTTCAGTGAAGAAGAGCTGGTGGCTCTATTAAAGACATAGGCTTTCAATATAGGCTCAGTGTGGGGGCCAAACGAGGCTCTCAGAAGAAAGTAGGATGCACCTAAATGTCAGCACAGCCTCCCCAAGGGAGAGTAAGCATTCACTGGCTTAGCATGAGTCACCTTTTTGTTGTTGTTGTTGTTGTTGTTGTTTTTGTTTTTTTGAGACAGGGTTTCCCTGTGTAGCTTTGCGCCTTTCCTGGAACTCACTTGGTAGCCCAGGCTGGCCTCAAACTCACAGAGATCCACCTGGCTCTGCCTCCCAAGTGCTGGGATTAAAGGCATGTGCCACTACCGCCCGGCTCAGATTCACCATTTTAATGGCTTTCAAGTCGCAGCCCTAAAGGCCGCTAAGGAAATCCCCTCTCCACCCCACATTTGCTAAGTGATTTATGATGTTTCTATGAAGATGCCTTGGCTGGAATTAGAATCTGATAATGTAAAACCAGAAGCCATTAGGGTTGAACAAGGGGTTTGGTACACTGGGGCTTCTGGTGAGATACTAGAACATTCCTGGTTTATGGCTGGGAAGGGAGAAAAGCCTTAAGCAATTGGTAACTGTACTGAAATTCTTGCTTCTCTGCTGCAGAAAGCTTTACCTGGAATCCAGAGGAGCTTCTTTGCTTATGTTTCCCCAAGTTCACTGCCTCTCTATCTTGCCTCACTTTGTTCCCTGAACATTCTGCATAAGGAAAACCTATGGCTAATATCATACAGTCCAGGACTCAAACCCAGGGAACTGTGCTGCCAACAGCCGATGCTCACAGACACTCACAGGCCAATCTGATCTAGACAGTACATCACTAAGACTCTCTTCTCGGGATTCTGGGCTGAGTAAAGCTGACAAATAGAACTAACCATCACACAATGCACATCTGAAAATGAATTTAATACAATAATCCTGGTCTGGAGTTGCAGCTTACTAGCAGAGTAAGGATGGCTGGTTGGCGATCCTATCCTTGTTAGCAGGGAGTCCAGGAGTCCTTAATAAAAGCATTTAAAAATAATGCAGAAGGAATCTCAAAGACCCCTCCCCCCCTTTTTTCTTTTTCCAGAGCTGAGGACCAAACCCAAGGCCTTGTGCTTGCTAGGCAAGCACTCTACCACTGAGCTAAATCCCCAACCCCTCAGAGACCCTTTTATAAAGTTTAAAAAGACAATAACAGGGCAGACAAGTTGAAAATCCGGGCAGCTTCTAGGAGGAGGGAGACAAAAATCTTGCCTTTTAAGTTAGGCACAGAGGTCAGAGGACAACTGAGAAGCCCGGGTGTGGAAAGAGAAGGGAAAGAAAAAACACAGTTAGTGCCGGGCCTCAGATTTGAGTTTGGATGACACCAAACTCTAGGCTCTTGTGATTTAGGACAAAGGGTTGTGCCAGGGATACATGGTAAGACATAGAAATAGAGAGTGTTTACTAAGAAGAAAAGTGGCCAATCTCCTCTTCTCCAAGTCCAGGCCCCCAGCCTTATCCCCCAGTTCCATAGCAGACCACCTGCTGCACTCTCCGCCCACTGCCTCTCCATCTCCAGCTAATCAGTTCTCCTCCTTTAGCCTTCCTCCCCTCTCATCCCCTTGTCTCATCCCCCAGCTCCAGCAGGCAAGCCTTCTGGAGAAGTACCTAGGCCAGCTAAGCAAGCAGGTGAGCTTCAGATCTTCACCCCACCCGCACCCCCGGTTTTCCTCCAAATCCAATCCCCTAGTCTCATCCCCAGCCCTGGAGCACACTACCTGCTGGGACCTCCCCTCGTTTTCTGTCTCCATTCCCAGGGGACTAAGCAGATCCTGGTAGAACACCCTTCTTTCCTCCCTCCTGTGGATCCCCTCAAACCCACCCCAGCCCTGATTCTAGCCCAGCCCATCCTCATCCCTAAGTATCAGCTCCCAATACCTAGAAACACATTGTACCCAGACCCCCTAGTGGCCACACCTAGCAGGATTCCAGAAGCATTACCTACTAGCCACCACACAGATATCACACCCTCCTAAGAACGAGAGGGGGCAACAGAAACCAAGAAACGAAACACCCACCTAATAGAGACAAGACCAGGTATCAGCACCTAGCATTACAGTCATCCCAAACCCAGAAGCCTAGAGGCCAGCTGAAAACACAGTAACGAAGCCGGGTGGTGGCGGCACACACCTTTAATCCCAGCACTCTGGAGGTAGAGACGGGTGGATCTCTGAGTTCCAGGACAGCTAGGGCTACAAAGAGAAATTCTGTCTCTGGAGGAAAACAAAACAAACAAACAAAAATCCCACCATAACAGGAAGGACAATGTGTCCCCACCAGAGCCCAGCAACCCTCCTAAGTAGACTGTGAAAATTGCAACTTAGCAACGTAGCCGGATCACAAGACACGGACCTCAGCATTGCCTTTATGAGTAGAGGTCCTTAAAGAAGACATAACTAAATCCATTAAAGAAATCTGTGAAAACACAAACAGTGGAAGGAAATGAATGAAACAGATCAAGACCTGAAAGTGGAAATAGATTCAATAAAGAAAACCCGCACTGTGGGAAGTCTGGAAATGAAAAACTTAGGAACTTGAACAGGAAACTGAGAGGAATACAAGAGATGGAAGAGAGAATTTCAGGCATAGACATGATAGAAGGCCAAAGAAAATATTAAATCTAAAAAAAAAAGAAAAAAAATTGGCACAAAACATCCAGGATATCTGGGACACTATGAAAAGACCAAATCTACAAATAATGGGAACAGAGGAAGGAGACGCCCAGTTCAAAGGCACAGAAAACATCTTCAACAAAAAATAGAGGAATTTTTTTTTTAACCTAAAGAAGGAGGTGCCTACCAAGATACAAGAAGCACACAGAACACCAAATAGATTGGACCAGAAAAAAGATTCCCTGTGGCACATAATAATCAAAACACTAAATTTACAGAACAAAGAATGGATTCAAAGCTGCAAGGGAAAAAGACCAAGTACCATACAAAGGCAGATCTATTAGAATAACACCTGACTTCTCAATGAAGAGTCTAAAAGCCAGAAGGGCCCAGACAGATGTTCTATAAACTCTCAGAGACCACAGTTACCAGCCACACTACTATCCCCAGCAAAACTCTCAGTCACAATAAGTAGAGAAGAAAGACATTGCAAGATAAAACCAGATTTAGGCAATATCGATCTACAGAGACACATGTTCAACCATGTTCATTGTTGCTCTATTCATAACAGCCAGAAAATGGAACAACTTAGATCTTCATCAATGGATGACAATAAAGAAAATGTCATGCATGTACATAGTGGAATATTATACAGCCATTAAAAAGTGAAATCAGGAAATGCACAGGTAAACAGATGGAACTTGGAAAAATCATCCTGAATGAAGTAACCCAGATCCAGAAAGACAATATGGAATGTATTCACTTATGTGTGGATGTTAGATGTTAGGTCAAAGATAAGCAAGCTACTGTCCAAAGATCTCAGAGGTTAAGTATAGAGTAAGGGGATGGTGAGGGGCAGGGAGGACAGATCTCCCTAGGAAGGGAGATAGAATCGATATATGGCTGAAAGAGGGGTAAGGACCTGAACAGGAGGTTCAGCCAGGGAGAGCAAGGGAAGACAGGGACAAGGGAGTAAACATGGGGGGGGGCAACTAAAAATGAGTTATTTGAGGGGCCATATGGAAACATCATATAGAAGCTTCCTAAATTATAGACATATATAAAGGCAATCTAATGAAATCAACAAATAATGGGGAGACAAAGCCCCAACTGGACATCTTTCATCATCAAATGACACCTCATTACCAGGAATGGGTTACATCTAATCGATTTGCTGCCTAAAGGGGTCCCATGGAAACCCCCCAAATAATCCAGGAGAAGTGTAAACACCAACCCAGCTACAAATGACAGCCTGCACAGGGCCTGCACAGGTCTGCACCAGATAGGGTCCCCAAGCTAAGAGAAGTGGACACATGCCCCATCTCTAACCCAGAAGCTATCTCCAATTAATAACCACTCTTATTTTATTTTATTTATTTTTTATCATATGTTTATATATTTATATATTATGGCTTATAGTTTTGTGTTTATGGGATTCCTGAATGTGCAGCAAGTGTGTCTCTGTGTCTACACCTGTTCCTTGTGCCTTCTCTTGGGCACTTTTACTTCTGTTTGGCTGTTTTGTCTTATTCCAATTAGTTTCTTTTCATTTTATATTATTATATTATATTTTATTACTATCCCTTAGATGCCTCTTTGTTTTCTAACAAAAGACAGAAAGGGGGTGAATTTAGATGGGAGAGGAACTGGGAGGAACTGGGAAGGGACTGGGAGGGGAAGCCATAATCAGAATATATTGTATGAAAAAAAATCTATTTTTCAATAAAAGAAAAAAAGTAAAAATGAAAAAGAAAAGAAAGGCAAAGCATTCCCAAGAGTGGAAGTGGGCTATGAACTGAGGGGTCAAAGTCTCCCCAGTGCGGGCCTTGAGCCTCGTAGAACCCTATACAGAAGGACATTTATCTTCCACAGCGTTGGCCTCTTCTTTGCACATGGCCAGCTTTTCTTGCTCCTGCTGTTGGTAGATGAAGCCCAGGTGAGTAAAAGCTCCCAGCCTTCCTCTGCTGACCTTGATATTTCAGCCCAGTTCCTACTGTCTTTGCACATGCACATGTGCACCCACATAGGAGGACACACACACACACACATGCACACGTGCACCCACACAGGAGGACACACACGCGCACACACACACACACACACACACACACACACACATGCACACGTGCACCCACACAGGAGGACACACACGCGCACACACACACACACACACACACACACACACACACACACACACACATGCACACGTGCACCCACACAGGAGGACACACACGCGCGCGCACACACACACACACACACACACACACACACATGCACACATGCACCCACACAGGAGGACACACACACACACACACACACACACACACATGCACACGTGCACCCACACAGGAGGACACACACACACACACACACACACACGCACCCACACAGGAGGACACACACACACACACACACATGCACACGTGCACCCACACAGGAGGACACACACACACACACACACACATGCACACGTGCACCCACACAGGAGGACACACACACACACACACACACACACACACACACACACACACACTTCTGCTTTCAGTAACACCAAAAAGAGGAAACAGTGAATGAATTCGATGAGGATGCAAATACTCAAAGACTACAAAATCCAGACACTGATGATCTAAGTGTTGAGTAATAGGAAAGGTAACACGTTGTTACTGGCATACCTGGAAGGAATGAGCTATTCTAAAGGAGATCCTTGTCCCCCTCACACCCCCGAGGGATTGGAACTCCCCTGGAATCACATGCTGGTAACAGGACAAAGCTAAGCCTGGACCAGCCAAAGGGGAAGTTTTCTCCTGGAAAGAGAGTGGGGTGAGACCACGATGGGTGAATGATGAGCAGGAATCATACCTGGACCAAGACCGCTTACTTATGTATAATTTTTTTGCCTTACATTTAAACGACCCCCCATGTAAGGACCCTGAAGTTGACTTGGGTATGAGGAGGAGGTCGCTGAACCTTTCTGTCTTCCCAATGGGGTCACATTGAGTGAATTACCTTTTGCTGTGATTCACGGGCTAACTTGGCCCTTAATTGGCTTATTGAGGTCAGGTGGCTGAGCCTGGCCTGTTAGGGCTGCCAGAGGCACAAGCTCTGACCCTAACTCTAGTCATTCTTGGCAACCATGAAGGGACAAAAGGTACATTTTTGGATGCCTTCCATTTGCAGCAGCTTGACCCCAGATGAAGAGGAAGGATTGGAAAAAACCCAGCAAGTGCTGGAGTAATTTTATTCCAGACTGTAAAGGAAGAAATAAAGCAGCCTTTGTTCACAGATCACATAATAGGCATGTAGAAATCGGAAAGCCCGTTGTCCCAACTAGCAGGGACGTTGAAGAAGAAGGTGAAAGGTTTCAAGTTTCAGAGTTTAAAAGGACACTTAGTGGCCTGTCCACTGGGGTAAGTGAATGATTAACACCAAAGACAGACAGCATGGTAAGGACTCTGAGTAGAGCTCAGAACCATGAGATCTAAGCTGGGGCCCTCTTCCAAGTTTCAGACATGGAGGTCTCATAGCATGTAGTTGACGAATCGCCCATAGGACAAGCTTGCAGTTAGGCTGTCTGATTCCCAGGCGGCAGGGGGAAGGGGGAAGGGGAAAGGGAAAGGTTCGGCTCTTTAGTGTGTCCATCATGTGGAATGTGTCCCCTGTAGCCTAAAGTACTTGGTCAACTTCCTCCAGGATTACAGAGTCACCGAGAGCCAAAGCATGGTGGCTGTTTTCTTTTTCTTTCCATTTCTTTTACAGCATCTATGAGGGGAGAGAGAGAGGCCACTGCAGATGAGCATGGCCTGAATAGCCCCTAGCCCAAACCTGACAGAAACATGGTGAATTCAAGGCAGGGCAATTTGGTGAGATCCTCTCTCTAAAAAGAGAAAGGGGGAAAAACTAAAAGAAAACTTTCTGGCATTAATAGACAATTACACAAATTTGCGAGGGTACAACCTTAATATAGAAAACCCACTAACCATGTATCAGCATCAAACTATTTGAAACTGAAATTAGAATGAGGAGAGATTAGCAGGGTGGAAAGGCAGAGAAAAACTGGGGACATGAGAAATGTAACCACAGCTTCAGGGACTAGGAGACAGTTTTCTCTTCGAGCCATTTTGAATGAACATGCCGAGGAACACAGACTTGGGTCACCCCAAATTCCATGTTCTAATGTGGAAGCAGTTTCATGAAGTTGTGTAGTTTTATAGGACAAAGAGACTCATCACTCAAGGCAAGTTTAAAATACATTGGTGGGCGCATCAGAAGGGCAGCTGGAGCAGGATGGGGGAGCTTTTTCCTGGGCTTCACACTCTCTAATGACATTCTTAGCTTTTGGATTGGTGGAAACTAGTGGTCTGCTAAGTCATAGACTGCAAAGGTTTTCACATATGAGTCACAGGATATTAGTTCTGACACAGAGGTAGGCAAGGAATGGCTACTGGGGGTTTGGGCTAAAGCTAGCCCAGTATAATGTCATTGTTATCTGGACCTGTAGCGTTCCAACCTCCCCACAATATTGAACTTCTAACTAGTCAGTCAATGCAGACACAGCTTTTTGTTGTTGTTGTTTTAAGACTTTTCATTCACAAAAGGAAGAGAAGCCCCTTTCTCAGGTATCTGGCTGAAACCTCTTTGTAAGCATTGCAGCTCAGATGGAAAGGTACCCTGGCAGCTGGAAGCCAAAGAATGCCCCAAAGACAAACCACACAACGAACCTCACACAAGAAATTTTGGGGGAGGGGAAAAACCAGGAGGGTGGCTGCCTCTGCTCTAGTGAGAAACAGCAGCAAACTGAACAGGATACAGGGTTGATATAGAGCTTCTTGAGAAGGAGATGGAATTTTTCAGGGTGGATCTTTCCAGGGTAGAGATTGGTGGGATTTCTGGTCCAGAGATTGGGCTTTTCACTCTGTAGGATGGGGGCAGGTCCAGCAGTTAGGGCAGTTAGAGTATTCTGTGGCTGGAACCTGGCAGTTAGAGGTCCTCGAGGGAGGGTGGCCACTCACATGGCTCCAGGGGCTTACACTCTCACCTGTAGCAAAACAAGAATTCAACACAGTTAACAATTGTTCTAGGCCCTTCTCCCTTCCCAGCCATAAAGCTCTGACTGTCTAGGAATCTCACCAGAAACCCCATTTACAGCAAAAGGACATTGTCCTGGTTTTACCTTTTCAAATTACAGATTATAACTGTCTACAGCATTTCACTTAGTAAATGGGAGAAGTCTACACATAGACACACACAGAGACACACACACACATGCGGTGGCTAAAGCTAAGACAATGAATTGCCTATCCTCTGTTGGAAAAGCCTGAACCCACATTTGGGAACACCTTATTTCCACCCTACCCCACTCTCCCTTGGGATCCCTCACACACACTTGGATATGTCTGTCTTTCTTCTGAATACTTCCTTTTCTCTTAACTCAGTACATAAGGCTATACTAATTTATCATTAATAAAATAACAAATCCTGCTTCACAGACCAGTCCTGAAATTCTTTCCAGCATTGAAGCCACAAGCCCCAGTTTAGTCTGAATCAAGGTCCCTAAACGTCAGGCAGCTCAGGGTGGCAGCATGGAGCTGTGTCTCCTTCCCTTCACAGCTGATAATAACCATGCTACGTACATCAGCACCTCCAAAAATAAAATGCTTAGGTAGGTGTTAACAAATTGAGAAAAGTATACAATATATAGGAGGAAAATCATAAAAGTTCAAGGATATCAAAGAGATATTCCATGTTTGTGGATAAGAAATGTCAATATGTCAAGCTGGCATGGGATGAACCAACAGCCCATGGTGCAGGGAGAAAAACACTTACAAAATCATGAGTATAAAAAGTTTTGTTGGGTTGGGGATTTAGCTCAGTGGTAGAGTGCTTGCCTAGCAAGCACAAGGCCCTGGGTTCGATTCTCAGCTTAAAAAAAAATAAAATAAAAGGTTTTGTTATTGTTGTTGCTGTTTTGTTTCTTTCTTTGGAGGCAGGGTGTCTTGTAGCCCAGGCTAGCCTCGAACTCACTTTACTTTGTTGGCAAGGGTGACCTCCTGTCTCTGCCTCCCAAGTGCTGGGCTCACAAGCACGTGCCACCAGACTTGGTTCTGTCTGGTGCTGGGGATGGAAACTAGGGGTTGTGCATGCCAAGCAAGGGCGGGACCAACAGTTCGGCTTCCTCAGCCCGCTGGCAAATCTTTTAATAATAAATACGCACTGCGGAAGAGATAGAGACAATGGATGAATTCTCAGAGATTCACTGCCCTGAGGGGAAACTGGAGCACTTTTGTAACAGTTCATAGAAGTCATCTGGTCTTATCTTGTGGGCCATTTGAAGGGGTTTATGGGTAGATAAGTGAGCTGCTGACTGGCTTGTTTGGTGAGAAACAATGGCCCCCACTTCATAACAGGAACACTTATTTCCTAATAGGAACACTGGGACTCTGTGCAGCCAAATAGGGCAGTTTATTTTCGTGACCTTGCAAAGTCAGGAGTTGGCCTAGAATGACAGGTGCACTGATGAGCCCAGACAGCAGTGTAAAGCCTTCCTCCCTGTGTTTATAGTGTGTGATCAGGAAGGCACAACCCTGTGGCCATCCACACCTTAGCTTCCCTTCAGTGGTTTATCTTTTTAATCAATACAAACAGTGTGTGGTCTCATCTCTACCTTTCTTGTTGGTTTTAAAACTTATCAGGCAAGGTTGGCTGTGAGGAATTTTCTACTTTTAAAGACTTAGTGTGGGTATTGGGGATGTAGCTTGACAGAGTTGGGGCTGGGGAGAGCTGGACTAGCAGGCATCAGCAAGGCTCTAATAGTTTCTGCCCATTTGTGTCTGGACCTAAGCTGTCTGGAGGCATCTTTAAAAATAAGCCGTCAGATTTTGTTTCTAACAGGTAATAAATTTTATGACACCATTTGACCTTTGAGACTGGCCATTTGGGGTAAGATGCCAGCTGTCATTAGGTGTGAGGCTGTGATTATTTATATAAGCAATGCCAGCCAGTGGTGACAGTCTAATTGTTAGAGATTGGGGCTTTGGCCTTTTATTTTGGGGCTTTGTGTCTTTATCTTTGCTCCAAGCGATCAGTGAGGTCAAATCAGTGACAGACAACAGAGGTGTCTTTTCTGGAACTGCTGTAGAGTTGAGAAGGGGCATCAAGGAGACCTGGATGGCATTATTAACCTGTCACTGGGATAGGACCATGTCTTAGTTTCTTTTCCATTGCTATGATAAAATACCCTGAGAAAAACAACTTAAAGAAGAAACAGTTTATTTTAGCTCACAGTTCAAGGCACAGTCCATCATCTCTGTGAAGTCAAGGCAGCAGAAGCTTGTAGCAGCTGGTCACATTGAGTCCCCAGTCAGGAGATAGAAATGAATTCATTCATGCCATCTCTCTCTGCTCTTATACAGTCCAGGATCTCCTGCCTAGGGAATGATGCCACCCACCTTAAGTAATACAATCAAAGACATGCCCACATGCCAACCTAATCAAGATAATACCTCATTGAGACTCCCTTCTCAGATGGCTCTAGACTTTATCAAGTTGACAGTACTAACCACCACAGACCATATGGCGTAAGAAACTTAGGACACATTTATGGCGAAGGGAGAACGTTATTGTAGGGGAGTGGTTATTATAAGAGGTTGGGAGCTCAACTGAGACAGTGATTGGTGTAGTTGGAATCTTAAAAGTTCTTATTAATAAAATCAAACTCCGGCCAGTTATTGGGGTGACTGCTGGAAGATCAGAGAAGCAGAACAAGCCACAGTTTCCTCACCTTGCCAGTTCCTCAGCTGGTCTTGTTTCCTCAGACTGCAAGCTTCTGTGTCCTCATCCCAATGGCTCTCAGCTGAACTGTGCTGCTCCAAAGCCTGAATGCTTAGCCAGCCAAATGCTTAACTAGCTAAATGCTGCTAGTTCCTGTTCTTCATGCCTTATATAATCTTTCTCTTTCTGCCCCCACTCCCTGGAATTAAAGGCTGGGTTTCTGGGATTAAAGGCGTGTGTCACCATGCCTGGCTCTTTGTAATGTGGCCTTGAACTCATGGAGATCCAGAGGTATTTCTGTCTCTGAAATGCTAGGATTAAAGGTGTGTGCTACCACTGCCTATCTTCGTGTTTATTATTGTGGCCGTCCTGTTCTTTGACCCCAGATAAGTTTATTTTGGGGGAACACACAATATTTCGGGGAACACAATACCACCTCAGATTGGAGGTCAAGAAGTCCTCGAAGGTGAGAGCCAGGTGTTGGTGTTAATGATAATGGTTGTTTTTCTTGAGACAATACCATCTGGAGCTTAATGGTCCACAATCTAAAAGACAGCAATCATATAAGAAGGTTAAATAAGCAAAAGCTGAAGACACAGGGCAGAATTAAATGTAAGAAAGGCCGATGGAAAGCTATACAGTCCTTTGCAGCCTATAGGAAAAGGTCTAAAGGAAAGTGATCCCTGCAAGGAGATCTGTGCTAAATTTTTATCTTAATTTAGTTTCCTGCTTCTGAAACAAGGATATATAGGGTCCTCTGCTCCAGGAAGATTAGCTAGAGAGTTGAGGTTTCTAGGTACATTGTAGGATAAAATTTCTGATACTCATTTCTATAGCTTAAGTTTAAATTTGCCAAGCGAGTTCTTTAAGAATGGACTCAAGTTTGCCCTTCCCATCCCCAGGGTTTTTGTCATTAGTATCCAAGATGAGAAATGCTAGGCATTCCTGAGATTTTTAATTTTATTAAAGAAGCCAAGATTGGGAAAAGCATTTGGAAGACGGGAAATCTGAAATACTGACAATCTAGACCTCAGAGACAGCCACCACCATACATTAGCACCACCAGTAGTCAAGAGGACTATAGGGAAGTCAGACCCACAAAGAGAGTAGTGTCTGTCCCCAGGAGGCTCACTCTAGTCATTGGCCCTGAATCCAAATATATCACTGCTTTTTCAGTAGAGTGCTAAAACTGGCTAGAATCAAGAATATCTGGGGTCTCAGAGATTGAGTCTTTTTGGCCTATGCTGTGGTTAGTTTTTTTGTTTGTTTTTTTGGTCAATTTGACACAACCTAGAGTCAGTCAGGAAGAAGGACTCTCAATTGAGAAAAAGCCTCCATAACACTAGCATATAGACACGTCTGCCATGCATTTTCTGGATTAATTAATGATTGATGTGGAAAGGCCCAGAACACTGTGGGTTTTCCCAGCCTTGGGCAGGTGGTCCTGAGTTGTAGGAAAAAGCAGACTGGGCAAGCCATGAGAAGCAAGCCAGTAAGCACCATTCCTCTAGGGCCTCTGCATCAGCTCCTGCCTTGAGTTCCTGCTTTGACTTCCCTCAGAAGTGGAGTGAATAGCCCAGCTGTTATGAGTGTTTCTTTCTTTTTTCTTTTTTTTTGTTTTTTGTTTTTTGTTTTTTTGTTTGTTTTGTTTTGTTTTTTTGAGACAGGGTTTCTCTGTGTAGCTTTTCGCCTTTCTTGGATCTTGCTCTGTAGGCCAGGCTGGCCTCGAACTCACAGAGATCTGCCTGCCTCTGCCTCCCAAGTGCTGGGATTAAACACTCGCGCCACCACCGCCCGGCAAGCAGTTTCTTTTCTATTGCCGTGACAAAACACCACGACAACTCAACTTATTAAAGAAAGCATTTAGTCTGCTCACGGTTTTGGAGGGTCAGAGTTCATGACAGTTGAGTGACAGCGTAGTGGCAGAGACAACCGAGTACTCACATCTTGATCTGTAAGCAGGAGACAGAGAGCAGCTAGGAGTGGAATGAGTCCCTGAGACCTAAAACCCCTAGTGACACACCTCCTCCAAAAAGGCCACACCACCTAATCCTTCCCCATCAGTTTTACCAATGGGATATCAGTTATTCAAACATATGAGCCTGGGGGTGGGCATTCTCATTCATTCAAACCACCATATCCCACTCCCTGGCTCCCATAGGTTCATAGCCATATCATAATGCAAAATGCATTTAGTACAACTTTAAAATTTCCCATTGTCTTTCTTAGTCTCAACACCATTTTAAAGTCCAAAGCCTCTTTGAGACTCAAGACAATCTCTTAACTGCCACTGTTAGGTTTCAGGAAGTGCATATATCCAGGCCTCAAACTGAACCACAGAAGTTCTGGTGACCAGATAAAAGCCAGCATTCCTCAGGAGCTTGTGAAATGGATTCCTGTGACAAAGGAGTCCTTTCCCCGGCCTCTGGCAGAAGGAACATACAGTTCTCCATTAACTTTTGCCTGTGGTTGCATATCAAAGCCCACGCTGGCCTCCAGGCTCCCTCAAACTCGATTCATGAGTACCCATTATACATTTCAAAGCCCCTACACTAGGATTCTGGCCCCTCTCACCCCTTCTTCTACCCTAAACTCCAAAGCCTACTCCAGTCCACAGGCTTCCTTCCCCCAGCTACCCATCCTCCTTCTAAGCCCGCATGATTTTTCCACACCCCACTTCACTAGCCCCAGCAGGCCCTGTCTACTTCTTTTTCTCTCTGCTCTGGATTCTTCCAAGTGTCTCTGGCCGTTCTCTCTCTTACCCACGATAAAAACCTTCCCCTGACTCATGGAACGGCCATCTTGGTGTTTCCTTTACTGTGACCCTCACATACATCAACCTCCTTTAAAATAAAAAGGCAAATCACATCTTCCAACATACAATCGCACAGAACATACATTACTATGACACAAGGGAGGAATCTGGCTATAGTGAGGTAACACTGGGCCAAAGCAAGACCGAGACCAGGAAAGGCAAACTCCAAACCCTGTAGCCCCAGGTCTGATGTCAGAGGGCTTAGATAGCTCTCTCCCTCCAGCTTTGCTGCCTGAAGTACAGTCCTCTCTCTTGGGCTGGTTCCACACCCAGTGTGCAACTCTCATTGGCAGATGCCTCACGGCTCTGGCATCTCCAATATCACAGGGTGTCTAACAGAATCCAGGTTTCACATTCACAGCTGCATGCAATGACCAATCTCTCAGGATCTCCATTCAGGGACTCCCCTGCCACACACTCGGCCTCAGTAGTTCTCAACAGCAGAGGAATATTTCACAACCCCTTTATCTGTATATCCTCCGGGACTCTGAAGCCAGAACTATGTGGATGGCATTGCCAAGTTTAACTTTCAACTTGAGGTGAACCCTGCCACCTTTGAATGATATTTGTAGCAGCTTTGATTTGTTGGTACTTTTTAGGAGCAGAAAAGACCTTAGGCCTTTCCTATTCACAAGAGAGAAGTGTCTAGTTTTGTTTTTGTTTTTGTTTTTGTTTTTTTTCTTTTTTTTTTTTTTGAGATAGAGTCTCACGTGTCCCAAACCTTGCACTGAACTCAGGGATGAGTTCGAACTTCCAATCCTCTTGCCTACCACTCACGAGTGTTGAGATTGCAGACACATGCCTCTCTAGATCCAGTTTATGCAGTGCCAGAAGGTTGAATCCAGGACTTCATGTCTTCTAAGCAAGCACCCAGCCTGGGTCTGTTACTTACTGACTTTAACATCTGTGATCTAGTGACAGGCCCTTGAATTTCAAGGACCTAGTGAGGGAAGTAAGCAATCACACTCGGTCCCAGGGTACCACAGCTGAGAGTCTCCTAATGGAAAAGAGGCAGCTCAGTGCCACCAAATCTAGCGACTTGGAGAGAGAAGGTACTGGGTGCCAGGAAGGCCCCAAAGTTTGGGTGAAGTCCCTCCTATGATTATATATACGCAGGGAAAAGATGCAAGATTAGGAAGAGCTGGCAATGGGACCAAAGTAAGTGTCTTGTTTAGGAGGCTTGGGGCCTGTGCCATTCCAGAGAGCCCGTCTGAGAAATAATCCTCTTGTCCCTCATAGATGTGGCCAACCTTTGGACACTAGCATGATGCTGTCATCTACAAGGTTCTCCCCTGAGAATTGTGTCATAGGGTCGGAAAAAGAATTGAAAAATTTTCATGACATTTTAAGTAAGTGTATGGTCTTCCTGTTGGGCCACACTGACGGCTGTCATGGGAAGCAGGCAACCTTCAGCACACAGATGGACATACCGCAAGGCCTCATAAAGTTTAATAAGGCCCAAGCTAGAGATGCTCAATTCTGCAAAGCCTTGCCATGTCCAAGTTTTATGGAGTTCTTTGTCGTTTTATGACTGGTATTCCTATAGTTCTGTTCTTACTGTGATGGAAAAGGCTCCTTTTGCCTCGGATTAATATAAGGCCCAGGAACTGGACCATTTGTTGAGAGATTTGGGCCTTTGAAGGAAAAACCTAACCACATGAAGCAAACTTTAGGAGTTATGTTTTTGTCTTAAGCAGATTTTTCTTGGTTCGAGATTCCTAAGTTAGCTACATGCTGAAGTAGGATACTCTGGTGAGGTGGGGGGGGGGGGCTAAGAGAGGACATGTCTTTGGCTAGTGCCTATCAGAAGAGGTAGGAACTATTTCAAAAGACCCGAGGCAAGACAGTCCAAAAAGCTGCTGAGTAACCTGGATGTTGAGGTTAGGCATTCTACAGAAAATGGGAACTGAGTCTAGGTGGATGGGAACACAAAAGAAACGTCCTTAATCGAACATTGTGAACCAGGAGGCACTGGAGGGATATTTATCCCCAAAAGGTGTAAAGATTTGGGATTATAGGGTGGACCAGGATACCTTATTTATGGTCTTCAGGGCCTGGAAGATTCTGTGGGTTTCATACTATTTCTTTCCTGCCCAGACGGGACTTTGCATAGCCAAGTGATTGGAAGTTTATCATGAGGCTGTGTTTCCATGCTGGAGTGATAGTGTGACTGGAGATATCCCAGACTGGGGAGAAGCTTGTTGGCTGATGTGGGGGCCTATAGCAGAGATTGTGGGAGGTGGGCAGCTAGCAGGCCCCTGACAGCTCATAGCGATTACAGAACAGGAGACTTAGTGTCATGGATACCACAAGAGCCTCTGGAATCTCAAGAGGGTCCAGAGATACAGGCACTTGTGCAGCCTCAGAACCCCATCAGCTCTCAAGGTCTTCATTAGAATCCTCAGAGCCAGAAACAAAGAGCCCAGGGAATTTGCTCATTTTCAGTTTGACTGAGGTCCTTGGATAAAGGTTAGCCTCACAAGGTTGGCGTGGGGGAGATGCCTGTACCTAACCCTGCCCTACAAGGTGGTGCCTGCCCTCACAAGGGGATGGAGGTGAGAGCCTGCCCTCACAAAGAGAGCACATTCTTGCTTCTGGTGGGCCTCTGCTTTGCAGATTGGACAAGACCCTTGGGTGAGGGCTTTTAGTCAAGTGGCCTTGGATGCTCCTGGCTGAAATGTCCTAACTGACCATAGAACAGAGTCCTTGGAGCAGAGGCTGGAGTAGTTCTCCTGGGGTCACTAGGGGGAGCTCTAGGCTCTCCTGAGATGGCAGGAACAGGACAAATTTTTGCTACAGCTATTAACTGCACCTGCCTCTTTAAAAAAATGAAATAAAATGGGTTTATCAATTCTCTGAGAATTTCATACAATGTATTTTGATCATACTCACCCCCTGCCCCAACTCTTCACAGATGCTCTCTTAGCTCTCTACCCACCCAGCTCCATGTTCTCACGCCCCGACCCCTCGCCCTCCTTCCCTTCAAGCCCCGCTTATGTTGGTCAACTACTCCTGGTGTGAAGCCTGCCCTGGGGTGTGCTCCATGTGGCAGATGTCACTCCACGGAAGAAAGATGCCTTCCCTTCTCCCAGCCACAACCAAATGTCAATAGCTCCTCACTTGAGGTGGAACTTCATGCCCACCTCTCCTCCAACCAGGGATTTTGTCTGCCTTGAGCTTGGGCATGCTTTCACAGACACTGTGTGTTCACACATGCATCTGTCCTTTGGGTCTAGAAAACACCATTTACTTGAAGTCATGCACCTCCAGCTCTGACAATAGTTCTGCTCCCTCTAGTGTGTAAATTCCTGGACCTTAGACAAAGGACGTCCCATTTAGGGCTTGGCCACCTTGGTCACGTTGAGCAGTTGTGGGTCTCTGTGTTAATTGTCATACTCTACATGAGGAAGCTTTTCTGATGAGGGGTGAGTGATATCTAAATCTATAGGAATAGTTAGCAAGTCATTGGGAATTATTTTGTTAACTATGTTCATTTAGCAGTAATAGTAGTAGGCTTTCTCCCTCTGGCCCATGACCTATCTAGCCACAGATTTGTGGCCTCATTGACAGTGTCAGATATGAGTTCTATCTTGTGGAGTGGGCTTTCAATCCAGTAAACGGTAAGTGGTTGGTTATCCCTATGACCTCTGTGCTCCTACTGCACCAGGGGACATATACTGCCAGGGCGTCCTTTACTGGGGCTTCCTTTCTCCCTCCATTTTGGCACTTTTGGTCCCCCAGAGCCTCCTAACAGTTATTAAAGATCTTGAAGACAGTGTCTAATAAAGTAAGAAAGGCGGTCTGGGGTCCCTGGCTTAGTGTTTGAAGCTTTATGTATAATATCTAGAGAGGCCCAACATATAAAATGTAGAGTCAGGATGACTTGGCCCTCTAGACTCTCAAGGTTTGGATTAACTCACTTGTGTGTGATCTCAGCTAGCCTACACTGAAAGTAGGCAGGGTGTGTGGAAGCTCCCTGAACCATTCCCTATAATCATTACAGTTAGTACATTTGGTAATGGCCTTTTTCGTTGCCTCTAGTAGACAGACACCCCCATGGCCTCAACGAGTCCTTTCTCCTTCATCCTCTACACGGGCGGGCTGATGTGACCAATGGGGTTCCCTAGAGGGCACAGCAGCGGAGCCTGACTGGGCTATATTTCCATTAGGAGATTGAATCTCCTTTGCCCAGGAGTGTAAGACATGGAAGAACAGACGTGGAACTTTTCCTGATGCATGCAGCAGGTGGTCAGGAATGACACACGTCTTACCAGCCTAGGCCAAAGCCACGGTGAACCCTTTGGAATCCTCTGGGGTAGGTGGAAAAGTTCTTAAACAATCCATTTGGATTCTATATAGGATTGGAGAGATGTGGGAGAAGGACGATAGTAAGGTCTTTACCAGCCACCTCTTGAAGGGGAAAGACGTTTTCTCGGGGAGGGGATTGCAGGTGCGGGTTCTCTGAGCCCCTGTATAAGTGAGTAGTGATGAGACTTTGTCCAGCCAGGGAGGGAAGTGGTTAGGGAAAGCTCTGTGGATGGAGCTGAGAGAAGTGGGGCAGGGAGGAGGAGGAGGAGAGTAAAGTGAAGCCATGGCTGGTCTTGGAACAGCTGGAGGCTGGGTTGGGGGGGGGGGGCTTGTGTGAAGGAGGCACTATCAAAACTGGCCTCTGGAGCTGGGTTCACCAACCATAAAATTAGTTTCACTGAGACTTCACAACTGTGATTTTGCTACTGTTATGTTGTAATGTAAATATCTGATATATTGGATATCTGATCTGCAACCTCAAACGAATCGTGACCCACAGGTTGAGAACTGCTGATCTAGGAGAAAAATGATCATATGCATTCTGGCAATAAGCCTGATTCATTGCCGTGTTGATAGGTAAATGTGAAAGGAATGTTATTCTCCACGTTGGCAGCATTCACAGGGCATGCCGGGTGGGGCTCTGATTCTCCGCTGGCAAGCTCCGGAGACTGGGTCCTTTTCTTCCCCATGTCCCCATAGTTTCCCCTATGGATCCTGCTGCAGTTCCCCTAAAACTTACAGAGCCACAGTATAACTCAGCAGTTCCACTCCCCAGTCCATATTCAAAAGGAGTGGGACAGGTGTGTATACAAAGACCCTGTACATGAATGATCACACCAGCACTACTCACACCAGTTAAGAGGGAAGCAGCCTAGATGTATCTATCACTCAGCCAGGAAAGGGAGGAAGGTCCAGATGGGTGTGGCTCTGGGGATGAACCATAAATATCAAGCAGACTCAAAGAGTCAGATGTGGTCTTTCAAAACCCCAGAGGTAAATCCAGACACAGAAAACAGGTTAGTGTTTGCTTGGGGCTGGGAGAAAGAGACTTGAGTGCCAACTTGATAAACGGGTTTCTTTGGAGGCTGATGAAATGCTTTGCAACTAGGCAAGAGTTATGACTGCACACTTGGCTGAATGCTGCTGAGGCCCACACTTACAAATGATGCATTTTATGTGGTCTAAATTTACCTCAAAATCTTATCCTATAGCATCCTATTCTGTGATGCAATTATAATATTTTCTATTGTGTCTTTGAGGATCTAAGCTTTTATCCTTATAAACGCAGTATTTATTATGGGTTTCTTCATCAGCTTTTCAGAAAGTTGATGATCCTAGGTTTTCTTCTCATCCTCAAGACAGCGAATCAAATAAGCAAAGTCTCGGTGAAGACTATGTGTTAAAGGCTTAATCCCCAGTGCAGCACTAGTGGGAGGCTGTGGGACCTTTAAGAGGTGGGGCCTACCAGGAGGATGTCCAGTCATTGGAAGCTTGGCCATGGATGGGATAGTGAGAACCCAGCCTCTTTCTTTTTCTTTGACACCAGGTCATGAAGAGAGCCTCTCTGCTCCATCACAGGCTCCCCCCGGACAACACAGGCGGCTGACCATGGGATGAAGCTTCCAAAATCCATTGAATGTTTTCTCTGTATCTATTGATCACACCAGGTTTATGATATAGTCATGGACGCTGACTAACACTGCAGGGCTTTGTTCTCCACTATGGGCAACAGGAGCTTTGTGTTGGAGAGTGCCTGGTATTCTTTTGTTATTTTAGTATACACTTTTTAAAAATTATCTTAGATTTGACCAAATTTTCTAGATTAAGCAATAAAAATGTCTTTCCTGGAAAGGGAAACCAAACCAAAGCATTGTGGGAATCGAGGAACAACAACAAAATCCATACCTTTTCTAATTAGTATGAAAATGTGTTTAAAGGTAACACCTAAAAGTTACCATTTAGAATAACATCATGGCCCCAAATAGTCACCGCACATATTTTAAATCTTAGGTACTTATTTTATAAGTGCTTTTGTGGCACAATACCTAGACGGAGGTAGAAGAGGTACCTGATATTCACTCACTGTGAGGGTCCAGCAGCAGAGGATGCAGGGAAGAGTAAAGTATATTTACAGTAGGGAAACAAAATCAAACTGACGTAGTTGGAAACCATGATAAAGTGAAAGGCATTCTTAAAAGTGGAGCTCTGGGGCTTGGGAGTGCTCAGTGGTAGAGCACTTGCCCAGCATGTCCTGAGGCTCGTGGACTCTATCCCCAGCACACCCCCAAATTTGGATAGCCATTCTTTCATTTGTTCACTCCACCCCCCACCCCACATCCTAGTGCTGAACAACACACAAGGGCCTTGCTCACACTAGGCAAGCACGCTGCGTCTTTCTTGACCTGCAGTACAGTGGGGGACGTGGGGGGGGGTGTCTCAGTGTAACCAAGGACACTCACTGGCAGCGTTGCTACCCACAGTTAAGAGAAGCTTCTGTTTCAGTAACAAGCTCACGTCCATGTTCAGGACATGGCACCCAATTACCACCAGTCCACAGGCTGGTGGGGATTCCATCTTAGCCACGGTCACTGAGAACTCGCACCATGATTCCCACTATGAGGACAGCAATAGAAAGAGCCAGAGCCACCCCACGGTAGATGATCAGCTGTCTCCCCGTCAAGACCTCCCCGACGGTGGGCACTGCATGCTGGCTGCTTTCTTCCACTACCAGCTGGCCAGTCTGGCTCTCCGGTCTGATGATATCAGGCAAAATCACTCCATCAACAACTTCTCTTTCCAAGATGGGCAGATCTGTTTGAAGACAGAGGTGGAACATTCGTTTTGTCACTGTAGTATTAAAAAATGACCCTCAACTGTCAGTTAGTACACGTGACATCACATAAGAAACATTTAACAGGTGCGTTCAGAGTTGGCCTGGCGAATTGTGGCGGAGATGAATGTGATTGTCACGAGAACAGGAGCTCATAAACCCAACCTCTCTGGACAACTGAGCTTCAGACTCTATAAAAGCAGAAATAGACCGATGAGCAGAGTGAACCGTTACCTGCTGGGATGGGCACTGTCTCCTTGTTGCTCTTTAGCCCAGCTCGAACTTGTGCCTAAAAACAAGGCCATGTGAGTAAATGAGGTAGAAATCAAGTCAAACTGTAGCTTTCTGTTAAAGCTTCGATTTAAAGCTAGTGCTGAAAAGGCTGTAATATCAGAAGCTGCCGTTCTTGGTCATGAAAACGTCATATGACATATTAAGAGCTGACAACTCCAGAGAATGGCTCATCTCCCAGTGCTCTCCCCACTGGCAGAAAATGGCTCATCTCCCAGTGCTCCCTCCACTGGCAGCATTAACAGAAAAGCTGAGGGTTTAACATGTTTGCACTTATGCCTTTAGTGTCTCCAAATATGGATTAAGGGACCACATCTAAAGGTAAATGACATCCCCATCTAAAAACTAGTTTACTGACTAAGTCAATAGCAATTTTTTCCAATTATGTGTATGGGTGGTTTTGCTTGCCTGTCAGTGGGCCATGTCATGCAGTTTCCATGGAGGCCAGAGGAGGGCATTAGATCCCCTGGAACTGAAGGTACAGGCAGTTGCCCCCTACCTTGTCGGTGCTGGGAGCCAAAGAGGGATTCTCTGGAAGAGCAGTCAGTTCTCTTTACTGAGCCATCTCTCCAGCCCCCAAGTCAACAGTCTGTATATTCTATTCTCTCAACAAATCAACATGAACTTAAGAACACACAAAACATGAGCACTGGGCAAAGCCAAAGGGCTCAGAAATCTAAAGGGTGACGACCAGAATCCCTGAACTCCCCTCCTCCCTCCTTATTAAGGGTTCTTCCTCCTGGCCACCCATCTGTCTTCCACTAGGCCTCACCACAGTGAGATGAGCACAGTCTCTGCTCACACACTCACATGGGTCACCACCCCTGCCCACATGTCCCACAAATCACAAAAATTTAACACATTACTTCTTCGTAAGAACAGATCAATAAAAAGTTCAATTGAAGCCTTAAAAAGAGCTAATCGGTACAAACAGGAAACTATTTTTTCTGATTCTATTTACAGAAAAACAAAAATATATTGAGACCAATTTCTGTTTCCTTTTCTGGCTAAGAGGAACCGTCTCTCTGTCTCCCTTCAGCTTCCCACATAGTCAATGTGGTTCATGATGTATTGTCTGTCTCAAAACTGGTGGGATTTTATTTATCATTTCACCCCCGAAATATGCCTTGTCAGCCTTGGGATCCAGTGCCTTGTCAGCCATGGATGGGATCCAGTGCCTTGTCAACCATGGGATCCACTGCCTTGTCAGTCATGGGATCAAGTGCCTTGTCAGCTATGGGATGCTGTGGATATCGCTCTGTGTAAATAAAATACTGATTGGCCAGTGGCCAGGCAGGAAGTATAGGCGGGACAAGAGAGAAGAGAATTCTGGGAGGCGAAAGGCTGGGGTGGAGAGTCTACCAGCCGCGACCATGACAAGGAAGATGTAAGGTAATGGTAAGCCACAAGCCACATGGCAAAGTATAGATTAATAGAAATGGGTTAATTTAAGATAGAAGAAGTAGATAACAAGAAGCCTGCCACGGCCATACAGTTTCTAAACAATGTAAGTTTCTGTGTGTTTACTTGGTTGGTTCTGAGTGTCTATGGGCCTAGTGGATGACAGAGATTTGTCCTGACTGTGGGCCAGGCAGGAAAACTCTAACTACAATGGAATTCAATGCCTTGTCAGCTATGGGATCCAGCATCTTGTCAGGCATGGGATCAAGTGCCTTGTCAGGCATGGGATCAAGTGCCTTGTCAGTCATAGGATCCAATGCCTTGTCAACCATTGGATCCAGTGCCTTGTCAGCCATGGGATCAAGTGCCTTGTCAACCATGGGATCAAGTGCCTTGTCAGCCATGGGATCAAGTGACTTGTCAGCCATGAGATCAAGTGCCTTGTCAACCATGGAATCAAGTGTTGATGTGTTTTAAAATGACACAGAGACTGTTACCTGCTCTGCGACTCTATTCCAGTCTGTCCTCATGATGTAGATTAAATAGGAGAGGGCCTGGGAGAAAACACAGACTACCAGTCCAGACCAGAGGCCTGTGGATGCAAAAGGAACATCAGGGCATCACTTCCAGTCCCGTGATCATTAAATTCTTCCTTGATAACTCATAGTCAGTAGAGCAAACTTTCAGTTAAATTAACTTCTCAAAAATTTTAGATAAACATGGAGCAGAGAAGACTGAAGTCTGTCACCAAGCTATTAGAGACACAGAAAGACAGATGATGAGCAAAGAAACAAACTGGAAATTTAAAAAGTGGTGAGTGTTTGGCAGACACTCTCTGGTCCTTATTGATGACCTGTAGTGTAGTCCAAATGAGTGGCCAGATGTCTTCTGAGGTGGAGACTTGAACCAGCCTAGGGAAGGTCCAGGCCTGCAGTACAGACTAAAGCAGGAGGAGCATGCTACAGGAAGATGACAGTTTGGGAACCCCTTGAGCAGAGAGGCCAGGTAGGAAGTGACAATGTTGGAGAAGACCTCGGAGGACACATAAGCCACAGAAGAGTCTAGGGGTTTCTATTTATCCATGGTAATGGGGACTCACAAATGGGATTCAGACTGGTGTATGCATGGATAGATGTGAGATTTGGTTTTTTTAAAGCTTGCTTCGAAGCCAGGCATGGTGGCTCATGCCTACAATCCCAGCATCCAAAAGGCTGAAGCAGGAAGATATCAAGGCTATCCCAGGAGCCATAGTTTCAAGTCAGTCTGGAATACAGAGTGAGAGTGTCGAGGAGGAGGAGGAGGAGGAGGAGGAGGAGGAGGAGGAGGAGGAGGAGGAGGAGCAAGAAAGAAAGGAAGGAAAGAAGGAAGGAAGGAAGGAAGGGAGGAAGGGAGGGAGGGAGGGAGGGAGGAAAGAGGGGAGTCTTTCAAATGCCCCCTCCCAGAGAAGCAGTGAAGAGGCAGCGCATGGTGCATCTCCTCTGCCAGCTGTAATTTCGAGTTTTGCAAAGAAATGGGAGAAGATAAACTTGTGACATGATAAAAATGTGCTGGTTTGACAGAATGGGAAGAATGCTTTCCACACATATTGAGGTAGTCATACAGTTCTCTAATTAGAATTTACAAAACCGTTCTGAGGATATAGCCCAGGGCATCATGCATGGTAGGCATGCCCGGATCCACCTGCACTATTTTTAGTTTGAAATAAAATTCATTGCTACTAAAAGAAATGTATAGAAAATAAAAATGTGAATATATACATAAAATACATACAACTTTTAAATTACTTTGCACAATTCTAAACATTTTGAACCTCAATAAAACATTTCTAGTAATTATATGGTTTATTCATGTGGACACAATTAAAAAGTCCAAACAGAAATTGACGGCTCTCAGATGCATAAACTTCTTTTAAAAATCTGAGGTTAAAACAGCTTCATGGGAGAATTCCACAAAATGCTTACAAAAAAATAGATCAATCTTATTTAATTGCATGGGGAATACAAAACTTATTTTATGAAGTAAGCATTGTATATAAGGAATGTTATTAATAGTATGCTCTAACAAGGGCTGAGGCTGTGTCTCAGTAGCAGAGTGCTCACCTAGCTCATGTAAGGCCAAGGGCTCAAGCATGCACACCCAACAAAAACACACAAAAAAGAAAACTACAGTGAATTGCAAAATTCATATAAATAGTAACATAAAAGTCGAGCAGTTCAATTAGTACATCATAGTCAGGATAGTTATAAGGAAGATAGTATCCCCCACCTTCCTATTTGATCTAAGGCTAAAAGTTACACAATTGTTTCCACAGGCACTGAAACAGCATTTGTCAAATCCTCAGACATTTTTGTTATAAGCATTCCATAAAACAGATTCCACAGTCAATTCTTTTAAATTTTAGTTTATTATTTGTATATGTGTAATTATGTATGATTATGTGGGTATAATTGTGTGTGATTATGTGTATATATAATTGTGTATGTATGGTTGTATGTTTATGATTATGTTCAAGCAGTGGTGTATGATTGTGTGCATGTATGATTGTATATTATGATTATGTGTGTATGAGTGTGCATGTAATTATGGTTGTGTATAATTGTGCATATATGGTTACGTATGCATATGATTGTATGCATATATATATATATATATATAGTATATATGATTGTGTGTGTATGTAACTATATATGGTGGATATGGGTTACGATGTACATGTGAGAGTGTTGGGCACATGTACCAAGATGTCAGATGACAACTTTTAGGAGTTAGTTCTCTCCTTTCACAGTGGATTGAATGAGTGAACAAGGTCATGAGCTCATGGCAAGTGCTTCTACCCACTAAATCACCTCACCAGCCCTCCACAGACACTTCTTCTTTTTCTATTATTATTATGTGTTTTAATTTTATACATCAGCCATGGGTTCCCCTGTCCTCCCCCCCCCCCCCCCACCTCCACCTTCCTCCTAGCCCCTCCCCTCCATTCCCATGTCCTCCAGGATCAAGGCACCCCTGGGGATTCATTTAAACCTGGTGGATTCAGTACAGGCAGGTCCAGTCCCCTCCTTCTAGGCTGAGCATGTGTCCCTGTGTAAGCCCAAGGTTCCAAACAGCCAGCTCATGCACCAAGGACAGGTCCCAGTCCCACAGCCTGGGAGCCTCCCAAACAGATCAAGCTATTCAATTGTCTCACTTATCCAGAGGGCCTGATCCAACTGGGGGCTCCACAGCCGTTGGTTCATAATTCATGTGCTTCCATTCGATTGGCTATTTGTCCCTGTGCTTTTTCCAATCTTGGATTCAACAATTCACGCTCTTGTAGTCCCTCCTCCTTCTCGACAGTTGGACACCTGGAGCGCCACCTGGGGCCTGGCTGAGGATCTCTACATTCACTTCCATCAGTTATTGGATGAGAGTTCCAAGACGACTGCTAGGGTGTTTAGTCATCTGATCACCGACTAGGTCAGATCAGGCCCTCCCTCGACCACTGCCAGCAGTCTACAGAGGATATATCATTGTGGATTTCTGGGGACCTCTCAAGCACTCTGCCTATTCCTGTTCTCATGTGGTCTTCATTTATCATGGTCTGTTATTCCTCATTCTCCCTTTTCTGTTCTTGATCCACCTGGGATCTCCTGCTCCCCTAAGCTTTCTTTCCCTCAAATATTGCCCTTCATTACTCCCACTGTCGTCTAGGTTGTTCATGTAGATCTCATCCATTTCTCTGTCATTGGGTGATCCTTGGGTCTTTCCTAGGGTCCTGTTTTCTAGATAGCCTCCCTGGAGTTGTGTAGCAGTCTAGTCATCTTTGTTTTACATCTAGTATCCTCCTATGAGTGAGTACATACCATGTTTGTCCTTCTGAGTCTGGGTTACCTCACTCAGGATGATTTTTTCTAGATCCATCCATTTGCCTGCAAACCTCATGATGTCATTGTTTTTCTCTGCTGAGTAGTACTCCATTGTGTATATGTACCATATTTTCTTTATCCATTCTTCAGTTGAAGGGCATCTAGGTTGTTTCCAGGTTCTGGCTATTACAAACAATGCTGATATGAGCAAATGCCCTTGTGGTATGATTGAGCATTCCTTGGGTATATGCCCAAGAGTGCTACAGCTGGGTCTTGGGGGAGATGGATTCCCAACTTTCTAAGGAAGCGCCATATTGATTTCCAAAGTGGCTGTACAAGCTTGCATTCCCACCAGCAGTGGAGGAGAGTTTCCCTTGCTCCACATCCTCTCCAGCATAAGCTGTCTTCTGTGTTTTTGATCTTAGCCACTCTGATAGGTGTAAGGTGGTATCTCAGAGTCATTTTGATTTGCATTTCCCAGATAATTAGGGATGTTGAGCAATTCCTTAAATGTCCTTCAGCCATTTGAACTTCCTCTGTGGAGAATTCTCTGTTTAGTACTATAGCCCATTTCTTAATTGGACTGTTGGACATTTTGATGTCTAATTTCTTGAGTTCTTTATATATTCTGGATATCAGCCCTCTGTCAGATGTGGGGTTGGTGAAGACCTTTTCCTATTCTGTAGGCTGTCGCTTTGTCTTATTGACCGTGTCCTTTGCTCTACAAAAGCTTCTCAGTTTCAACAGTTCCCATTGATTGATTGTTTCTCTCAGTGTCTGTGCTACTGGTGTTATATTTAGAAAGTGATCTCCGGTGCCAATGCGTTCAAGAGTACTTCCTACTTTCTCTTCTATCAGGTTCAGAGTAACTGGATTTATGTTGAGGACTTTGATCCACTTGGACTTAAGTTTTGTGCATGGTGACAGATATGGATCTATTTGCAGCCTTCTACACACTGACATCCCGGTTATGCCAGCACCATTTGTTGAAGATGCTTTCTTTTTTCCGTTGTACATTTTTGGCTACTTTGTCAAAAATTGTATGTTCATAGGTGTGTGGGTTAATGTCAGGGTCTTCAATTCGATTCCATTGGTCCACATGTCGGTTTTTATACCAGTACCAAGCTGTTTTTTATTATGGTAGCTCTATAGTAGAGCTTGAGGTCGGGGATTGTGATGCCTCCAGAGGTTGTTTTATTGTACGGGATTCTTTTGGCTATCCTGGGTTTTTTGTTTTTCCATATGAAGTTGAGTATTATTCTTTCCAGATCTGTGAAGAATAGTGTTGGTAATTTGATGGGAACTGCATTGAATCTGTAGATTGCTTTTGGTAAGATCGCCATTTTTACTATGTTAATCCTGCCTATCCATGAGCATGGGAGATCTTTCCATTTTCTGACATCTTCTTCAATTTCTTTTTTCAGGGACTTAAAGTTCTTGTCATATAGGTCCTTCACATGCTTAGTTAGAATAACCCCAAGGTATTTTATATCATTTGTGGCTATTGTAAAGGGTGATGTATCTCTGATTTCCTTCGCAGCCTGTTTGTCTATTGTATATAGGAGGGCTACTGATTTTTTTCAAGTTGATCTTGTATCCTGCTATGTTGCTGAAGGTGTTTATATGCTGTGTCAGCTCCTTGGTTGAATTTTTGGGGTCACTCATGTATACTATCATGTCATCTGCAAATAGGGAGAGCTTGACTTCTTCCTTTCTAATTTGTATCCCCTTAATCTCTTTGTGTTGTCTTATAGCTCTGGCTAGAATTTCAAGTACTATATTGAATAAGTATGGGGAGAGGGGACAGCCTTGCCTTGTTCCTGATTTTAGTGGTATTGCTTTGAGCTTCTCTCCATTTAATTTGATGTTGGCTGTTGCTTGCTGTAGATTGCCTTTGTTATGTTTAGGTATGTTCCCTGTATTCCTGATCACTCCAAGACCTTTATCATGAAGGGGTGTTGGATTTTGTCAAATGCCTTTTCTATATCTAGTGAGATGATCATGTGATTTTTTTCTTTGAGTTTGTTTATATGGTGTATTACATTGACAGACTTTCGTATGATGAACCACCATTGCATGCCTGGGATGAAGCCTACTTGATCATGATGGATAATTGTTTTGATGTGTTCTTGGAGTCTGTTCGCCAGAATTTTATTGAGTATTTTTGCATCCATGTTCATGAGGGAGATCGGTCTGTAGTTCTCTTTCTTTGTTGCATCTTTGTTTGGTTTAGGAATCAGGGTAATTGTAGCCTCATAGAAGGAGTTTGGTAATATACCTTCTGCTTCTATTGTGTGGAACAATTTAAAGAGTATTGGTATTAAGTCTTCTTTGGAGATCTGATAGAATTCTGCAGTGAAACCATCTGGTCCAGGCCTTTTTTTGGTTGGGAGACTTTTAATGACTGATTCTATTTCCTTAGGGGTTATTGGACTATTTAAAAGGTTTATCTGGTCTTGATTTAACTTAGGTATGTGGTACCTATCCAGAAAACTATCCATTTCTTTTAGATTTTCCAGTTTTGTGGAGTAGAGGTTTTTGAAGTATGACCAGATGATTCTCTGGATTTCCTCATTGTCTGTTGTTATGTACCCCTTTTCATTTCTGATTTTGTTAATTTGAATGCTTTCTCTCTGTCTTTTGGTTAGTTTGGATAAGGGCTTGTCTATCTTGTTGATATTCTCAAAGAACCAACTCTTTGTTTCATTAATCCTTTGTATTGTTCTCTTTATTTCTATTTTATTGATTTCAGCTCTCAATTTGATAATTTCCTGGCGTCTGTTCCTCCTAGGAGATTTTGCTTCTTTCTGTTCAAGGGCTTTCAGGTGTGCTCTCAAGTCACTAGCGTGAGATTTCTCCAGCTTCTTTATGTGGGCATTCAGTGCTATGAATTTCTCTCTTAGCACTGCTTTCATAGTGTCCCATAAGTTTGGGTATGTGGTGTATTCATTTTCATTGATCTCTAGGAAGTCTTTAATTTCTTTCTTTATTTCTTCCTTAACCCATTGGTGACTCAGTTGAGCATTATTCAGTTTCCATGAGATTGTAGGATTTCTGTAGTTTTTTCTGTTGTTGAAATCTAACTTTAAACCATGGTGGTCTGATAGAACACAGGAGGTGATTCCAGTTGTTTTGTATCTGTTGAGATTTGCTTTGTGGCCAAGTATGTGGTCGATTTTAGAGAAGGTTCCATGGGGTGCTGAGAAGAAGGTATATTCTTTTTTGTTTGGGTGGAATGTTCTGTAGATATCGATTAAGTCCATTTGAGCCATAACATCAGTTCAGTCCATTATGTCTCTGTTAAGTTTCAATTTGGCCGATCTGTCCATAGGTGAAAGTGGGGTGTTGAAGTCTCCCACTATTAATGTGTGGGGTTTTATATGTGATTTAAGCTTTAGTAATGTTTCTTTTACATATGTGGGTGCCCTTGTGTTTGGGGCATAAATGTTCAGAATTGAGACTTCATCTTGGTGGATCTTTCCTGCGATGAGTATGTAATGTCCTTCATCATCTCTTTTGATTGATTTTAGTTTGAAGTCTATTTTGCTGGATATAAGGATGGCTACACCAGCTTGCTTCTTAAGACCATTTGATTAGAAAGTCTTTTCCCAGCCTTTTATTCTTAGGAGGTGTCTGTCTTTGAATTTGAGGTGTGTTTCTTGTATGCAGCAGAAAGATGGGTCCTGTTTTTGTATCCATTCTGTTAGTCTGTGTCTTTTTATAGGTAATTTAAGTCCATTGATATTAAGGGATATTAATGACCAGTGATTGTTCGTTCCTGTTGTTATTTTTATTTTTTTGGTGGTAGTGTGTGTACACTTCTCTTCTTTGGGGTTTACTGCTATGGTGTTATTTATTGCCTGTGTTTTCATGGGTGTATCTGCCTTCCTTAGCTTGGAATTTTCCTTCTAGTGCTTTCTGTAGGGCTGGGTTTGTGGATAAGTATTGTTTAAATCTGGTTTTGTCTTGGAAGGTCTTGTTCACTCCATCTATGATGATTGAAAGTTTTGCTGGGTATATTAGTCTAGGCTGGCATCCATGGTCTCTTAGTGTCTGCATTATATCTGTCCAGGTCCTTCTGGTTTTCAAAGTCTCCATTGAGAAATCAGGTGTTATTCTGATGGGTTTGCCTTCATAAGTCACTTGGCCTTTTTCCTTTGCTGCCCTTAATATTCTTTCTTTATTCTGTACGTTTAGTTGTTTAATTATTATGTGGCAAGGGGACTTTTTTTTGGGGGGGGTCTAGTCTGTTTGATAGGCTTCTTGTATCTTCATAGGCATTTCCTTCTTTAAGTTGGAAAGGTTTTTTTCTATGATCTTGTTAAATATATTTTCTGTGCCTTTGAGTTGGTATTCTTCTCCTTCCTCTATCCCTATTATTTGTAGGTTTGGTCTTTTCATGGTGTCCCAAATTTCTTGGACATTTTGGGCCATGACTTTGTTGGTTTTAGTGTTTTCTTTGACTGATGAATCTATTTCTTCTACCGTATCTTCAACACCAGAGATCCTCTCTTCCATCTCTTGCATTCTGTTGGTTATACTTGCCTCTGAAGTTCCTGTTTGTTTACTCAGATTTTCTATTTCCAGCATTCCTTCTGCTAGTGTCTTCTTCATTTTTTCTATTTCCCTCTTCAGGTCTTGGACTGTTTGCCTTGTTTTTTCATGATTTTCTTTCAGGGACTTATTGTTTTCTTCTGCTTTAATTGTCCTTTCCTCTAGTTTTTTATAGCGTTCTTCCCATTTTTTGTTTGTCTGTTCCTCCACTTTATTTTTGATTTCTTCTATATAAGGCTCTAGCCTCTTCATGATGTCATTTATAAGGTTGTTTTCTTCTTCTTCTTCTTCTTCTTCTTCTTCTTCTTCTTCTTCTTCTTCTTCTTCTTCTCATTCTGTGATGTTCAGGTCTAGCTGTTGGAGAAGGGCTAGGTTCTGGTGATGCTGTATTGCTCTTTATTTTGTTGTATGTACTTTGCCTTGACGTCTGCCCATCTCCTCTTGGGTTCGTTCTTGGTCTTATCAGTGTACTTGGTCCAGAGAGAGCTGACAGATTTAGGGAGTCTCTCTCTGGGCCAGATGGAAGCTCTGGGCCAGATGGGAGCGCTGATCCAGATGAGAATGCTGGCCAGATAGGAGCTGGGGGGCTGGACTCTGAGTCTTGGGAAGTCCCTGGGGGTCTCCTTATTTTGTCCAGATCGGAGCTCCTCTGGTCTCTTGTCCAGATGGGAGTTCCTCTGGTCTCTGGTCCAGATAGGAGTTCCAGGGCAGGATGGAAGCTGGGGGCTGGTCTCTGAGTCTCAGGAAGTGGCTGGGGTCTCCGGCAGATGGATGTGGGGGCAGGGTGTGGAGACTGCAGGGTCTGCCTGCAGTCTTGGAAAAAGGGTGCCTTCCCACAAGGTCCGCCAATTGACCAGAAACTGGGGCCAAGTTGGGCAGTTCCTCCTGGGATGGCCTGTGTCCAACAGTGGGACCCAGGGGCAGTTGCCTCTCTGGCTATAACCCCAGGCACTCACCTCTGTTCCAGATCCACAGACACTTCTTAAACATGATTTAAAGCCATATGCACACATGCACACTGCAGCCCCAAATCTACCATGCCCTTTAGTGGAAAAACACTAGGAGCATCATGAAGTCATGAAAACCAATAATTCCACAGTCACCGCTGGGCTCACTCCTGCTGCAGCAGGCAGCATGCAGGAATGCCTCCCTGTCCACAGAACAACTTTCCAGTCAACTGCTTTACCCCTCAGGTGACTAATTTTACTACACCAGTGAGATTGGGGTGGGTCACTAAGGAAGCTGACACATACCTATTATCCCAAGTTTAGCAGCAAACATCAGAGACACTCCGATAGGAAAACCAAACCCGTAGTAACCAATGGCATTCAGGATAGCGCCTATTTTTTGTTTCCCGGTACCTCTCAGGACCCCGCCACAGGTGCCCTGTGGGGAGAAAGCCAACAGTAAGAAAAGCTGAACAACAATGACCTTAAGTCATGCCACAGACAACAGTTGTCCATACTAAGAATAAGCCTCCAGAGACGGCTCTGGAATGTAGCCAAAGGGTCTTTAAACATCCACAGGTCCACAGAAGACCAGCCTAAGAGAGACCTTCTAGTGGTCAGTTAGCTCACCACTACCCAACCTGCCTGGACATATCCAGCAGTCACCATGCTGTTTGGCCAGTACATTACTCTAGACACTCAGATGAGAGCCAGGCAAGGACCCTTGACAGACACGCAAACATTAAATCAGACATGCAATTTGCAGATAAATAAGCTGGGAATGTTTTCCACACATATCAGAGTAAAATCACTGAATACTTACCGCAAGCGCATCAAACAGATGAAATGGAGCAAAAATGGGCATCACTTGGCTCACAAGGGAAATTATGTCCCTGTTCAGGAGGAGGACAGTAGTCAGTGACTTAGACACATCTGGGTCAATAAGATGGCTCTGCGGACAAAGGTGCTTTTGGCTAAGCCTGATGACCTGAGTTCCATCCCCAGGATTCACATGGTAAAAGGAGAATCAACACCGTAAGTTGCCGGCTGACTGTAACACGAATCTTAAAAAGACTTACTAAAAGAAACAAACCTGGGAGCCAGGTATGGGGTGAACGCTGAAAGATCAGAGAACAGAACAAGCCACAGCTACCTCACCTGGCCAATTCCTCAGCTGATCCTGTTTCTTCAGACTGGAAGCCTCTGTGTCTTCATCTAAATGGATCTCAAAAGCCTAAAAGCTTAACCAGCTCTAGTTCCTGGTTTTCACGCCTTATATACCTTTTTGCTTTCTACCATCATTTCCTGGGATTAAAGGCATGAGTCACCATGCCTGGCTGTTTCCAGTGTGGCTTTGGACTCACAGAGATCCGGATGGATTTCTGCCTTCAGAATGCTAGGATTAAAGGCATGTGTGCCACCATTTTCTGACCTCTATGTCCATCTAGTGGCTGTTCTGTCCTCTGACCCCAGATAGTTTATTAGGATGCACAGTATATTGGGGACACAATATATCACCACAGCTGACCTCCCCACATGTACTATGTACTATGGCATGCACATGTCCATGCATACACACTAATATTTTTTTAAATCACAAGCCTAACAATTTAGTGCAAACATTACATTTTAAGTATATGATAAAATCATACTAATTCAAATTTTATTAATATATAGTTTCTGACACTATAGAGGATTTTTTCTTCTTTTAAAAAGATATTTATTTTGAGACAGAGTCTCACTAAGTTGTACAAGGCAAGCTGGCCTTGAACTTGTGATCTTCCTGTCCCTGCTTCCTGAATAACTGCAATTAGAGGTCTATTCCACCAGGCCAGGCTGATAATGGTTTACTCAATAGACAATTTCTTATATATAAATAATTATGTAATTATTGTTACAGAAAACACAATAAAAGTATAAGATTGAGTCTATGACTTTTGCAAACATGGCCTCAAATGAGGGGATGGCCACCATCCCTATAAGGTGTGCTGTACTGTAAGGTGCCTGTCTGGGGATGAGACTAGCCCATATGCTTTCTTCTGTTTCTAAGAGCAAAACTGTACTCAGGTCTGATGAATGGCGTGGGTACTGGAAGTGTGGGATGATTTGCACAGGCTGGCATCATTCACCCTTATTTCTCATCTGTGCCTGCCTCTCCTTCCTGGATGCGCTACAAGCCTTCCTGTGAAGTGAAGGGCAATGCCCCCTCATAACCAGAAGAATGCAGTGAAGAAATCATAGAAGCAAAGACAGTTCTTGGACGTCCATTTACTTGTCATTGGTGAATATGTAGGCAACCACGTCCTTCAAAGCCGCCAGCAGAATTCCCACCAGGAGCGCACAGACACCTGGGAAATACAGAAGGAGTCACAGGAAACCACAGTTCTCCTGAATGTGACAAAGCTTCCCATGGGAGATTTGCATTAGTCATCTGAGAAACGTAAAGATGCAGCTGGGTAAAAGGACACGCTCCTGCAGACCCAGCTACGTGGGAAGTTGAGGCAGAAGGATTGCTTAAATTTGTCACCTGGGCATTCAAAACCAGCCTGGGCAACATGGTGAGACCCTGTCACAAGATCAGTGCTACAGTGTAAATAGTAATTCTTTTTCACTCTATAAGAAAAAGCCAACTAAGATCTGCTGTCTTAGATTCCTTCTAATGGAGTCTGTTCCCCAGAGTAGAACCCTCAGGAACATGAGGATTATATTTTGAATGTTTTTGTCCCTCTGGTATTCAGGGTGAAATTTCACTCCCAATGCAGAAGCAGGGTGACTGGACCACAAGGGCCACGCTGCCAGGCATGTGGGGGAGGGGTTGTTCTAAAAGGGCCTGACTGGGGACCACTTCCTTCTCTTCCATCACAAGAGTTCACATGGTTCCTCCCTTCAAGACAATTCAACATGAAGCAGATCTTGGAAACTGAGAGCTGACTTCACCAGATGACCAGACCTGGTGGAACCTAGATCCAGGGCTTGATCAGCCCTAAAAGCTGTGAGAAATAAGCTTTGCCCTTATCAAATTTACCATCTCATATATTCTGCTGTAGAAGCACAAACGGGCTCAGACATTACACCAAATTCAGTATGGACGCCACAGATATTGCTCACCAGCACACAGAAGAACCGTGGTACAGGAACATCGGGCCTGCTCAGCATTCCCTGCCCCCAGGGCATTGCCCACTCGGACACTGGCAGCCACACCGAAGCCAAAGGGCACCTGGGAGTGAGCAGTCATAGAGTCCTGAATGTTAAAGCAGCAGGGTCCAGCCATGTGGAGACCAGACAGACTTTACAGTCCAGGTTCTGGAGAGGGCTCTGACTACATCCGAGCCATGTGACTAGAAACAGATGGCTTAACCGCCTTGAAACCCGATTTCTCCACTAGTAAGTGGTACAGTGCCCCCCACAGAGCCTGAATCCAAGCAAGCCAGCACAGAGCTGGATTTGGTGGGGATAGGAGATCTGATCCCTCACACTCACGTCCAAGTCCCAACAATAACTCCACACTGGTTAACTGAATACACCAGGCAACCTGCTGTTTGATGCACAGGGTCTCATTCAGTCCTCGCTTGGAGTGTGTAGCTACATGGCTACATTTCCCTCCCATTTGTAAACCAAAAAAGTGAAATGCAGAAAAGTTAGGTAAGGAGCCCAGGCCACACAAAGGGGAGAAAGAGACAATCAGGACCCAACTCTCCCTCCCTCCCTCCTCCCCTCCACTGTTTAACGTAGTGACAATGGCCCATAGGACTTATACAGAGAAAGTCACTCATGTTCTTACCATGTAGGCAACAGAAGCCAGTTCATAGATGACAGCCTGGGCTCCCAGCTCTGTCACATTAACAAGGCCTGAAACAGCAACTCAGACAATACAAGTCAAATAGTGCACTAGAGGAACCATTTCTTTGTGAAACTAGAACACATATGTATTTGTATGTAGAGGTGCGTGCGTGTGTGTTAGTGTGTGTGTGTGTGTGTGTGTGTGTGTGTGTGTGTGTGTGTGTGTGTGTTACAGGATGCAATTGTACTATGTCCCCAGCTTCTGGCCCATGTTTTCATTTTAAAGAAGTCAAGAATAGGCCAGATGCAAAAATCCTAGCCATCTCTTCTTGTAAGTTTTGTAGGGGGTAAGATGAGGTTCGTGGGGTTTCAGGTGTCTCTGGAGTCACATGGGAAGAAGGGAGGCAGGACAACATGCTCAGCTTTGGGGATAACTGAAGCATGTCCACAGAACCTCACCATTACTGTCTGACTACGAACATTTCCAGAAATAAGAGCAGACTAATTAAAACTCCAGCAGAAGCACGGGTCACAGCTGGCATGGAGCCACACTCCGCTGGAAGCCTGGCCAAGCTAGCAAGGTGGTCAGAGAGTCAAGACACCTGAGTTCCCATTCCATGAGCCTCCCTTTCCCTGTTCACAAAACACAGGGCATAACAGAGGGAAAGCCATGCCGCTGCATGTGCTGACAGCTGGCTGAGGGTTCGTGCCTGCATTGCAAGCCCCTAAAGGACCCCACAAGACACCAGAGATAGAAGCAGAACTTCCACTCTGGGAAACTACCACTCTGAACTGTAACTACCCAGGCTGTGTGCAGGCTCCCCTGGGTGTGGACCAACCTGCGAGGAAGGTCCCAATCTCGAAGGTCCACCACTCGATGCACACCATGAACATACTGGGGATGGCCAGGCGGGTATAGGAGCTCCACTCCTGAAAGCACTCCCTTGTCCAACCTGGAGAACAGGCAAGAAGGCGTCTGCTGTACCCACTGTACAACAGCCACCACCTCTCACACAGAGGCAGGGACAGAGTGTCAGGGAAGGCCACAGCTTGGGAAGGAAGGGACCAAACTGGCAATGTGAGGAGCTGTCTCCACAACCAAATATATAAACAAGCACCCACGATGAGCTACCAGCTGGTGCTAACCATTAGACTATCAACAGCACCCTTCACCCACAACAAAGAAAAGCAGAAAATAATAAAGATTGATAGGTACAGAGAAATAGAAACCCTTGTGTGCTGTTATTAAGAACATTTTTTTTTAAAAAGGAGATCCCTCTAGAAATCAATGATGTAATAACTGCATGATTCAGCAGTTTTGCCTCTGGGTATAGAACCAAAAGTTAAATGAGATTTAAGGCAGAAGAGCAGTTTGTATGGCCCTGTTCACACCATCATTACACCACAGCCCAAGTGCGCTGGATAGTTTTATGACACAAGCTAAAGTCATCTGAGAGGAGAGAACCTCAATTAAGAAAACACCTCCAGAAGATCTGGTTGTAGGTAGGCGTTTTCTTAATTAGTGATTGATGGGAGAGGGCTCAGGGAGGGCCCAGCCCATTGTGGGTGGGGCCATCCCTGGGCTGATGGTCCTGGGTTCTGTAAGAAAGCAGGCGGAGCAAGCCATAAAGAGCAATCCAGTAAGCAGCACCACTCCATGGCCTCTGCATGAGCTCCTGCCTTGAGTTCCTGTCCTGGCTTCCTTTGATGATGAGCGGTGGTGTGGAAGTGTGAGCCAGATAAACCCTGTTCTCCCCAAAGTGCTTTTTCTTTATAGTGTTTCATGGCAGCAATAGAGACCCCGACTAAGACACCAAGCAAGCCAAATCATCTTCAACATTAAGTGGAAAACCAAAATGTTCATACAAACAATGTAAGATCCTCTCACAAAGGAAGGAAGTCCTCCAGATATAAGCAAGTTACAAAAAACGACCCATATTGTGAAGGCCCAATGCCAGGAGGAATTGACAGTGACCAGGGTGATAGAAACGGGTAGGCTGGTCAGTGTGGGCTACAAGTTGGGAGGGAAGGCCAGGGAGCTGCTGCATAATGGATACAGCCTTTCAACTCTGTAAGATGAAAGGTTTTAAAGTCTGGAGCTGCTCTGGTTTGAGTGTGTACCCCAAGCTCATACGCTAGAAACATAACCCCCCAGTCATAGAGTATATGGGGCTTTTGAGAGGGGATTGGGGCATGAGGGTGGAGTCTTGGTGGATAAATGTACTAGGAGGTTAGTGGGTTGCTGTGCAGTTCAGAGAGCAGTTCTGTTATGGAAATGAGCTCTTTCTGACACAGTCGTCCCATGTCTTCCTGTGAGGCTCACTCTAGCATGTTACAGTTCGTGAAGAGGCCCCATTGCTGGCACCAACACTAGAACCATGGCTCTGGTACCAACGCTGGAACCAGGAGCTCAAAGAGAAATAACTGACAGCATGGCACCTGCTGTTCTAATATCTGAGAGTCTGAGGCAGGAGAATAGTGAGTTTGGGGCCAGCCTGGGATGTTTAGTGAGCACAAGACCAGCATATGTTAATTAAACTCAGAATTTAAAAAAAAAAAAAAAAAAGAACCAAAACCAAAGTCCCCAACTTAATTTTCATTATAACCACCCATTCTGCAATATAAAGTTGCAGCAAAAGTAACTTATAAATCAAATGGTGGTGATGATTGCAAAAGAGCACAGATGTGCTCCCCACCACTTAGTGCGGTGGACTTAGTGTGGCTAACAGTGGTCAGAGTGCTCAGTCTGATGTGATGTGTATTTTACCTTCAACAAACAGTGCTCTCACGTTAGCTCATTTCTACTCTAGAAGCGCAGTAGCAGCCACGGGCTGTGTGAGACTGACTAGATGTGGTGGCATTCCAGTACAAATAGGCCATGAGCCACAACCTCTATGCTAAATAAAAGGATATTAATAAAAAGAAATCTAAACTACAGTGTCATTGGGAAAGTAAAAATGTATAGACAAGGACACATGTCTGGGCAGACAGTGCAGGCCTCCCCAGATGAGGGGCAGGGGCAGACACGGGCATGCTGAGAAGTTCAGGTGGCAGGAGGGGTGGCTTGGGAAATGGAAGTTATGTGGCTGGTATCCCCACTCTCAGATGCTGGGAGGCAAGCACCTCACCAGAGAATACCTTTGGAGCATGATAGCCCCGAGCCTGAAGCCATCAGGAGTGACAACTCTGCAGCTCCAACAGTGTACCTGATGTCCACATCCTCATCCCTCCAGCAGAGGCTTTAATGAGTGTGTCTTCAAAACATGGAGACAGGTTCTCTCACACACATCCCAATGCTGCTTTGCCTCTCATTCCCAGTGACTCAAGAGGCACCCCTGCAGAGCACATTGGCCTCCCCGAGATGTATGAACTGAGGAGTTGTGGCATAGGAGAACCTGCCTGGCCCACAGACTGAAAAGCTAACAGAAGCTCCTGGTACATAAAGAAAGGAAGTTCCTAAAAAGAAGAAAGAGGTAGTGGACACTGACACTTGACCAGTTCAGCCCAGCGTCAACCTAATCGGCAGCGAAGATACAAGAACATCTGACTCCAGCACCTGGAGGCCTTAGTTTTAAAGTTTAGTGTATTTCTATATCTTGTTTGGTTTGGTATTGTTACATTTACCCTCAAAAGTAGGCTAATCACTAAAATCATCCTCAAATACAGACAAGAAATAAAAAAAAAAGATGCACAAATAACACAGAGTACATGAGGTTTTACAGTTATATATATATATATATATATATATATATTTATATGAGACACACACACACACACACACACACACACACACATATATATGTCTATATATATGGAAGATTTATTAGAATGGCTTACAGTCTGTGGTCCAGCTAATCCAAAAATGGCTGTCTACCAATGGAAGGTCCAAGAATCTAGTAGTGGTTCAGTCTATGAGGCTGGATGTTTCAGCTTATCTTTAATACATGACAGAATCCCAAAGAAATAGGCTCTACTGAATTGAAAGGATTGACTTTGCTAGAGAGAGTGAGAAAAAACAGGCAAAGAGAGCAAGCTTCCTTCTTCCATGTCCTTTGTATAGGCTGCCAGCAGAAGGTGTGACCCAGAGTAAAGGTGGGTCTTCCCACCTCAAAAGATCTAGATGAAAAGTGGATTTCCCCTGCTAAAAAGATCAGAATTAAAAGTGGGTCCTCCCACTTCAAATAATTTAATTAAATTAATTAGTAATTTAATTAAGAAAAATACCTCATAGGTGTACCCAGCCACTTGGGTTTTAGTTAATTCTATATGTAGTCATGTTGACAACCAGGAACAGCCATCACACACTTCCAAATAATCACTACTCTTAGGTAACATCCAAGGCTATAGAAATGGTTGAAACACCAGATAAAGAATTCAGAAGTCTATTAGTAAAAAACAATAATGATTTCAAAGAAGAAAGCAAACAGATTTATGAAGTGAGGGGACAAATTCTATATATGGACAAGAAAGTCAGCTACATAGAAGAGAAAGCCAATGACACAGATGAGAAATTCAGGGAAGAAATTTAAAGTTCGAAAATAAAAATTCAAGAAGGAACATTAGGAGTAAAAATGCCACTTAATCGAGTGAAAAACACAATTTCAAAATCACCAATAGAGCAGGTCAAGCTCTATCAGGGGTGAAAGATGAGGTCAAGGGAAGGGTTGATCATCAGCTCGATGAAATCCAGCAAGGCCTGAGAGATGGGCCTCTGGGCATGCCTGTGGAGGTTATTTTGGTTATGTTGAGTTGGGAAGACCAACTGTGGGTGGTGACTCTCCCAGTCTTTGATGCTGGAGTGTATAAAATGGAGAGTGAGCTGCACAGCATCGTGGCTCATTCATTACTCACTGAGTGTGGAGCTGATGTGCCCTGCTGCCCCAAGCTCCTTCCAGTTCTCCACCATAACAAGCTGTGTTCTTGAACTGTGAACCAGAATAAACCCTTCCTCCCACACGCTGCTTTCCTCAAGGTACTTTATCACAGCAATGGGAAAGAAATGAGACTGATCAACATTTAAAGAGCACGAGCCTAACTTCCAAGGATTCCGTGACCTAAGTGATCAAGCCCAAAAGTCTGTGGGAAAGAAAATGAGTGAAAATTAAAGGCACAAAGCTGGGCAGGTGGCTCCGCAGTTAAGGTGTGTGCCATGCAGATAAGGGAACCAAAATGCAGATCCCCAGAACTCATGGAAATGCCAGGTGGGTGTCAGAAGACAGAAACAAGTAATCCTTGCTGCAAGCTGACTGGGAAGACAGTGCTGGCTAGTTTTATGCCCCTTGACACAAGCTAGAGTCATCTTAGAGAAGGTAGCCTCAATTGAGAAAATATCTTCTTAAGATCAGGCTCTAGGGGGCTGGAGAGTTGGTTTAGTGGTTAAGAGCACTGGCTGTTCTTCCAGAGGACCTGAGTTCAGTTCTCACATGGCAACTCACAGCTATCTGTAACTCCAGTTCCAGAGGATCCAACATCCTCACACAGACATACATGCAGCCAAAACACCAGTATGCATGAAATAAAAATTTTAAAAATAATAATAAAAGAAAGATTGGGCTTTAGGCAAGCCTGAAGTGCATTTTCTTAATTTATGATTCATGGGGAAAGGCCCAACCCATTGTGGGTGAGGCCACCCCTGGACTGGCCCACCAAATAACAGTAAAGAACATGGCCCAAATACTTTGACCAAATTAAGTAAGCCTTATTTTCTGACAGAGCTATCTCCCTAAAGTGGAGTTTGAGAAAATAGCTTCAAACACAGGAGGTGGGGTTTATATTAGCCCCCAAACTTCAGGCTGGTGTTCTTCAAGGGGTTTGGTTACATGGGAACTTAGCAGAACATTTCAAAATTATTTGGCAGAACATCTTACTAGGGTGGAGGTTAGGATATAGGGTGTGGAAAATGTCAAATTCCAGAAAATGGGTCAAGACATGGTCAAACCCAAGGTTAACAGAAAACAGGAATGAACTAATTTTGACCTTGTAACAAGATGGCTTTTAATCTTAAAATGGAGTCAGGCTCATTTATCACTGGTGGCCCTGGGTTTTATAAGAGAAAGCAGGCTGAGCAAGCCATGGGGAGCAAGCCAGTAAGCAGCACTCTCCCATGGCTTCTGCATCAGCCCCTGTCTCCAGGGTCCTGCACTGTTTGAGTTCCTGCCCTGACTTCCTTTGATGATGAACTCTGATGTGGAAGAACAAGCTGAATAAACTCTTTTCTCTCTAATTTGCTTTGGTCATGGTGTTTCATCACAGCAATAGCAACCTATCTAGGACAAAGCCTAAACCATAGAAACAAGCCCCAAGTGCAAGAGACCCTGCCTCAAAGGAATAAGACGCAAGAGTGACCAAGGAAGATTCTCTACATCATCTTGGGCTTCATAAACACACACTGTGCCCAAGCACATATGAATACACAGACATGCACACACCACATATACAAACACATGAAAAAGGGAAAAAAGGCACAGAAAATCTATTCAATAACGTTACAGTAGAAAATGTCCCAAATGTAAGCAAAGAGGTAGCCATTCAAGAGCAAAAATACATTTAGAAGCCCAAACAGAAGAAATCTTAAAGTCTGTAAGGAAAAAAAAAAGCCTCCTTGCAAAGGCAATCCCAACAGAATAACATCTAACTCTCAGTAAAAATCCTAAGTCAGTAAAGTAGAATGATTTTATACAGAGACAGAGACAGAGACAGAGAGAGATACAGAGAGACAAAGACAGAAACAGAGAGGTGGGAGAGGAGAATGAGAGAGAGAGAGACACATGAGAAAGTAACTACCCATCAATTAAGCTTACTACATACAGCAAGGATATCTTTTAAAACCAAACTGAAGTGGGGCTGAGGCTGAGGCTTAGCTGGTAAAGTGCTTGCCTAGAATTCAAGCTTCAGCCCCCAGAATCACATAAACAAGGCATTGTGGCACTTGCCTATGATCCCTGCAATCAGGAGGTGGAGGGGGGCAAGGAGAATCAGAAAATCAAAACTTCCTAGGATACATGAGACTTTCTATTTCAAATAAATGAATAGAGAAATAAAGCTATTTTGGGGGGAGCACGGAGTAAAGCAATTCATGACCACTGCCAACACTGTAGAAGATACTTAGAGGAATCTCACACACAAAAGAGAAAGAAAGGCAATCTCAATCATGAGACCACAGGGAAAAAACTCAATGAACAGATAAACAGAGAAGAATTGGGAAATAATCATGTCCCATTCAAAAAGGTATCCAGCCCCTAATATGAATACATGAATAAGATGATCATGAAAAAATAGAAAAGAATAAAATAAATAACCAGCCCTACCAAGAAAAAACCCTCTAAGCAATAGCTCTGAGTGTGAATGGTCTTGGCTCTTCAGTTAAAAGATATAGGGCAGTGGTTCTCAACCTTCCTAATGCTGTGATCCTTTAGTACAGTTCCTCATATTGTAGTGACCCACAACTATAAAGTTCTTTTCATTGGTACCTCATAACTGTAATTTTGCTACTGTCACGAATCATAATGTAAATATCTGTGCTTTCTGATGGTCTTAGGTGACCCCTGTGAAAGGGTCATTCGACCCCAAAAGGGGTTGTGGCACACAGGTTATGAGGACCACTGATACAGAGTATCTATCTGATTGGCTTAAAACCAACATTTAATTACTTGTTATCCACAAGAAGCACTCTTCACTGGTAAAGACACACTCACTCTAAGGGGAGGAAGAAATACACCAAGCAAACAGAAGCTGAGACAAGTGAAGGCAGCTGTGCTCAGATAGGGACTTCAAGCAGACACAGCTGCCAAGGAATGACCCATTAAGAGGATGTAATAACCATACCCACTTAACACTGGGGCCGCAATTACATGAACACCATAAAGGCACGCTGTGTAAACACTAGTCCAGATTCATTACTGTTGCGTGATTTCAATACTTTTCTCTCACAAACAGACTCAACCTGTGGGTCATACCATCAGAAAACACTTATTTCCAATGGTCTTAGGAAACTTCAACTATAAATTTATTTTCATTGCTACTTCATAATTGTAATTTTGCTACTGGGTGGCATCTCAGTTCCTAAGATCATCGGAAATATGTCAATATTAAGAGAAACAACAGAAAGTATATGAAGACCTGGAGACTGAATAGAATGTCATTGAAGAAATCAGGAAAGAAATTGTGAGATATGTGTCTGTGAGTGCAGGCATGCCACAACACATATGTGGAGGTCAAAGGGCAGCTTTCAGGAGTTAGTTCTCTCCATATGCCTGGGGTTCTGGGGCTCGAAATGGGGTAGTTGGGTTTGTGGGGAAGTGCTTTTACTTGCTGAACCATCTTGCCAGTCCATTCTTTCTACACCTTAAAAAAAATCCTGTAATTTCTCCTATCAACCTAAAATTAAAACACAGTTTCTCCTTTACCTTTTTCCTTTGCATTCCTCTCTGGTGCAAAGGAACAAATCTATTAGTACACAAAACACTGCCAGCCTCTTTGGAGACCCTAAAGTAAGTGGTACTTAACAGAAGGCTGTTACTCTGTTCTTACAAAGTGTTTACCTCTGGGTAGGAACCCTTTCTGCAGACATTTGCTGCAATATCTCTCCAGAGACAACTCAGGATAGAGTCTGGGAACACCAGCACTACAGAGGGACAGGAGAGTAAGACCACACTTTGGGTGCAAGACATAGAGAGATCACACTGGAACTGAGCTGTTAAAAATTCAAGATCATTTTCTTCATTTTGACTTGGAAAACAATCTGAAATGACTAAGAACTGTGACCAGACAAGAGGGAGTTAAGGCATGGTCTTTATGTTCAGCTGCAAGGCTGCAGAGCCGACTGAGAAGTTCTCTCAACTTTCACTTATCTGTGTCACCTTTTAAAAGTGAAATGGATGCAAACAAAAGGCTAGAAGAAAAGCTGGGTGAAGGGACCTAAGTGTGTTCTTATTTGAAGCACTTTTCACAGGTTCATTTTTGTTTTAAAACCTGAATACTTGTTGCCAGCAATGGAAGGTGTGTGTGTGTGTGTGTGTGTGTGTGTGTGTGTGTGTAAGAAAAAAGAGGAGGAGGAAGAGAGAGGGAGAGAGACTGGATCTTCACAGGTAGACTAAAATGCAAGCTCTGTACCTCCCCCTGTACAAAAATCTACTCAAAATGGCTAAAAGACATCCATGTAAGACCTGACACCAAGAAACCACTAGAGAAAAAGACTGAAAGAGGTCAGCTTAGACAAGGACTTCCTGCAAAGAACCCCAATGGCTCAAGAAAGAAGAGCAAGATTGGCAAATGGGATTGTATGAAACTGAAGAACCCCACACAGCAAAGGAAATGACTGCCAGAATGACAGGCTGTCTTTAAAGTGGAAGAAAAACATCTTTGCCTGCTATTCTTCTGATAGTAAACTAATATCCAGAATACATAAAGAAGACAAGAAGCTAAGAGCAATTAATCCAATCAACAGGAAAATGAATTGGGTAGTTCTCAAAGAAGAGCGTGGCCAGCAAATGTACAAAAAACTGGGATGACATCAGTTACCAGGGAAACACAAACCAAAACTCCAGAGAGATTTACCTCATGCCAATCAAATGGCTAGCATCAAGAAGACAGCAATTAATGACTGCCAGCGGGAACGCAAGGCGAAAGGAACTTTATATCTTGCTGGTGGAAATGCAAGTCAGTGTGGTGGGATCGCAAAATCTAAACACAGGAGGACATGATCTGGCTGTAGCACTCCTGGGCTATACTCAAAGGAAACAAAGTCAGGTTGCAACAGAGAGACCTGCACACTTATGATCATTGTGACATTATTCATGGGTCACAGGATGGGATCAGCATAAACGTCAGTCAACAGACAAAAGAATAAAGAAAATGTGGTACATATACACAGTGGAGTTTTGCTGGGAGCCATGTGACTTCTTCAGGGGACAAGGCTTGAGAATAGCATGAACAAGTTCTCCTTGTGGCGAGACCCTGGAGTGTCTGTCCCATTTGGGGCAAGGCTGATGGACAGGTCACTGTGTAACTCTGGGCACGATCCCAGGAGCATATTGCTACCTGCTCTCCTTGCTTTCTTTATACAAATCATGTTGCTGGCTGCCTCTAGTTTCACTTGCTTAAAGCTATGGAGGAAATAGCTACTGCATTAGGAAAACTTCCCCCTGATAGCTCTCCTCTGGGTGAACCAGAGGGGATGTTGTTAAAAAAAAAAAAAAACAGTGGATTCAGCTCCTAAAGTCTTTGATGTTTCAAGTGTGACCAGGAATTCAGGCTTCTTGAGAACATGATGTTGCCTCTCCAACACACCTTGTGACTAGCCTGAAAGAGTCACAGTAGTTCATGACATTACCAATTTTGCATAACTATGCTGGAGAGAATGATTTTAACCACAAGAGTCTAGGAGAAATGCTAATAAATAGATGATATCAGGAGTTAATGGGAACAGTCTAGGAACAGTGAATGAAGTAGAGTCATAGAAATCCACAAGCCCTCACTTCAAAGAGCTGTGCCAATGCTGTAGGAAATTGAGAGGGAGGAGACATGAGAACAAGGGATAAGCAGTTCCAACTATTAAGAGCAAGCTTTTAAGTTATGTAGTATGCAGGATGATAGGAGAAAACCTGGTATATCCCCATTGGCTACAGTAGTACAGAATGAAGAGTGAATTGACTCAGCCTTGGTTCATGAGTTAATTGTGAGAACTTAGATTTGACTAGAGGCAAACATTAAGCACTGGCAAACTCTCTTTCTCTTTGCATGATGCTGTAACCGCAAATGCTACCCACTGGGCACACTGTTCCACCTGTAGGTGTGCCTAGTTAGAAAACTTCCTTTATTGCTTGCGACACTGCCTATGCTCCTTACATTAAAGCTATGAATCAAGTAGGTAATGTTTACAAGTGGGTAAGTTGGGGGACAAGAGGGGAATGAGGTAAAGGAACAAACTGGCAATTATTGTAATCATTATTAGGAACATAAGGAAATAAATCTGATTGTAAAACTTTCCATGCAAACTATTGAAACTGTATAAATAAAAAAGGCTCAGACTATCCAGGGCCACTTGTTTGAAACAGGTGGTCATAGTTTCTTTGCTGTGTCGACTTCACACATCTGTCCCAGGTCAGATTAGAAGTTAGTCTTCCAAGAGAGATCTATTTTTCCATAAAGAAGAAAAAAATTACATTGTTTGCCCCCCCCAAAATGGATGGACCTGGAAATTATCACATAAAGTGCTAGTAAGTAGAAGAGGGACCAGTTGGGAGGAGGAAGGCACGCAGCAGGAGGAGAGCTACACATGGTATACAGGCACACACAGTACATGTACATACATGTACACACGTACACATGGAATACACAGTATACACAGGTACACACAGTACTCACAATACATTATACATAGTACACAAACATATACACATAAACATGGTACACATAATACATGGTACACAAATACACATACATATGGAATGCACATACAAATGTACACATGGCATACAGGCACACATAGTATATGTATATATGTACACATGGTATACATAGCACACAGACACATGGTACACACAGTATACACAGGTACACATGGTACTCATGATACATGTTATGCATCATATGCAAATATATACACGCACATATGGTATACATGGTACACAAATGCACATTGTACACATGGAACACACATACATATGGTACACATGGTATACATGGTACACAAATACACATGTACTCATAGAACACATATACACATGGTATAAATGATACAAAGTACACAGGGTACACATATATACACGGTTCACAAAGTTCATAATAAGACCCATTATTTGTATAAGTTATACATTAATAAAACACAAGTGGAAACCGGAAGCAAGTAGAAAATCCTGGGTTCAGCCACCAGTACTTGGGGAAGGGAAGATGGGAAAGAATGAATCCCATTTTTAACATTAAAAGGAAGAAAATTCTTAGGAGCAAATCTAACCAAGGAGGCAATGGTCTGTACAATAGAACTTGGGGACGGGAGGGGAGAGCAAGAATAAATAAACGGAAGATCTCTGATCTTGGACCTGAAGAATCAAAATGTCAAAATGTCCACAATACCCAACGTTAGATAACAAACACTGGCAAAATTCCGGTAGCATTTGTCACAAAAAATAGAAAAAATGTTACAGAAACCCAAATGCTGAAGAACCAAAACAATCTTGGAAAGTAACAGAGATGGACACATCCTGACTTCAACCCCTGTTTCAAGGCCACCATAACTCAAACTGTGTCACTACCACAAAAACAGGGAGAGCCAACCATCTTCACCGAAAGCTCCAGGGTACAAAACCTGGAGAGGGTGACCTTCTTCAGTAGTGTTGAGAACCCTGGACCACTCCAGGAAAAAGACAAGCTGACTCAGGATCATTTTAGATAAGATTTTAAAATTTAAACTTAAAAATTTTAAACATTGTACCATACACAAAAATCAACTCAAAATGGATTCAAGACTTATCATGATCTCAAAATCACAGAAGAAATCACAGAGGAAGAGGCCATGATACCGGTACTAGCAATGTCTTTTTGCCTACAACACCAAAGAACAGGCAATATTAGAAAAAGTAACCAAGAAGAACAGCATAAAACTAAAATAAAAGGCCAACCCACAGAATGGAAGGAAATAGCCACAATCATGTATCTGATAAGGGGTTTAAATCAAAATATATAACTATACAACTCAATAAAAGAAAAAAAAGGGACTTTCTGAAAAGAAAAAGAAAAGATGGCATCCAAGTGGTCAACTGGTACTTTGTCATGTGCTCTGCAGTTGGGGAGATGGATATTAATAAGTGCCTGTCCCACAAGCGGGGGGACCCGAGTTCAGATCCCCAGGATCCATGTAGACACCAGTGTTCACCAGCAATTCCAACACAGGGAGACAGATGGGAGACATGGGGCGTGGTGGCCAGCCAGTGTAGCCAAATTGGTGAGCTCTAGGTTCATGGAGAGACTCTCAAACAATAAGATAAAAAGCAACTGATGAAGACACTAGATGTCACCTCTGACCTCCAAATATACATGTATACACGTGCACATGCACACACATCACTAATCATCAAGGAAGTGCTAATGAAAGCCATGTCTCAAACCTGCCACACAGAGGAAAATTACTAAAAAGAAGGAATCCAACAAGACATAGACAAGTACTGCGTGATCGATCTCTTTATGTGGAATCTGAAAAAGTAGGACTCGTACAAAGAGCCAAAGGCTGGTTACTAAGGATCGGGTGGTAGAGGGAATCAGTGAGATCAGTCACATGATAGAAACTGAGGAATGCAGTTAGTATATCCACTGAGTACCTCAAGTCTGTCAAGAGAAACAGCAGGAACCATCCTTGGCACACACAGAGTGGTGGCTATGCAAGGTGCTTGGCACATGAATTAACTTTGCAGTAATAATCATTTCATAACATACATGTATGCCAAAACACCATGATGGGCTATCATAGAAGTGTGTGCCTGTAATCCCAGCTGTTAGGAGGGCTGAGATGGGATTCACAAACTTGAAGCTACCCTGGGCAACTAGCAAGACCCTGTCTCAAAATTTAAAAACAAAAGAACAGTAGTAGAGATGCAGGTCAATAGTAGAGCACTTCCTAGTATGTCTGAGAGCCTGGGTCCCATCCTCAGGACCACGAAACAAAACAAACTATCACAATAAAAGTCACAGCCACAGCCACACCTTAAATAGATACTAGTTTTATCAACTTTGCCTCAGTAAAGCTGTAAAAAGAAGAAAAGAGGGAGGAGAGAAGGAGAAGAAGAAGAAGAAGAAGAAGAAGAAGAAGAAGAAGAAGAAGAAGAAGAAGAAGAAGAAGAAGAAGAAGAAGAAAAGGAAGGAAGGAAGGAAGGAAGGAAGGAAGGAAGGAAAGAAAGAAAGAAAGAAAGAAAGAAAGAAAGAAAGGAAGGAAGGAAGAAAGAAAGAAAGAAAGAAAACAAATCCAGTTAAGCCCGTGGGTGTCTACTCAAGTGTTCTGGGCTCCTCAGTTAGCTGTGAGTGGTCCTGGCTGGTCAGCCAGCAATCTTTTCTCTTAAGTTGATACGGCAGTAATCTAACTGCCCTTCAGTTGAATAACATGATCTTCCAGAAACAGGATTTCCTATTAGTAGTTTTAATTCATTAAATATTAAAACTATAACTGCAACTTAAAACCCAGGATCTACTACAGTGTTCTATTTTGGTAACCACACAAACACAAAATCACACACCGTCCCTAGTAACTTTGTATTTTTGGTAACAAATGTTATATATATATATATTGAGATTTCCTAAAAGATAGAAATAAAATAACCAACTTCTATGAGGTAAAGACATTCAAAGGGCAGAGCTGCATCTGCAAAGCTCCAGGTTGCAACATGAGGACACAGGTTCACCAACCTCCCCAGGTGAGGACGTGGATCTTCTTCCACCACACGTAGAGGAAAAGCAGGGCAGACAGGAAGAACTGGGAGGTGGTGTTGGCCCAGGCTGACCCTCTGCAGGAGAAAAGGGGAGGCTAGCTCACGACAGACTGCCTCTGACAGGCTTTTGCTGGCAGCGAGCTTGGAGTGCCTGTGCTGCCTTCCTTTTGTGTGAAGGCTGAGTCCAGGTGGAATAAGCTTGTTTGTCTCCATGGAGATGGATCTGCTGTCCATCCATGTGACGCTGAGCGGCTCGAAGCTGTGTTGCCATCCCACAAGCCACCAACCTTAAGCCCCAACTAAGCTTTTCTTAGATGAAGACCAGTTCAAAGGGCTGGGCCAGCCAAGCGCTCGTCCAAGCCATGGTTTTATGAGATAGGAGCAGAGCGGGCTTGTCTTCCATCAAATACAACACTGGGCGTCATCAGTGGGAGCCATCTTCCCACCTCAGGTACATGCTGGGCCAGCGCAGTGCCCACACTCAGCATTCTTGTTTACTTTCCCCTCTCCTGTTCTTGTCTGAGCCTCACACTCTATCATTTATTAACCCACCCCTGTATCTTCTCCTCCTTTTCCAAACTATCCTGTGCATCTCTCTTCAGGAAAAGTCCAAGGTTCTGTCTCTCAGGTGCCCTTCATAGGGGGACCTGGGCCCTCTGTGGTGTCTAGTCAACCTACTGGCCCTCCTCTTCCCTGACGGGCTCCCTCTATTCCCTGACTAATGCCTGGGGGACAGTTGCCCTTGGCTGTCAACTTAGCCTTCTAGGAATGGTTTAAAAACAAAACAACACCTCAGTGGGTCTGCAGGGCTGTCTAGAGGTGGACATAGAAGGCAGTGACTGAGGGGAGACGCACCCCAAATGTGGGCCATACCATCCAGCAAGCTGGTGGCCTGGACTCAAAGATGGTAGAGGAAGGAACGTGCGGGTGTCTGCAAGCCTCCTTTCCTTTTGGGGTAAAATACTGACATTAGGCTACAATTTCTTGTTGGTTGGCTTTTGTCAATTTGACACAAACCTAGACATCTGAGAAGGGGACAATTAAGTGAGAAAATGCCTCGAATACTGTCCAAAAGCAAGTCTGTGGGGGGGGTCACCTTGATTAGTGACTGATGCCTGAGGGCCCTGCTCACTGTGGGCGGTGCCATCCCTGGGCAGGTGGTCCTGGGTGGTATAAGAAGGCAGGCCATAAGCATTGATCTCCATGGCCTCTGCATCAGCTCCGACTTTGACTTCCCTCCATGATGTGATATGAAAGGGTTAGCAAAATAAACCCTCTTCTCTCCAAGCTGCTTTGGTCATGGTGTTTTACCAGAGCAATAGAAACCATCACTAAGACAGGCCTCCTCAGCCTTTCAACCTGGACCTGCCCACCAGTGACTCTACAGGAAGCCTCAGGCCTTCAGTGCCAATTTGGGACAACTGAGACACCTAACAGCTGCTTGTCTCTTCAGTGGGTATATGGCTACTGTTAGACTACCCAGCTCCTATCATGTAAGTCCATCCAAGAATTCCCCTTTTGTAATATATGTATGTGTTCTCTCTCTCTCTCTCTCTCTCTCTCTCTCTCTCTCTCTCTCTCTCCCTCTCCCTTTCTGTCTCCCTCCCTCCCTCCCTCCCTCCCTCTCTTCTTCCAGGAAACTGATACAGCCTCCTTCATCTTTCTGGCATGAGGAAGACAGCATGGGAACCAGGCCTTGTAGGTGCTAGGCAAGCTCCCTCCCACGGAGCTGCATCCCTGCCCATGTTACTCTGTAATGATGACTATCGTGGTCTCATTGACATCCAGAACCCACATTAACATGTGAATGGAAACCAAACAGACCGAAGTGAAGATATCCAACAGCTGATATAACTCATATGTTATACTCTAATTTGTTTTCTTCTCCTTAATTCCTAACATATTAACTTCTTTTAATTATAATTTATTTCTCCCCCTTCCCTGCCCCCATCCACTCCCATGTACCTCCCCCACCCCGCTTTTGTTCAAATTCATGGCCTCTTTTTCTTTAATTGTTATTACATATATGAGTAACATTCAAGAACCACTAACCAAAGAACACCGAACCCCAAAGCACACCCAAATTGTGGGGCTCAGTCTTCATTTGCCGGTGTGACTCTCTTGCCACATATGCAGGCTAGCTCTGGGCTAGGGCAGCCAAACACCCTCTGGTGTGAGGAAGGGCCATCAGGACACTCTTGGGGTACCCTAACTTCTCTCTTTATGGGGACCTCATCTCTTCAAGCTTCCAGAAGGAATTTGGCTCAGCCATTTAAAATACAGAGGCCCTGAGAGAAGCCCTTCCAGCCTCTGCCTGTCACTCACCTCAGCCTCCAGGTGGCAGCAGCTTGTTTGTTAGGACTAACACCACTTCCACCCCAGAAGTCTCTGAATGGCCGTCCAAGGCTCCCTGTCCATCTGTCTAATCTCCACCCTCTTTCTCCCAGCTGCTCCTCTGTGGGCCCACGGGGCCAGCTCTTACCTGCCATGCAGAGCACCCGAGCACAGACAGCTGGGTGCCTGCTTACCTGTCCACGTTCCCTGCTTCACTGGCATATCCCCAGCCCTAGGGCATGCAGCAGTCTTTGTTGGATGAATGGGTTTCAACTTACACCACTCCGAGGTCCAGGGCATACAGCAAGAAGGCATTCATGCCCACGTTGACAACATTTGCTGCGATCCCAACAATAACTTGGGGCATGATGATGCCCTAAAATTCCCAAACAAACAGGAAAACATTACCATTTTCAAAAGCTGGTCGGCTAGGCTGTCAAATGAAACTCATGGTTAAATACGTGGCAGTGGTAAAGCCATGCACGGCTAGTGGAAAAGCCAGGAATGAGCAAATGAGCTCCTCCTTTGATGGGGCTTCTCACCAAGCCACCCAGAAGCCTGTGGGAGCCGTGTCAAAACCCTGTCCAGTTCCATCACAGCAACAGGGGAAAGAGGAAGTGGTCTCGGGAAGAACACACAGGCTTTGGGGGTGTTGGGTCCCAGAGCCCACCACTCCTCAGAGCTCTGCCTGAGGATCTTCTCGCATGCACAGCACCGAGAAACACTTGCTTTAAAGCAAGTGCGGAGAAAAATGTCCATCCCTTTGCTCAGCAGTATATGCTGTTCTGTTCTGCTTTTGTTTTTGAGACAAGCTCTCACTACGTAGTTCTGGCTACTCTTCATGTAGACCAGGCTGGCCTCGAACTCACAGAGCTCCTAGTGTTGAAATTAAAGGCATGCACATTCCTATTGTTTATGCTGTCTACACTTCAGTCCTCAAATAAACACTTTTTTCACCTTAAACTTCTTCTCCCAGCAATCACACAGAATGGAAGACTGTCAGAGCGGAGCAATTTCTTCTGGCATAGGGGCAAGGCCTTTATGTTTAAAGCCTAACAAACTGTCTGTAGCTAGCCTGGGACAGGACACTGGCTAAAGTGGGGCCCAGTTTCAGCCCACTCACTTCTGGCCCTCTCCTCCTTCAATTTCCCTTCTGCCTTGTGTGCGGCACGCACGGTGTCCTACCCACACTTACAAGTGGAGCTGTAGTAACCCCAGACCCTCCCAGTCAGTATCAAAATTGGAGCCAGGACCCCAGGTCAGATGCAAAGCCAGCAGCGAGCTGAGAGACTAGGGAAGCCTTAGATATTAAGGCCGCGCAGGGACAGCAGGAAAACTAAGAGGAACCAGACAGACAAGTGCACACGACCACCATCTCTTCTGTACACAAAACCACAGGCGCTGGTGTCCCCAGAGTGCAGGTGTGTCTCAGAAATGAATTACAGGGAAAGGAGGTACACATTATTACAGAAAATCCCTTTAAAACATTTGCTCTGGGGCTGGAGAGATGGCTCAGAGGTTAAGAGCACTGACTTCTCTTCCAGAGGTCCTGGGTTCAATTCCCAGCAACCACAAGGTGGCTCACAACCATCTGTAATGAGATCTGGCTCCCTCTTCTGGCCTGAAGGGATATATGCAAGCAGAACCCTGTATACCTAATAAATAAAATAAATCTGAAACAACACATTTCCCACAGTAGTGTGCAGTAGAAACACAGAAGAATACCTGACTCTGTAAATACCGTGTCTGCAGCTGGAACAGGAACGCTGCCTAGAAGAGGAAACAGAAAACACGAGAGCTTACTTTGTTTCTGGTTTTGTTGTTGTTTTACATTTCTGTGGACCAAGCCCAGGACTTTGCCCTCAGTGTGTCTGCTGCAGGGCTAGGCCCCAGCTCAGTTTCTTTGGAATGCTAGTTTTATAAAATAGTGGATTTCATTATAACATTTTCATACATGTCAAGTTCTGGAGTTGTTTTTATTATTATTATTATTATTATTATTATTATTATTATTATTATTAAGTTTTGGCCTGTATTCTGGCCAAGAAGAAAACAGGCTTCACTTGGCCTTCCCTATGTGTCACTGCCTTTGTTCTTATTCCTCCACCATCACTGTCCTCCCAGCCCCTGCTCCCCTTCCTCCCATAGCCTCATCTTCCGTTCTGATGGCATGTACTCCACAACCATGTCTTGCTCCCCTCCCCTCTCTATAGACAGCTTTCTCCCCTCTCAGAGTGCCTTTCTACTTCTGTGTCACACACACACACACACACACACACACACACACACACACTACTCAGAGATATTTAAATCTGCATTCTGCACAAGGGGAAAAGACTCACTATTTGTTTCTCTGCGTCTGGCTTACTCCACTTAATGCGATGGTCTCCAGTTGGATTCGTTCCCTCCCCTCTTACACTCATCTTTACTTGTACTGTTGTGTGCATGTGGTTTGCACTCCCACATCCTCACCAGCATTTGTTCTCACTAGATAAGATCTAGTCTCGCTGGGCTCACATGAAACACCAAGGCAGTGTTAATTTGTACTTCTCTGATAGCTAAAGATAGTGACTACTTTTATTTCTTCCTTTGTTCAATCCATTAGCCCATTTTGATTTGGGAGATATTTAAATGTTGGTGTTCTTTGTATAGTCTAAATATTAATCTCATGTGGGATTTATGATTGGCAAGGACTTGCTCCCAGTCTGTACGCTGCCTCTGATGACTATTTCCTTCTCTATTCAGAGGCTTTTTAGTTCCATGTCGTCCCATTTGTTCAACCTCAGGATTATTTCCTTTGCTGCTGTCTGCCTTCATAGAAAGCCCCTGCCTGTGCTGGCCCTCAGTGTTCTCCTTGTGTGCTCTGTTCTCGTTATACTTAAGGTCTGTGTTCTACCCCAACTGATTTCAGTGCTGGGTGAGAGATATGGATCTATTTTGATTCTTCTACATGGGGACAGTGCGTTTCTCAGACTACTCATCAGAGAGGCCACCCTCTCTCCAGTGTGTGTTCTGACACCCTTGCCAAAAGATTGGATGGCTTTGTGTGGAACTTTTTCTGGGTCTTCTATGCTATCATTGTCTACTCTGGTTTTTAGGATACTTTCTTTCTGATTATGTAACATCAAAATCCAGAACACCAGATTCACCCTAAACAAATGCCAGAAAGATTTGAAAGATTTATTTCCTATAGAACAGAAAAGAACAGATTCTATATGGCTGGAGCAAAAGTCCCAGTCTGGACTATCTGGGCAGGGAGCTACAGGCCCAGTCTTTGGCAAGAAGTCTCCCAACTGCAGGGGTGAAGGCAGGCTGGACCTCCAGAAGACGGGAAGCTCAGTCCCAGAGCCCTAGTGCAAGGGCTTGGGTGTGAGCATGATCCTCGGGGATAGTGTGTGCAAGGGTCTTCACACCTGGCTCCCCAGGACCCGTATGGTGGAAGGAGAGAATGATTCTCACATTTGTCCTCTGACCTCCTCACATGGGTCATGGCATGATGAGGAGCTCCAGCTGGGTCATGGCTGCTTGGGTGATGGGGCCTGGAAGCAGCTCAGGGTGTGGTCTTCGCCTGCCTTCCCACCCTCCTCTTTAAACACAAACCTGTCTTCTATGTAGCTCAAACTGGCTCAAAATGTTCTCTCCTTCTACCTCAGCCTTCTCAATACAGACAGGGTCACAGACGGTGCCACCCTGTCCAGGAGTTCCATGGTTACTGTTTGATTGCATCAGCAGAATACTCCACGCCACTCCCTCTTCAGAGGAATGCAGTTAGGAGACAGCTCAATGCTTGCTGTGCTGCATGGTCTAAACACTGCATCACACTCCTCGAAGAATGAAAGCCCACTCTTAGGGGTTTGTTTCTCAGGACTCAGTATCTGGCACCTCCTGACCACAGAGGAAGTGTGAGAGGGTACCTGGTGGGTTCTGCGTCTCAGAGGACAATAGGCATTTAGATTCTTGCTAAACTTATTTTTTTTTCCTTCAAGAAAAGTGCTGTAATGGCATTGATGACTGCTTTCATCCTGGAACCACTAAGTGTGCTTTAGTATTGCTTGTGGTTACGCTATAATGCAAGGTGTAGCCTGTTTTCAATAAATGGGAGGTCATCCTGATTCACCCTCAGATCATGTCAATCTCTTTCCCTCACTGACTCCACACCTCCTCTTTGTACTTGAACCCTACTGGAGCAAAATAAATAAAATGTAATTAAAGAAAATATAAGAGGAAAAGGTTTCTTTTCTTTTTTTCTTTTGGTTTTTCAGGACAGAATTTCTCTGTGTAGCCCTGGTTGTCCTAAAACTTTCTCTGTAGACCAGGCTGGGCTCAGACTCAGAGATCCTCCTGATCTGCCTGTTGAGTTCTGGGATTAAAGGCATGCTCCACCTCTGCCGCCCAGTGGAAAGGGTTCATTTTGGCTCAGAGTTCAAGGGCATAGTCCACCATAGCAGGAAGTTTGTGGTGGAAAGGAGCTTGAGGCAGCTGGTCATGTTGCATCCACAGTCAAGAAGCAGGAGAGATGAATTCTTGTGCTCACCTAGTTTTCTCCTTTTGTGCAGTCCAAGAACCCAGCCAAGGAATGGTGCCACCCGTAGTGGATATGTCTTTCAAATCAACCTAATAAAGATAATCCTCCAAAGGCATTCCTGAAACTGGTCTCCCTAGTAATTCTAGATCTCATCAAGTTGATGGTTGAGATTAACCATCACACATTATGGAATTAGCTTCAGTGGCCAGCAATGGTCAAACAGATAAAGAAAATGTGGCCTATGTAAGACAATGGAATACTATTCTGCCATTAATATTGAAATCATGTCCTCTTTAGGAAACTGAACGGAACTTGTGCTCCTCATTTAGGTGAGAAGCCAGACTCAGAAGGACAATTATTACATATTTTCTCTCATGTGTAGAACTGAGAGGGAGGGGTTATACAGGGGAAGTTGAGTAGGACCACAGGAACCAGGGGAAGGTAGAAGAAGGAAAGAGGGGGAAAGGGGTCTGAGCAAAGTGCATTATATACATGTATGCAAGTGCCTCAATGGAAATCATGACTTCATATCACTGCTATTAGTGTGTCTATGATTATACACTAATAAAGAAACACAGAAGCTATGAAACTTACAGGAAGAGCAGGGATGCAAATCATCACATAAACCTGGGCTATCCTGGAACAAGAAGACAGCTTTCAGCCAATAGTGAAGTGGTTTCTGGTCACCCTCCCTTCAGGTCCAGCTCAGGGGTATCTTCTAAAAGTTAAAACTAAACACCTCTTGGTAAGACAATGAGTCAAAGCACCAGCAGCAGCCAAAAGCTGCTAAGTGGTCCCTAAAGTTGGGGGAAGGGACAGCAGACACTTCTCAGCGGAGTGATGGGGGGGGGGGGGCACAGGGAAACTTGCTACAAGTTGAGCACAATGTGATGTAGAAACCTTTGGCAAGAACCAAGCCCAAGAGCAGAGACTCCACTAGATTGTTAAGTTTTATAAAACCCAACCCTAAACACAACAGTGAAGACAGCTGTGCGTTGGACTCCCTGTGGGAAAAAACTGTGCCGGACACAAAAGAGATAGCCCGCTGCATCGGTGTGCGCTGCCTGGGCCCTGCGCCTGTCATTCTGTGGTCATGGTCACAGCTCCTGGTCAGCTGAGAATGTCTGCCACCTACTGCTGACCCCCAGACTCTGAGCCAGGTGCTCACCTGGCGACTTCCGGGTCCTGCTGCAGGAGCAGGAGCAGGTGCTCGGTGTTGAGAAAGATGGCCCAGCACGGGAAACAGCAGAGCAGCAAGATGAGGATGCCCCTTTGTAGGATGACCCCCACGCGCTTCAGGTTCCTGCCTCCAAAGGACTTGGAAAAACAGTGTTTCAGCAAACGTGGGGACCAAGGCCCCCCACTTCCAGCAGGCCCAGCAGCTCTGGCAGCCATGTTCCCTGCAGCACTGCCCAGGTGGCGGGGCAGGAGGAAGGTAATGGGGGAGGTGGGGGAGACGGCTGCCAGGTCCCAGACAGCCAACTGCTAGTGTGGCATTGTATGTGTTCTAGGACAACTGTTCCCTGCTCTTGGAAATGAAGCTTTAGGAAAGGGGTAGGCATAGCACAGGGGTGTAGAGGAAAAAGGACACACACTGTGCTGAGGTAGCCCGGATGGTTAAGGATGGCTTGTGTTCACTTGACGATGTTATTGAAGAAGCTCCAAGGAGACCGAGCAAAGGCTAAGCCCAGCGGGACCGGCGGTGATGGGGACGGAGTTCGGTGCAGAGGTAGGCCCTGGAGTGCAAAGGCCGCTTTTAAGAAGCTTACATGGGAGCTCGGAGCAAGGGACAAGGAAAGCGCAGCCCCTGCGCAGACCAGGCCTGGAGTGCAGAATCGTCTGCCAAACACAATGGGACCCATTGATCTGCCTGTGCTCCTGCACCAGGACCAAACCCAACCAACAAAAGCGGAGTCCCTTTGCTAAAGGACACACAAACTGAAAATTTAAGGAGGTAGAAAGATACCAGACTGTTTTCCCTGCAAACAGAGGTCCCAGCCTAATAAGTCAGGCTAATAAGTTCCTCTGCTTTAAACTGTTGGATAAAAACAGGTTCTGTTTGTTTTCCTACTGTACCTCTCCTTGTCCCCATCGCGCAAAGCCCGCTCACTGCTGTGCCATCAGCATGAGCTGTAACCTTCTTGTGCCCTAGCAGAGTCACAAATGAAGCCTCATGAGAGTCACAGCTGAGTTAGCTGAGTGTTGGTCAAGCTAGCTGTGCTGTCCATACATAAAGGGCTGCCAAACCACAGTGTGTGGTTCCCTAGGCAACTGCCAAGAGCCCATGTGGGCAAAGAGGTTCTCACCTGAGACATCAGCGTGTCACAAGCTGAGGCCAAGCCGGTTCCCACTGAAATCCCAGTGACATTCACAACCTGCAAGAAAAAAAAAAAAAAAGAAAGAAAGAAAGAAAGAAACAGGCCAAGTACAGCAGGCTGCGGCTGCTCAGAGCCAAGGAGCCTCGGCAGCTCATTTTGATTTTATGAGACAAGGTCTCCTTATTTAGTTATAGCTGTACTGGAACTCTCTGTGTAGACCAGGCTGGCCTTGAACTCACAGAGATCAGCTTGCCTCTGCCTCCTCAGTGTTGGAATTAAAGGCATGTGCCACCTACCTTGCCCAGCCATTTTTATTTGGTTGGTTTTTGTTTATTTGTTGTTGTTCCAGGGTCTCACTATGTAGCTCTCTCTGTCCTGGAGCTCACTATGTAGACCAGATTGGTCTCCAGCTCACAGAGATCTGCCTGCTTCTGCCTCCCTGGTGCTGGGATTAAAGGTCTGGGCCACTGAGCCCAACTCAGCAGCTCATTTTCAAAGAGCATGCACGCCCACGTGAATGCCCAGGCTCCTGTGGTTCAGATGGCCGCATAGCTTCTTGAGGATTACCAAACACAAATGCCTTTTCTAACCTAGAACCACAGCCACGATAGGTCAACCAGGGGAGCTTAAAGCCTTTTCACTTTGTTTCTTGTTGAGACAGGTTTTCTCTATATAGCCATTGCGGGCTTGGAACTCACTCTGTAGACCAGGCTAGCCTCAAACTCACAGAAATTGCCTCTTACTAACAAGTTCTGGGATTAAAGGTGAGTGTCACCACACCCAGCAAGCCTAGATTTTCTTAATACATTATGCAAGAGCTTCTGCTTTAGCAAAGGAAAGCCAGGCACTGTGATGAGTCCCGTGGTCCCAGCACCTGGCAGGACTGAGGCAGAAGAGTCACCAGAGCCCAAGGAGCTCATGGCCAGTCTCAGTACCAGAGCCAAACCCCACCTTCAAAACTAAAAAAATCAAATAAACACAAAAGCTTTGCTATTATCTAAGACTGTGTACCTCGTCTGCCAGAGGATATGCATTCAAAAGTAACAGGTTAGGGTGTCAGAGAGAAAGGAGGGGAGGGAGGGAGGAGGAGGAAGATAGGAGGAGGAAGAGGAGGAGGAGGAGGAGGAGAAGGAGAAGAAGAAGAACCTATTTAAAGCCAGGCTTGGCAGAGAGCTCCATGGTAATAGTGTTTGCTATGTAGGTGTGAGAACTGGGTCTGGTTCCCCAGAACCCCTTAAAAGCTGCATGCACGTATAGCTCCAGGACTTGATGTGGTGTGCTGTGGAGATAAGCAGACCCTGGAGCTTGCCAACCCTCCAGCCCAGCTCTAGTTTTGATAAAAGATTCTGCCTCAAGGAGTGAGGTGGAGAGGGAGAGAGCAGGACACCCACCTTCTCCTCTGGACTCCGAATGCATGGGCAGGGGTGCTGTACCTGCAAACACACGCACACACACATTGTTTACTGAACATACACTATGCGCCAGGCTCTTCGTGTCTATGGAGTTAGGACCAGGCACTGTCCTAAGTCACACGTACATAGAGTTATAGTTCCCCATTTTAGGAGGTGGCCTGAGTGACAGAAAACTTACTGTATTTACCTAGGTTACGTGCTGTGACCTGAAGCTGGGAGGTCTGGCTACATACCTAAGGTTTTAGTAGTCCGGTAAGGATTAGGCTGATACCACACTGTCAAGCAGATCTCATCCACTCCCCAACTACCCAGAGATTAGCCCGTAAGTTGAGGGATAGGGCAAAGTGTGTTATTGTCCAGGCCAACAGAGGAGAGAGAAAGTACAGTGCACTTCTTCATTCTGGGTCTCACAAATAGCAGCTGATGTTAACTCCAGGTAAATTAACTGCTTTACTTACCAAGATTCTGACCTGGTGTTTTGGCTAATGAAATGTGGTCCCCAATGGTGTATGTGCTGAAAGTCTGGTCCTTTGTATGGTGTAATTGGGAGGTAGTGGGGCCTTCAAGAAATGACATTTAGTGGAGGGTGATTAAGTCGCTGGGATGTCAGCCTCAGATGGGGCTAGTAAGTTCTCACACAGGGCAGAAGATGCAGCTCAGTAGGGCAGAGTGCTATCCTAGAGTGAGAATCCAGTGCTGCGTGAGCTGGGCATGGTGGCACATGCCTGTAACCCCAGTCCTGGAGAGGTGGAGGCAGAAGGGGCAGAGGCTGGGGCCTACCCTTTACTACACAGTGAGTTTGAGGTCAGGCTGGGCTTCACGAGACCGTCTCAAAAAA